>NC_064922.1:535752855-536070355 GCF_023897955.1 Schistocerca gregaria
AACTGGTACATGTACTGCGATTCTCTATTGTGGTGGTCAGAAGCGGTCGACCGGAACCTTAACCCCAAGTATGTCTACCCTCATGTTCCCAGGCACTCCAGCATCACGCTACTGCCACATTTGAATGCTCCACAAAACTGACGTCTGTGTGGCATCTAGAAAATAGGTAGCGTCCAGTTGTTACTCCTTTGTCCTCACAGACTAGCGCTTATTCGAGGAAACTAACTGTATTCGTAAGTAGTGAACCATATACCTGCAGGTTTGTGGTGTAGCCATCCTGAATAATAAATTGGGCTCCCATTAACTGATGCACTGTCCTCTTGTATTAAACAACTCGTGCAAAATTCTATCACTTTACCTGTGCCTGGCGTTACTCCAGCTGTGTGTACTGTACCAAAAATCATTCATCGTGTGACTCATCTCTAAAGTCAGTAGCAACTAACGTAGTGACACACAAAATCAAAGTGTACTCACAAATAAATTATAAACGATATATGATGTGTCAAAGCAGAGCCAAGGCTGAGTTCTTAGGGCGTTAAATTTCAGTACTGGAATTTCAAGAGTCTCCATCCCCCCACCCTTCCCTTCCGTTGTTTCCGGCACGACAATACACTGGCAATTGTTTCATAAAACATTTACTTTTCGGGTAATTAAAATCTGAATCAAAACAGAAAATTCTTCCCTTGTTCTAGTCTGTAGCCGTTTACTGTTTTGTTTGACATGTCGACAGTTATCAAAGTACTGCTTTTTGGCACTCAAACTACAAGAGAACTCTTCCGTCTCGTTTGTAGCTTGAACTAATTTTCCCACGCGAATCACCATCCAGCACTGACCATGCTCAGCTAACGGCATCTGTTGCAACGGATCTGCATCTACATATATAATGCGCTACATTCTCCTTGGTAGAAGGCATGATCCGTTGTACCAGTTGTTAGGGTTTCTTCTCGTCACATTCACGTGAGAAATAACTGTGTAAATGTCTCCGTGAGCGCTGTGATTAATCTAATTTTATCCTCGCGATCCGTACGGGGGCGATAGGTAGATGGTTGTAGTATATTCCCAGAGTCATCATTTGAAATAGGTTCTTGAAACTTTTCGAGATGGTTCACATCTATCATCAAGAGTCTGCAAGTTGAGTTTCTTCAGTATCATCCGGATAGTCTCCCATGGGTCAAACAAACCTGTGATCATTCGTGCTTCCTTTGTCTGTATCCTTTTAATATCCTCTCTTAGTCCTATTCGGTATGGGTCCTGCACACTGACAAATATTCTTGGATGGGTCGCACGAGTCATTTGTTAGCAATCTCTTTTGTAGAACAACTGCACGCCCCTAGGATTTTACCAATAAACGGACGTCTCCCATCTGCTCTATCTACAACTATGTCCTTGTGATCGTTCTACATCTACATCCATACTCCGCAAGCCACCTGACGGTGTGTGGCGGAGGGTACCCTGAGTACCTCTATCGGTTCTCTCTTCTATTCCAGTCTCGTATTGTACGTGGAAAGAAGGATTGTCGGTATGCTTCTGTGTGGGCTCTAATCTCTCTGATTTTATCCTCATGGTCTCTTCGCGAGATATACGTAGGAGGGAGCAATATATTGCTTGACTCTTCGGTGAGGTATGTTCTCGAAACTTTAACAAAAGCCCGTACCGAGCTACTGAGCGTCTCTCCTGCAGAGTCTTCCACTGGAGTTTATCTATCATCTCCGTAACGCTTTCGCGATTACTAAATGATCCTGTAACGAAGCGCGCTGCTCTCCGTTGGATCTTCTCTATCTCTTCTATCAACCCTATCTGGTGCGGATCCCACACTGCTGAGCTGTATTCAAGCAGTGGGCGAACAAGCGTACTGTAACCTACTTCCTTTGTTGTAGGATTGCATTTCCTTAGGATTCTTCCAATGAATCTCAGTCTGGCATCTGCTTTACCGACGATCAACTTTATATGATCATTCCATTTTAAATCACTCCTAATGCGTACTCCCAGATAATTTATGGAATGAACTGCTTCCAGTTGCTGACCTGCTATTTTGTAGCTAAATGATAAGGGACCTATCTTTCTATGTATTCGCATCACATTACACTTGTCTACATTGAGATTCAATTGCCATTCCGTGCACCATGCGTCAATTCGCTGCAGATCCTGCTGAATTTCAGTACAATTTTCCAGTGTTGCAACCTCTCGATACACCGCAGCATCATCTGCAAAAAGCCTCAGTGAACTTCCGATGTCATCCATCAGGTATTTATGTATATTGTGAATAGCAACGGTCCTATGATACTCCCCTGCGGCAAATGTCATATGTCTGCAAAGTGTTACATGTAGGAATTTTTATGAGTTTATCGATTCCAATTGTGACTCGCTGATACTGTAGTCATAGAATATTACGTTTTCTCGTTCTGTAAAGTGCACAATTTTATATTTCCGAGCGTTTAAAGCAAGCTGCAAATCTTTGGACCACTTTGAAATCTCACCAAGATCTGAATGAATATTTGTGCAGTATCTTTCAGATAGCACTTCATTATAGAGCAATGCATCATCTCTGAAAAGTATGAGGTTACCGCTGTGACGTCCGAACAAGTCACAGCCAGGGTAAAAGCGCCACTGGAGCAAAGATGCGAGCTGGCGCCAGTGCAGTGGAGACTCGCCATTTGGGCGAGTTCTACCAGCGCCACGGGCGGCGCTGAGGATGGAGATATCGACTTCACCTCGGCCAAGTACAATTCGCCAATGACTGGAAGACAACGGACAGAAGTCTTGAAACGTCCCCTTAGAAAAATTAATGAATTACTGTGGTGATAAACCTCTTACGTTATTTGACTTTCAAACAGCTGATCAGAACTGAACGTACTCAGACATTTGTCTCTTTACTTATTCTGATCAACACTAGACACACAATATTTTTAGCGAAACACAATCTGACTTTCAACAATCCCTACAAAGGAAAGGCCCCGACTAACAATAACCTATAACTTTCATAAATCACTTACCTCACAAAAACCTTCGTTACTCGAACTACTGCAATACAGCGAGCGCCAATACTGCCAGCTAAATAAAAGATTCTAACTACTGAAGGCACTAACTACTGATAGGCATAGTTAGCAAATGAAAGGTTTTGATAGAGAACAAACCTTATTAATATTCAAAAGTCATCTTATATATATCAGTTCATGATATACAGTATTACAAATTTACTCTTTACTCTTTCTGATGAACACACGTCCAGATCGTCCGCTCTCAAAATTCTGCCATCTCTCTCCCCACATCCACGACTGCTGGCGGCTCACCTCCAGCTGCACAACGCTACGCACCGTTCGCATCTAACTGTCGAACACTACAATAGCGAATATTCCAACAATGCCAACCAGCCACAGACTGCACACAGCACAGTCAGTGATTTTCATACAGAGCGCTACGTGGCGTTACCAACATAAAAACCTAAACAGCCTACTTACAGCCTACTGGGAAGAGAGCGGAGCAGCTCTCGCCCATTTGGTTATAGATCATCGTCCTGGGCAGACTTAGATAGGGAACGTCGATTAGTGAACTCCTAGTGGTGAACAGACAGTTATTGTAGATTGCATTTGCTATGTACAGTGAAGTTTACCTACAATTATTTGCACTTGGGTGTTGAGAGCCTTCTCTGTGTTGTATTACTAGCAATGTTGCAGACTTTATTATTCAATTATTCACGAAGATAAGTGAACTTTTTAACTCAGTTGTGTGACTTTGTTACTAATTTGTTGGAGTGTTGTAGAATCTTCGTTCTCCCATCCGGTTACCTGACCCTGGGGCATAGCTGTGTAATAGTGGCAGGGAGATATCGTTTTAGCAGTGTACCGCACCTGCAACCGCCTTGCCGCAGTGGATATACCGGTTCCCGTGAGATCCCCGCAGTTAAGCGCTGTCGGGTGTGGTCGGCACTTGGATGGGTGACCATCCAGGCCGCCATGCGCTGTTTCCATTTTTCGGGGTGCACTCAGCATCGTGATGCCAATTGAGTAGCTGCTCGACCAAATAGTAGCGGCTTCGGTCAAGAATACCATCATAACGACCGGTAGAGTGGTTTGCTGACCCCACGCCCCTCCTTTCCGCATCCTCCACTGAGGATGACACGGCGGTCGGATGGTCCCGGTAGACCACTCGTGGCCTGAAGACGGAGTGGTGTACTGCACCAGAAGCCGTTTCACGAACTCACAAACTTGGCCTACCGTAACTATAGTGGTAACTTGGCCTCCACAGCGGTTGCGATGAGGCCTTTACAAAACTGGCGACGAAGGTTTACAAAAGTTATTATAGATATTGCCAGCAAGGTCATTCATATACAAGACGAAAAACGATGGTCCGAATACAGTTCCTTGGGGCACACCTGAACTTGTTTCTACATCTGACGCTTGTAGATGACTTAGGGAGGACCCGTCACTTGCTGCCTCTCAACTGTAGCCTGCTGGCGTTGCGCACTCCTTAATATTAACTGCAGTAGACGATGCGGCACAAAGGCCAGTCATTGTTTACAACTGTGCTGTTCCGTTGGCGCCACGCGAGGTACGGCGCAGTGACTCGTCGCGTCGGCTGCGCTGTGCCACCGGCAGGCTGGGCCCGCTGGAGGAGGGGGTCCGTGCGCGACCCGGCGCGCCCGACCTGCAGCGCAAACGAAGCGACTCCGAGAGCGAGCGGCGCTCTCGACAGGGGGAATGCCAACAATGCGGCACGGCGCCCTGAGGTCACGTCCCGAAATAGCGGCCAGATCGCGGTCAGGCCCGGCCGCCACTACCACGGGCCGCAGCCGGTTCACCGCGCCATTGACGAAAAAACCTGTTCTCTGCCGGGCCGGGGCGATAGTGGCCGCGCAGTGGTTGAGCCGGGACGAGATCAGTTCCACGCGGGGCTGCTGGGTTTCCGCCAACGACGATCCGATGACAGTCACTTCAGCTCTCTCTCTTCTTAGCTTATCCCGCCGTACACCGTGCGCTCAGTCCGTGATTTGGAAAATTAATTTTATTTTAACCTCGTGGACGGATGCGTCTCCGTCCGCGGCAGTCGGCAACTAACCTAAAGTTGGAACGTGTGCAGAGAACTGACGTGGTCTCGACCAGAAACTGGGGCTGTAAATGTAACGATTAAAATTTGTACGATACAGCGGTTGGACATAAATATGGAAATACTGCAAGAAATACATGCTCCAACATACATGCAGATGCTAGCCAAGCGTTGTATCTGACCCTGAACGGCATCTGTGCAATTCACTAAATACGCTGGAAGTATTAGTCGTGGTTAGAACAGTGTTCTATGTAGCTTTCAGTGCATTGTGTCTGAGCAAAGTGAATTCGAATGTAGACAAATTGTTGGTGCTCGCAGGCCGCTGTGGCCGAGCGGTTCTAGGCGCTTCAGTCCAGAATCGCGCTGCTGTTACGATCGCAGGTTCGAATTCTGCCTCGGGCGTGGATGTGTGTGGTGTCCTTAGGTTAGTTAGGTTTAAGTAAACTCTAGGAGACTGATGACCTCATATGTTAAGTCCCATAGTGCTTAGAGCCATTTGAACCATCTGTTGGTGCTCTTCGTGTGGTTAGTGCTTCCGGAAGCAAGGTAGCTGAAGGGTATGTTGTTTCGAGAAGCACAATATCAAAGATTTACTTCGTATGCAGGGACAGCGGAAAAACTTTATCCACAAAGTCACAACGCGGACGAAAGTGTGTGATGAGAGATCATCAGAGACGACATTGAAGAGGATTGTGACGAAAAACAAGAGAATGACAGCTGCAAAAGTCACTGCAGAACTGAATGAATCATTCGCGAATCACATCAGCACCAAACTAACGAGAAGGGAGCTCTATAAGCTGAGAACTGCACGACGCGCTGGAATTACAAGCCACTCGTCAGTGATGTAAATCCACGTAACTGGAAAACAAACTTGGGTCCGAAGCCATAAAAACTGGATTATAAGGAAGTCACTTTATAGGACGAGTCTTTCTGCACACTGTTTCCAACTTATCGCTGAGTTTACTTCCCAATAGTGAAACATGGCGTGCATTTGGTGACGATTTGTAGCCATATCGTGGTATTCCATGAGCTGCATGGGTACTCCGCGAGGTCACACTACTGTCAAGGGTTATGTAGCCATTGTGGATGATCAGATCTACCCCATGCTACAATGTTTCTTTCTCGAAGGTGATGCTGTGCTCGAAGACAAGACCCATGTTCGCCAAGGTCACATCGTTCAGGACTGAGTCTCTGAGCACAATGATAACTTGTCCCGTCTAGTGTGGCTACCACGTCACCAGACCTGAATACTATTGAGCCTTTAGGGTTTACTTTGGATACAAGATTGTGTGTCGCTATCCACACCTATAATCGTTATCTCTGAACTTGCCGCTATTTTGCAGGAAGAATGGTATAAGATGCCCTTGAAAGCCATGCAGGACCTGTACTTACCCATTCGGAGGCTGGAGACTGGATGCTGTTTTGAATGCCAATGGTTTTACTAAACTGTGTTAGATATGGTAATGTGTTGTGATATTTCATATTTTTTTTGCATCCTCTGTTTGTATTGGGTGTTGTCGAAACCGTAACTATCACAAAGCATTCGTTACGTACTCGTTACCTTAGTTACTAAACAACGTTACTGATGTAGCCACTACGCATAAATACTTTTTGTTATCCTATCAACTTCTGAGTGTAACTGTGTTCTTGAATAAGCCACTGAGTGCTTTCTGTTTCCTCATCAGATGTCTCTTTAGTATGTACTGATGAAGTCATCGTATCTGTGCTGGCACTAATGGTAACAGCTGAAGTTTCAGTAGTCGAAATCGTTGTCATGTCCCTCTCGTGGTTTATTGGTTAGTGTTGCTGCTTCTAGATAGTGGGGGTTCGATTCCGAGCAGGGTAAAATATTTTTTTTCGCTCCAGAGCTATATGTTTGTGTTGTTCTTATCATTTCATCTTATCATCTTCGATGCGCAAGTCGCCGAAGTGGCGTCATTTACAAAGACTTGCATAGGAGTTCGAAAAATTCGAGAAGGGGTCTCCCGACACATAATGTCATACGAGCACTTCATTTTCAATCGTAAACAGAAACACCAAGCCACTGCATCACGAAGGCCACAAACAGACAATCCGGCGAATTCTGCTATGACAACGAGCGGCGACATACGATCGCCAGACGGCAGCAGCTCTGTACCGGTCACTTGCCAGACTCATGTTAACAGTCCCTGTTTAATGCTACGGACTATTGAAAAGCCAGTGATTTGCCGTACAGTGAAATTCGTAGCGAGCGAAACGAGGCAACAGCAGAGTTGCGCATACTGCCGACCCTGACCAAGTCGGGCAAAATGGTATGTGGGAAAGACAACATGGCGAGTGACAAAATGTTTTCTACCGAGTCGGTACGAAATGGCGGGATAGAAGACAGGCGACTATGGGACGTTTCCGTTACTTCGAATTCGCTGAGGGTAAGAAGCTGGGAGGATATGAAAACTGTCGTGCAAGGCACGTACTGCGCGAGCTATGAAACAGTACTTCGATTCTTGTGGAATACTTTTTGATCAGTGACGTATACATACTAATGCAACGCCCCTAACGGAACGACCAGGCTTATAAATGCCGTAAGTGTCGCGGAACGTGATCATACGCGACCGCAGCGACCCTAGCAGCAATTCGTAGCTGCAGGCGACGTAGGCGAGTTCTGAGAATGGGAGAATTATAACTTAGCTTTCGACTTTGTCAAAGATACAAGATAGAGCCTACGCGTAAGAGAGCTTACTGTGATAATTTGTAGTTATGACTTTGTGTAGCCACTGTTGCTTAGAAGCGTCTATCAGCACACAATTCTACCCGTATCATAGCAGGCATGACGTGCGGGAAGAGATCTTCTTTTCACGTAGATGGCGTTCTTCCATTTCATTGGTCACGTTCTGGTGCGTTTTCAGAATATCTGATATGCATGGCATAGCTCTGCGCGTTCTGAAAGGCTCTGCAACGTTCAATTTCCATGCTCTGACGTCAGAAACTCGTCCGGTTGCACGTAGACTTTCGAATCCGCGGCCCCTGAGAGGACGATTTTTTGGGGGAACTCGCGTGGGCCATCTGCCTGTGGATCTTGTGAACACTGGAAAACAGCTGAAAAACTGCAATCGAGTGGCCGGTGCACCAGACCAACAGACGATTCGTGCCTCGCACTCGTCAATGTCTCGCAAACTAGCTTGCAGAGTGTTTATGTATGCGAGCAAGCCTGATGGCAATCATTTCCAGTGTTGGGAATTTCGTTTACTTTTCCAAGTTTGCAAAGTTAGAGACAGGTACTGGCTGCAGTCAGTCAATGAAGTCGGGTTATGAGCCTTAGAGAGCACAGTTGGCAACAGCACTGTACGCGAAGAACGAGGAGTTGTGCCAATACTCATTGGATATTTTGCAGCTATTTCTTCAACTGTAAGTCATCGATCTTCCTGAATAAGTACGAAATTCCAACGCCGAGGTCGAAATTACTGCAGTATGACTAAAGAGGCGTTCGTCGGTTATGCTTTTATTGCCAGTTTTAAACTTTCCCACGTACGCGTAAAGGCTCGCACGGCCCATGCAACTACTGACCCAACTGTTTGTTCATCTGAGAGAATATTTGTGACGGTTGTACACTTGCCGAAAGTAAAAACCGGATAGCAAATCGAAGCTCTTCTAAAGTACTTTCTACGAGCGGAAACGCCTACGTGTCCTAGATCTTAGACGTTATGTTTATGTAGATATTTATTTATTAGTTTACTTTCCTTATGACCAAATTGAGGAGCAAGTCTCCATTGTCATGGAACGAGTCAGTATTTGAAATTACATCAGAAAAGTTAATAACAAATAAAAAATTAAACGAATCGCATGCAGGCGTCAAGCTGCTGACAAGGGAACATCCCCATCGCACCCCCCTCGGATTTAGTTATAAGTTGGCACAGTGGATAGGCCTTGAAAAACTGAACACATATCAATCGAGAAGTCAGGAAGAAGTTGTGTTGAACTATGAAAAAAATAAGCAAAATATACAAACTGAGTAGTCCATACGAAAGATAAGCAACATTAAGGAGAGTGTGAGCTCCCGAGCGCCGTGGTCCCATGGTTAGCGTGGGCAGCTGCGGAACGTGAGATCCTTGGTTCAAGTCTTCACTCGAGTGAAAAGTTTATTTTCGCAAAGTTATGATCTGTCCGTTCGTTCATTGACGTCTCTGTTCACTGTAATAAGTTTAGTGTCTGTGTTTTGCGACCGCACCGCAAAACCGTGCGATTAGTAGACGAAAGAACGTGCCTCTCCAATGGGAACCGAAAACATTTGATCGCAAGGTCATAGGTCAACCGGTTCCTCCACAGGAAAACACGTCTGATATACTCTAAAAAATATATGTTCAAATATGTGTGAAATCCTATGGGACTCAACTGCTTAGGTCATCAGTCCCTAAGCTTACACACTACTGAACCTAAATTATCCTAAGGACAAACACACACACCCATGTCCGAGGGAGGACTCGAACCTCCACCGGGACCAACCGCACAGTCCATAACTGCAGCGCCTTAGACCGCTCGGCTAGTCCCGCGCGCTGATATTCCTTACGACACTGTGACGGCATGTGCGTCACATAAAAGGAATATGTTGTCGACCCACCTATCTTGTACACTTGGCGAATGGTAAAAAGATTCTTCTACCTTGCCCGATTTAGGTTTTCTTGTGGATGTGATAATCACTCCCAATACAGTGATGAAAACATAAGAGTTTGTCACATAAACTGCAAAAAATGAATGCAACAGTTTCACAGTCGCGCAGTTTTCCCTGTACTCTGTCAAAACATATGTTTTGTTTCGACGTTTGTTTAGGTGTAGCGTCCCCATGCTACGGCGCAATTACCTCGCATCGGACGGACGGACGGACAGATAATAATTGACTGAAAATAAAAAATTAAACTTCTCACGCGAGTGAAGACTTGAACCAAGTACCTCTCATTCCACAGCTGCTCACGCTAACCACGGGACCACGGCGCTCCTTAGTTCACACTATCCTTGATGTGCCTATCTTGCACATGGACTACTCAGTTTGTATATTTTGCTTATTTTTTCATAGTTCCACTCAACTTCTTACTGTTTTCTCGATTGATCTGTGTTCAGTTTTTCAAGGCCTTTCCACTGTACCAACTTATAACTAAATCTGAGGGGGTACGATGGGGAGGTTCCCTTGTGAGTACACATTAGCATAATCTACATCATACGCCGCAAGACACATGACGGAAAGTGGCGGTGGGTACTACTCGTATCACTAACTGCCTCCTCCCTCCCCTGTTCTACTCGAGAATTGCGCATGGGAAGAATGATTGTCGGTAAGTCTCTGTATGAACTCTAATTTCTCTAATTATCTCGTCGTGGTCATTTCGCGAGATGTGTGTGGGAGGAAGTAAAATGTTTCCCGACTCTTAACGGAAAGTCCTCTCTCGAAAATTTGAATAGTAAACCCAGCTGCGATGCACAACTCCTCTCTTGTTACGTCTGCCACGGGAGTTTGTGACGCTCTTGTGCTGACAAAACGATCCCGTGACGAAAAGCCGCCCTCTGCGTTGGATCTTATCTATGTCTTCCACCGACCCTCACTGGAAAGGAGCCCAGATTCATGAACAGTACTCGGGACTCGGTCGAACAAGAGCCTTACAAGCCACATCCTTCGTGGATGAATCACATTTCAAGATTCTTCCAATGAATCTCAGTCCGGGAACTGATTCTCCTACTGTTTGTTTTGTGAGGCCTTTCCACTTCCAGGTCATTCTGCGTAGTTACTCCTCTGTGGTCTTTTTGAAGAAACCATCCCCACATTTGTACGACATACTTTAGAGAAACGAAGGAAAACCTACATTCATACGCTCAAAAGAACATTTGAGGCATACTTACGTCGTCTTTCGCACCCCAATCCCAGCAATGAAACTGTTTTGAGGTGTGACATATTACAGCCGCGGGAGGAGAAATCGTCCGCCACCCGCGTTCAGCCATGACCTTCTTCGCGTACAGTAGCGGCTCCGCGCTCTTTTTGTGTAATCGATGGAAATGATTTGGCATGTCCCGTCTTTCCGTCACGGTCTGAAGACTTGAGTCCCCGACAGCCACTGAGCGTCAGTCGGCGAAAGGCGGCGGCAACGGCCTTCGAGTTCTCCTAGACATTTACATTACACGTTTCTCCGCATTGTGACCACACCGTCAGTGACAAGTGTGAAAATTCCATTGTTCTAACGCTGTGGTTTCCATCGGTGCTGAAATGAAAAGCGGGACGTCAAGTATGTGACAACAGAATTGAGTTTGAATCAAGGCCTAGGGAAGAGAAAGGCAGCTAACGCTACGAATGGTGAAGGCAATAACTATCAACTTTACGCAACTTCAGACTTTTCATTTCTGATCATAGTATAGCAAGACCCGTGTCGTGTGGTGCTCATAGTCACTTCATATTTTTAGAGAGAAAAACAGATAATCCTCTATGGGAGCATGTACGCTATATCCGACGCAATGAATACAAAAACGCTGACAAGAAAATCGCTTCATAATTATTCTTTATATTTACTTTTAAAATGTAGTGGATGCAAAGGATCAGTGTTTTTTAGGCTGCCAGCATTCTGTACTAAGGGCACATACCTCATATTACATAGGTATTCAAGAATATTAATTAAATCACACCATTTTGTTAGAAGTACTAAGTATTTCAGAGTACTCTTGCTATTAATGAAGCAAGCATTCGACTGTGACGAAATTTTTGAGAAAATTAGCTTTGAGAATTTCTATTATAACTAATATTGTAGTTCTTTATGTAAGTCCACTTTATACCGATTTAATGTAATATGTATCTGAAAATCGCGACTTATATTATGGAACTGGTGGCCAGTGCTCTGCGTGGCAGATTTTGAGTAACTCTTTCTGATAGTTATCCGCCGGCCGCGGTGGTCTCGCGGTTCTAGGCGCACAGTCCGGAACCGTGCGATTGCTACGGTCGCAGGTTCGAATCCTGCCTCGGACATGGATGTGTGTGATGTCCTTATGTTAGTTAGGTTGAAGTAGTTCTAAGTTCTAGGGGACTGATGATCACAGCAGTTCAGTCACATAGTGCTCAGAGCCATTTGAACCATTTGATAGTTATCCAAATCACGCTAATCACTATAGTTTTGTGCTGTATGTGCATGTTATGGCTCAATATGCTTTGTGTTGCACCCCACAGTATTATAAATGACATTTTATGTCTAACCACCACAAAGATGCTAAAATATATCTACTCAAGCAACTCCTTTTGATAGACTCGAAAACTTTGTTTCTTTTTTTTTTCAAACCAGTAGTGTATATCACGTCTACGTAATTTTAAAATATACTAGATGTCTCTTCTAAGAGTCTTCCATTGCCTTTTCTTGGGTGTTTCGTCAGAGATATGCATTTTCGCTTTTGGAGTGTGTAGGTGAGGTCACTCCAAACAAAAACACATTCACGTGACATTTGTTTCATCGATGGGTGTTAACAAGGACAGTAAAGCACAAAGGATAGCTAGTACTCGATCAATGACAGAACCGCCATGGCCCGCAGTGATTGCTTCCGCCGCGCAGCAGCGCTATTCAACCGCTGCTAGAGTTATGGTATTCTTAATGTTTTACTGTCCCTTCTAACACAAATCGATAAAACGAGTGTCGCACTAGACAAATTGGGGGCCGCTCTTTCGAATGGGCACATAAAATTCCGCTTAAGAAGCGTTTTGTATGTAATGGGAGACAGGCCGACGCTCTCCGTTTATACTGGGCGCCTCAATGAAACGTGTGATAAGCAGTGTTTGTTTGGACCGATTCCACTGCAAAAACTAAACTGCAAATATCTGCCGAAACACCAGAGAAAATGCGCCTGATGGCTCTTACGAAAACCACACTGTGTATATAGTGGTAAATAGAAACAGAATATTTTATGATCATAGAACTATGGTATGTGTCACTTTAAAACGTGATTCGTCTGTAAGGTGACGGCATACTGTGGAAAGTAGATGCAGAACAATACACCTTTTTGCAGCTTCATGGTGATTGTAAATAAGAATGTCCTTTGTCTATGTGAGCACTGTAGTTTCTTGTGCGTTCAGAAAGTAATGCTGATATAGGGTGTAAGTGTTTTTTTCTATATTATGACCACTACCCACCGCGACATTGGATGCCGTCTGGAGGCGTTGGGAGCACGCGATGCGGTAACAAAAGTGTGTAACTGTAAGCGGAGCAGACACGGACGGGGGATCACCCTAACGAAGATATGGGCTGCAAACGGGGAAATCCATCAAGATAATGGACTTTGACAAAGGGCAGATTATTATGACGCAGAGCCTGTGAACGAGTATCCCCAAAACACGAAGCTGGTCAAATGTTCACGTGCGCCGGCCGGCGTGGCCGAGCGGTTCTAGGCGCTACAGTCTGGACCCGTCGACCACTACGGTCGCAGGTTCGAATCCTGCCTCGGGCATGGATGTGTGTGATGTCATTAGGTTAGTTAGGTTTAAGTAGTTCTAAGTTCTCGGGGACTGACGACCTAAGAAGTTAAGTTCCATAGTGCTCAGAGCCATTTGAACCGCTTTTTTTCCCCTGTTCACGTGCTATGACGTGTGAATCTACGGAAAGAGGCAGGAAGACAGTGAAACTACCACTAGGCGCTAAATGGTTGGACGTCCACTACTCCTCACAGAACGTGGAGTTTCGAGGCTTATCTGCTCTACCGAAAAGAGCACAGCCGAGCGGTCTAAGGAGCTGCAGTCACGGACTGTGCGGCTGGTCCCGGAGGAGGTTCGAGTCCTCCCACGGGCATGGGTGGGTGTGTTTGTCATTAGGATAATTTAGGTTAAGTAGTGCGTAGGCTTAGGGACTGATGACCTTAGCTGTTAAATACCACAAGATTTCACACGCATTTGAACATTTTTTTGAAAAGAGCACTACATCTTTTATTGTACATTGTTGGGCGTGGAGCTCCGCAGCAGACCATCCATACACGTTCACTTGTTGACCCAACGACACAGTCAGTTACGATTGCAGTGGGCACGGAACCATCGGGATTCGACGGTCGATCAACGGGGATGTGTCGGATCCTCGGATGAATCACATTTTTGCTACACTAAGTCAATGGTTGTCTCCACAAATGCCGTCATCGAGCTAACGCGCAGCGGCCACAAATGCAGCCTGGTGGAAGCAATATTATGCAATGGAAGACCTTTTCCTGCGCTTGCATGGGACCTGTGGTAGTAATCAAAGACATGCTGGCAGTCGGCAGCCACCTGCATTCCTTTGTGCTTGGTTCTTCGCCGACCGCGATGTCATGTTTCAGCAATATGATTGTCCTTGTATCGGAGCCATGGTGCTACGGTGGTTTGAGGAGCATTATATCGAACTTACGTTAATGTCTCACTGACCTAATTCACGTGATATAAATTCTACGGAGTCGCTAGGTCGCTATCGGGCTGCATCACGCGTACACAAATCAGCGGCCCGTTATTTACGCGAATTAGATGACCTGTGCGTAGACTTCTTATGCCACATACCTCCACAAACCTACCAACAAGCAAGCTATTAAGCAGATGGTCATAGTTTTTTGGCTCATCAGTGTATATAGACAGTTCATCCGACCTGGGACTCGAGAATCTCGACGACTTTTGTTTGCTGTCGATATCGACACTGGCGGGAATTCTAGATTTTCGGAATATTTTAATATCAAGTTTAAACTTAAATTCCTTGTGTAATTTTGCTTTGATATTGTAATTTTATGATTTTATATCAAAACATGTGACACAAATGATCGTATATTTTGACTTCATCGTAGCAGAAACTTATATATAGGGACTGTAAGTAGTACGTTACATATATTTGAGCTTGATACATCTGTCCATTCCTGAGAAGCAGGGGTCTCAACAGGCGGACAGACAGTCCAATAACAGATGACAAAAAGCTTTCTTTTTCGTGTGATATAATTAACAATATTCAGTGGTTTCCCTTGCTTCTACTGTGAAGTCTTGCTTCTCGGCAAATTTCACGATTCAGGGTCAACGGTATGTACTCTATAGATTTTGATGAGTGGTTTTGCGAGTGTCAAATCATGTTACACACATGACCGTATCTTTTGATTGATTTGATTTAGAAGCTTAATTTCTTTACACCACCAAGGATCCATAACCTTAGTATGCCACGTAAAATTGAACTTGATGCTCCTGCCTGTTCCTGAGAAAAAGTGGTATTAAAAGAAGGACAGACAGACAACAAAACACTCCTGCAAAGGTTCCATTTTTATCGAGGTGGATACGGAACCCTACAAACAAAGTCGAATACAATGTAGAAAGTGGCGCGACGGGTCAAAGTGTCCAGCTTTGGTCATTTCAAACAGCTTATGTTGACGATCGTGTCTTGTAAAGCCAGGTAACGACCCTAGAACGTTGGCTGGATGACGCCGGCTGACAGATGGCTCATGACCGATAAGCCTTTGCACAAGGCGCACGTTGTTGATATCGTCGGTGTTCCACGAGGCGTTCCGAGTGAAGCCGAAGAGCGGCGATAAGGCTGCGCCGCCTATGGGAGGTCCCTGGGGGATCGACCGCGAAACAGCCGGATGACGCCACGGTGGCTCTCCGGCCGCTGGCGTCACCGGCGCAGTCTGCAGCCACTGGAGCGCACAGTGCCCGCCGCTTCTGTAAGCCACTGCGGTAGCGCTAAGTTCAGTGGTATGCACCGTGAGCCGCGTAAGGGGTAACAGACCTGTTATTCCGTGATTGGTTCAAAATATCGAGACGAGGCTTTCGGCAAATATAGCAAGCAGAGCCGTGTGGACTTACGATGATTCCCTCCACACAGCTATTAATGGGCCTATCAATTTGGGGACTCCTTGAGCTTTGGATGCAACCGCCGATGTATCTCTGAAGATGTCACTTTCTAATGGAGGCGAAACGTCAGTGAATGCTAGTTATTGGAAAAACCGACCGGTTAAAACATATACCGGAATTTTAATTCTCATTAACCAGTATTTTTCGATATTTGTTTTGTCTCCGTTATAACAGGTATTTTAAATTTTTGTGTGATAACTAAATAAAAAACCGAAATATCAGTTAGTCATAGCAACAGAGCTAAAATTTTTCCTTTTTAAGTAAGCCTAAAAAAGAATAATTTTTATTCGCAAAATTTGTATTTGTTCGAAATACGAAAGTGGGAAAAGCGATTAATCCTATTTTGATAACAATGCTGGAAGAATTGAGCAGCAGAGACGTGGCGTAAGAGTTGGCACAGCATTCCTGTCGCCGCGTGTCGTGGCTTAAGGCAGCCGTGTACGTGTAGTGTGCAAGACTTGGCCCGCGCCGGGTCTTTACGGTAGTTTTTCGCTGCCGTCGCCGGACATCCGTTCTATTGCAGAACGGCACCAACCATAGTGTGGAAATATTTTTAAGAAGTGACATAGCAGTGAAGTACAGCGGTTTATATGCTTTAAAAGTCTACAGATTTGTCTGCGATTTCTTTGAAATAGTAAAACAGGAATGAAACTACGGTAACAGTAATAAATTAAAAACATAACAGTAGTTCATTCATAGTATAAATTAAAATAGAAAGTAGCTCTTCTTCTGCCTGTATTTACATAATATGCCTTTATCTGTTTGTAGTCCTTGAAAACGGACAAATTAGCACGAAAAACAGAGTTCTTCAACTTCAGTTTTCACTATTCGTGATGCTGAAATAGTAATACGATCCCCGATTACAACACGATTTTTGAACAGAGTTTCAAAACATTAGAATCAACAGGAGAATACTTGCGATTTTCTCGTAGCATTGAAATACTTATCACTTTTCAAGAAACGCAGCGAACTAAGTTTTGTTTCATATGCCTATTTAATTTAATACTCGTCTTTTGATTATATGTATTTTGAAATTGAGTGAGTCAAATTTTTTAAATCTTTGTTCGATTTCTACATTATTACAGGAAATAATAGAAATAAAAACTGAAAATCGGCTATTTAAGCACTGAGGTTAAACTTCAGTGGAAAGAACCTGATATAGCCGAAAACTGGTTGTTTCAGTGATAACCGCCATCCCTAGAGTGTAGCATTATACTTGGGGCACAGCCTCCCAGTCCGGAAATTTTAACGGAAGTGATCACCGGCCATGCAGGCCTGCATTGGCACGGGAGCTGCTGCAACACACGTTATGGCGTAATAATTAAACATAGCCCAACTAGACATTCTTATACACCTACTGAAGTAGTGCAGCACTGTTTCACCCCAAAAGTTGACAGTGGCCGGAAAAAGAAGGTAGAAAAGGCTCTGAGTGAGTGCAGTCCCCTGATTTCTGCCGACTGATGGTTGGAAATCGACGGGGCAGAAAAGGTGTGTACCGTGTAGTAATATTTTCAACGTCAACGGGAATGTCTAGAAAGTCCTGTGCACCATAACGATTAACTGGTCAGATCATCAGCTCCGACACTCCAGAAAACAATGTTCTCCCTGGCATAGTTTTACAGAGTCTACGACGTTTTATCCTAGATTACACATTCAGCATAGGCGATTGCTACGATTCTGAACTAACTTTACACGTATTGACGATATGCTATAATAGTGGAAGTAAGGATGCTTCAAAAATCATCATCCTATTTACGAGACGGTTTCTTCTAGATGAATGAATATAGACACTTGGAGTGAATTCTAAGTTACGCTTCGACAATAAAATCTTACCTTGGCGTTAGTTGTAAGTTGCTGGCTCGTGTAGTTGGCCGGTAGGGAATTCCCTGATGGAGCTAGCTCGCTCACTCGCTTGTTCGTTACACAATTGCGGTGACACGGCGAAAATTTCACTTTTCAATAGGACGGAACTTTTCCGCACTGATACCAGCATGTAAGCCATTTACACTCCTGGAAATGGAAAAAAGAACACATTGACACCGGTGTGTCAGACCCACCATACTTGCTCCGGACACTGCGAGAGGGCTGTACAAGCAATGATCACACGCATGGCACAGCGGACACACCAGGAACTGCGGTGTTGGCCGTCGAATGGCGCTAGCTGCGCAGGATTTGTGCACCGCCGCCGTCAGTGTCAGCCAGTTTGCCGTGGCATACGGAGCTCCATCGCAGTCTTTAACACTGGTAGCATGCCGCGACAGCGTGGAAGTGAAACGTATGTGCAGTTGACGGACTTTGAGCGAGGGCGTATAGTGGGCATGCGGGAGGCCGGGTGGACGTACCGCCGAATTGCTCAACACGTGGGGCGTGAGGTCTCCACAGTACATCGATGTTGTCGCCAGTGGTCGGCGGAAGGTGCACGTGCCCGTCGACCTGGGACCGGATCGCAGCGACGCACGGATGCACGCCAAGACCGTAGGATCCTACGCAGTGCCGTAGGGGACCGCACCGCCACTTCCCAGCAAATTAGGGACACTGTTGCTCCTGGGGTATCGGCGAGAACCATTCGCAACCGTCTCCATGAAGCTGGGCTACGGTCCCGCACACCGTTAGGCCGTCTTCCGCTCACGCCACAACATCGTGCAGCCCGCCTCCAGTGGTGTCGCGACAGGCGTGAATGGAGGGACGAATGGAGACTTGTCGTCTTCAGCGATGAGAGTCGCTTCTGCCTTGGTGCCAATGATGGTGGTATGCGTGTTTGGCGCTGTGCAGGTGAGCGCCACAATCAGGACTGCATACGACCGAGGCACACAGGGCCAACACCCGGCATCATGGTGTGGGGAGCGATCTCCTACACTGGCCGTACACCTCTGGTGATCGTCGAGGGGACACTGAATAGTGCACGGTACATCCAAACCGTCATCGAACCCATCGTTCTACCATTCCTAGACCGGCAAGGGAACTTGCTGTTCCAACAGGACAATGCACGTCCGCATGTATCCCGTGCCACCCAACGTGCTCTAGAAGGTGTAAGTCAACTACCCTGGCCAGCAAGATCTCCGGATCTGTCCCCCATTGAGCATGTTTGGGACTGGATGAAGCGTCGTCTCACGCGGTCTGCACGTCCAGCACGAACGCTGGTCCAACTGAGGCGCCAGGTGGAAATGGCATGGCAAGCCGTTCCACAGGACTACATCCAGCATCTCTACGATCGTCACCATGGGAGAATAGCAGCCTGCATTGCTGCGAAAGGTGGATATACACTGTACTAGTGCCGACATTGTGCATGCTCTGTTGCGTCTATGTGCCTGTGGTTCTGTCAGTGTGATCATGTGATGTATCTGACCCCAGGTATGTGTCAATAAAGTTTCCCCTTCCTGGGACAATGAATTCACGGTGTTCTTATTTCAATTTCCAGGAGTGTATTAAAAGTGAGGTGCCTCGTCGAAGGATCTGCAACTAAGACCATATCTTAACAGTGAGGTGCCTCACCGATAGATCAGCTGCAAGGGGAGTCCGAACCTCGCATTGCGTCACTGGATTTAAAGAACGTCTGCTGCCCAAGTAGGGGGTGCTTGTGAAAGACTCTATCTGTGTGCCTCTCCTTCCAACAACGTTTGGTGATATGTGGCACTGCGTAGCAACTGCAGCGAATTCACTAAGTCCAAACATGTTCGCAAATGTATGGGGGTCAGTTTGACTCTCGTCTGGATGGCTGTCGTGCGTCCGTTGAGGGCCACATTGAACGTTGGTGGAAGATAAACGAAAGCATTGAGATGAACACAAATGTAATAGGTACCGCAAGACTGCGTGTGTATCCATGTGAATGTGTCCACTGTTGTAAAATCAGATGGTTCTTTTCAAAACAAAAACTTTGAGTAAGCTAAAAATCCACCCCAAGCATCTTTCTTCGTTCTTGTGGAGGATGTATGCTAGTCTTGTCAAGTCGGATGTATCTCTCCGACAAATCATATGCAATTTAAACTGACCTTTTTGGTGAAAAGAAAGCATATAGTCATATCAGTGAATTATATAGTCTGCACTCTACAGCGTGGCAAACTTAATTCACACATTTACCAATTTCTGTCCGGTCTGTCAGAGATACTGAACTGACACAAATATTTTGATTCGTAATCGCAAATGTATAAATTGTGAGTGATGTCATTGGGGGAGATGGCAGAATAACAGCGTGGTGCGCGTTTGATGAGACACAATTGCGTTTCGGGACGATTTTGCATTTTGGTGGTTGGTTTGGACAGGAAATGAGACCGAGGCCGTTTCGTTAAAGCTCAGTGAAGAAGAAAGAGATATTGACAGTCTCAGGCTGCGTGCAAAATTGACCTTACCAGAAGCTTAACAGACACAAATCTCTGTGTTGTTCCTGTGTCGAGGAGGGTGTCTATTCTAGCTGGTTTGGCCAGTCTAGTAAATTCTATGAAGTCAACCTCCAAAGATAGGCCGACGACTTTCGGAGATTTACAAGAGCCGACTTGTAGACGGACAGCGTTACGTAGAAGATGTGTCGTGTTGCCGCCTACATGACATATGAGTCTCCGCTTCCGACGCCGGTTCCGTGAGGCATTAAGATGAACGACCCATGTTACAGCATGACGGTAAGCTTTACGTGCATAACAAAGCACTGGCGTAAATTACCTATATCTACGTGACTACTCTGCAGTTCACAGTTAAGTGCCTGGCAGAGGGTTCTTAGAACCGCCTTCAGACGGCAAAGGACCAACAGGCGTAGTGTAGGCAGTCTCTTTAGTAAACCTGTCGCATTTTCTAAGCGTTCTGACAATAAAATGCAATCTGTGGTTTCCTTTCCCCACAACCCATATGTGATCGTTCTAGTTTAAGATGTTCTTAATTGATGGCCATTAAATTTGTATGGTTTATCAAGTGACCGAAATGTAACGGATTTCTTTTTAGGTACTGTTATCGATGACCGCACACTTTTCCTTATTCGGACGCAATTGGTACTTTTCTCACCATACGGATACCGTGTCTAAGTCATTTTGAAATTGATTTTGACCTTTTGATGACTTTACTAGCATCGTCTGCAAACAATCTAAGAGGGCTGCTCAGATTGTCTCTTCAGTCGTTTATGTAGAACAGGAACAGCAGAAGTCCTATTACACTTCCCCGGGGAATTCCGGATATCACTTCTCTTTTACTCGGTGACTTTCTCGATTTTTACGAACTGTGACGTTTCTGACAGGAAATCACGAATCCATCCGCGGAACTGAAGCGATTTTCCATAGGCACGGAATTTGATTACAAGTCTCTTACCATAAACGGTGCCAAAAGCCCTGTAGAAGTTTAGAAATATGGAATGAATTTGAGAGCTCCTGTCGGTAGCACTCATTACTTCATATGAATAAAGAGCTGGTTGAGTTTCACAACGGACTGTGTTACCTTCGAAGTAATTCATAATGTTCGAACACAGTATATGTTCCAAAAATCCTACTGCAAATCGACGTTAGTGATATGGGTCTGAAATTGCTTTCTTGAGTATTACTGAGACCTGTGCAACTTTTTAGTCTTTTGGTAGGGACCTTTCGTCGAGGGAGTGGTTGTTATACGACTGCTAAGTGTGGAGTTGTTGTATTAGCGTACTCTGAAAGAACGTAATTGGTATGCTACCTGGGATGGCGGTCTTGCCTTTATTAAGTGCTTTAAGCTGCTTCGCTGCACAGATGATATTTACTTTCGAATTCTGGAATATTTGTTTCGTCATCTTTGGTGATGGAATTTCGCAACTGTGTCTAATAATTCCACCTTAAGGGCGCTGTCATGTGTAATATTACCACTGGTATTACGCACTGATGGTATTGATTGTGTGTTGGCACAGGTGTAAAGCATTGCCAGTTTTGTTCTTTGAAATTCGGCTTCCGTTGCTTCTGCAACTGTGTTCTGATCTGTTTTGCGTACCATGGGGAATCAGTACCATCTATTATTAACTTTTTCGTTATAAATCCCTCAATTGCGTCACATATTATTTCTTTGAACTTAAGCCACATCTGGTCTACACTCACACAGTTGGTTAGGGAGAAATGGAGATTTTCTCTTAGGAAGACGTCAATCGAATTTTTATCTAATTTTTTTAAATGGACATATGTTGCGTTTACGTTTGGTGAATTTGGATATTGCGGTTCTAGGAGCGTCAGTCTGGAACCGCGTGACCGCTCCGTTCGCAGGTTCGAGTCCTGCCTCGGGCATGGATGTGTGTGATTCCTTACGTCAGTTAGGTTTAATTAGTTCTAAGTTCTAGGGGACTGATGACAACAGATTAGAGTCCCATAGTTCTCAGAGCCATTTGAATCATTTGATATTGCGGTGGACAGTCTCGATACAACAACGTTGTGTTCAAAATTGTGTAAATGTGTGTGAAATCTTACGGTACTTAATTGCTAAGGTCATCAGCCCCTAAGCTTACACTATACTTAACCTAAATTATCCTAAGGACAAGCACACACTCCCATGCCCGAGGGAGGACTCGAACCTCCGCCGGGATCAGCCGCACAGTCCATGGCCGCAGCGCCTTCAGGCCGCTCGGCAAATCCCGCGCGGCACCTTGTGTTCACTAATCCGTGTATCCGTCACGGTGCTCCCTATCTGCTGATGATTATTTGTTGCTAAATGGTTCTATATGTTTCCGCAACCAGTTACGCTTTGAAAGGACTGCTTAACTAATAGCTCAAAATAATTGTCGGAGACACCATTTAGAACAACTTCTGACGATGCATTATACCTATCACTCGCTTTAAACCCGAATTTTCGCCGACATACTGGTGGTAGATAGAAATCACCGCCGATTGCATTTGTATGAGTGGCGTATCTGTTTCCTTCCATGCACATCGGATTTCTGTGCGCTTTTATCATTATAGCTCAAATGGTTCAAATGGCTAAAAATGGCTCTGGGCACTATGCGACTTAACATCTGTGTTCATCAGTCGCCTAGAACTTAGAACTAATTAAACCTAACTAACCTAAGGACGTCACACACATCCATGCCCGAGGCAGGATTCGAACTTGCAACCGTAGCAGTCGCGCGGTTCCGGACTGAGCGCCTAGAACCGCGAGACCACCGCGCCCGGCGGTTCAAATGGTTCTGAGCACTATGGGATTTAACTGCTGTGGTCATCAATCCCCCAGAACTTAGAACTACTTAAACGTATCTAACCTAAGGACGTCACACACGTCCATGCCCGAGGCAGGATTCGAACCTGCGACCGTAGCGGTTGCGCGGTTCTAAACTGTAGCGTCTAGAACCGCTCGGCCACTCCGGCTGGTATCATTATAGCCTCTTCATTGAAAACCATTAAGAATAAATGCAGTTGCTATCAGTTTTGCTGTGTTTATAAATTCTTTTTTATAACCTGTTGAGGAAAAAAAGTGTGTTTTGCCTGCCCTACTTATTTTGCTGCTCTGGATTAGTTCCACACTCTCAATGTTGCTGTCCAACTCTGCAAGTAGGATCGAACCGACACCCGTTGATCCAGAGGATTTCTGTTTCTATAAATGTGCTGGATTACTCTTCCACAGGAATGCTGGAACTTCATTAATCTGATGAAAGTATCTTCTGGAATTATTTCAGCTCGCCGTGTAAGCGCAGCCGGTGGCGTGAAACATTAATTGATCTCAGTCAGAGACCGGCAGAAGAGAACAATATCCCAGCGGTTACTACGAGTTTCAGCGTCAATAGCTGAAACTGCAGCCGCTTACGAAACTCTTGTTGCAATACCCCCCTCCGTAAGTTTGACGTTGGATCACATCACTGTCTTTCACATCCAATTGCGAAAGTGCACGCTGTCAAGTGTGGGGATGAACCACAAGGCGATTATCATCTGTGATGAGACTGCAGCAATCGTTCTGCCGGCAGACGCGTAATCGATTTCGGGTCGTGGCGGTGAGTCAGGCGGGCGCCGCCGCTGGACGGCATCTGCCGCGATAAGCGCTGCGCCGCGCTGCGCCGCTATCGCGGCCGCGTGCTCGCGTTTGTAAACAGAGGCGCGGCGCGGCGCGGCGCGCAGCGGGGGTCCTTGGCAGTGGGACGCCGCACCTGTCCTACGCACCGCGCGCAGACTCTTATCTCGCGGGGAGCTGCCTTCTCCACTCTGCCACTCACGCCTTCCTGCCTATGGCGAAAGGCGAACGCTGAGGTCACCGGACGAAAAATTTCTCCTCTTCCCCACGGTAGTATTGCAAAGCTCTTCTATCCTCGGTAGCATAATTATATCGTCCCTTCATTCCTTTCAATAGAATGATCTGGAAAAACTCCTGCATATCAGTATGGTAAAAGAACGGACCCGCAAAATTACAGGCCGGTACCCGTAACATCGGTTTGCTGCAGAATTCTTGAGCACTACGGATGAAGGGCAACAGGCAGATTCCTTATTTCTAGATCCCCGGAAAGCGCTTGACACGATGCCTCATTCAGGCTGTTAAAGGAGGCACGAGCCTACTGATTTGGTTCGCAGATATACCGGGTGATAAAAAAGTATGAATTTGAAAACTTAATAAACCACGGAATAATGTAGATAGAGAGGTACAAATTGACACACATGCTTGGAATGACATGGGGTTTTATTAGAACAAAAAAAAAAAAAACACCTCATATTGCTAGACGCATGAAAGATCTCTTGCGCGCTTCGTTTGGTGATGATCGCGTGCTCAGCTGCCACTTTAGTCATGCTTAGACTCCCAGGTCCCTAGACCTCAGTCTATGCGATTATTGGCTTTGGGGTTACCTGAAGTCGCAAGTGTATCGCGATCGATCGACATGCTGAAAGACAACATCCGACGCCAATGCCTCACCATAACTCCGGACATGCTTTACAGTGCTGTTCACAACATTATTCCTCTACTACAGCTATTGTTGACGAATGATGGTGAACATATTGAGCATTTCGTGTAAAGAACATCATCTTTGCTTTGTCTTACTTTGTTATGCTAATTATTGCTGTTCTGCTCAGATGAAGCGCCATCTCTCGGACATTTTTTGAACGTTTGTATTTTTTTGGTTCTAATAAAACCCCATGTCATTCCAAGCATGTGTGTCAATTTGTACCTCTCTCTCTCTACATTATTCCATCGCTTATTCAGTTTTCAAATTTATACTGACTTTGTGATAACCCGGCATGAGTGGTTCGAAGACTTCACAAGTTACAGAAACCAGTATGTTATCTTTCACGGTGATTGTTCATGAGAGACAAGGGTATCGTCGGGAGAGCCCCAGGGAAGTGTGATAGAACCGCTATTATTCTGTACATACATAAATGATACGGCAGACTGGGTGGGCAGCAACCTGCGGTTGTTTGCTGTGTAGTACGGTAGGGTGCCGTATTTGGGTGACTCTAGGAGAATGCAAGATGACTTTGACTAAATTTGTCGCCGGCCGCTGTGGCCGAGCGGTTGTAGGCGCTCCAGTCGGGAAGAGCGCTGGTGCTACGGTCGCAGGTTCGAAATCTGCCTCGGCCATAGATGTGTGTCCTTTGGTTAGTTAGTTTTAAGTAGTTCTAACAAGGGGACTGATGACCTCATATGTTAAGTCCCTTAGTGCTTATAGCCATTTGAAAAATTTGAGCAAAATTTGTAGTTCAAATGTGTGTGAAATCTTTTGGAACTTAACTGCTAAGGTCATCAGTCCCTAACCTTACGTACTACTTAACCTAAATTGTCTTAAGGACAAACACACACACACACACCCATGCCTGAGAGAGGACTCGAGCCTTCGCCGGGACCAGCCGCATAGTCCATGACTGCAGCGCATTACAACGCTCGGCTAGTCCCGCGCGGCAAAATTTGTAATTGATGTGATGAATAGCACATAGCTCTAATGTAAATTAATGTGGATGAGAAGGAAAAAGAAAATCTTTGGAAACAGCAGTACGAGCGTCCAGCTTGACACAAAGTCGTTTAAATATCCGAGCGTAACGTTGCAAAGCGATATGAAATGGAACGAGTAAGTGAGGAGTGTGGTAAGGAAGGCGAATGGTCGACTTCGGTTTATTGGGAGACTTGTAGGAAAGAGTGGTTCATCTGTAAAGGAGACCGCTTTTAGGACGCTACGACGACCTATTCTCAGGTACTGCTCGGGTGTTTGGGAGCCCTACCAGGTCAGATTAAACGAAGACATCGAAGCAATTCAAAGACGTGCTGCTAGAGCTGTTAGGAAAGAGTGGTTCATCTGTAAAGGAGACCGCTTTTAGGACGCTACGACGACCTATTCTTGGGTACTGCTCGGGTGTTTGGGATCCCTACCAGGTCAGATTAAACGAAGACATCGAAGCAATTCAAAGACGTGCTGCTAGAGCTGTTACTGTTAGGTTCGAACAATATGCAAGTGTTACAAATGTGCTTCGCGAACTCAAATGGGAAACCCTGGAGGTAAGGTGTCATTCTCTATTGAGAGAATTTAGAGAACCGGCATTTGAAGCTGACTGCCGAACGATTCTATTGCCGTCAACATACACTGCGTGGAAGGATCACAAAGATAAGATACGAGAAAATACGGCTCATACGGAGGCATATAGATAGTCGTTTTTCTGTAGGTCAATCTGAGAGTGGAACAAGAAAGGAAATGACTAGTAGTTGTACGGGATATCCTCCGCCACCAGCCAAACGGTGGTTAGCGGAGTATCTATGTAGATGTAGATGTAGTTATGCACGGGGCAGGTTTCGGACCACACAGCCCCTGTGTCGCTCGCTGGCCCGTATGGCCTCAGGCAGCTGTCCAGCAGGCCTGGGAGCTGACAATGAGTGCAACCCACCGCACCAAAGACAGAGGGGCTGTTCTAGCAGGTCAAAACGCCAAGCGTGACAACTCGCCACCCAGGCTGTGGACTCTGGACATTCCATCCACGGCATCTGCAATGCTACTGGACTGCTGCACGCCTTGCCTCTAACTGTAACGTTCTAAATATCACTCCCTGACGTTGTGTATTAAGTGATTGCTTCTACAAGTCAGTGGATTCTTATGATGTTATTTTCAGTAACGTCATCCTACGACGAGGGAGTACTCTTAATTCGCTTCATGGGTGCTTGATTTGTACTACGTCGAAATTGTGTAGCTGTAGTCTTCAGTGTAAAGACTGATTTGAAGCCCGCATTAACCTATTCGGTGCAAGCCGCTTCATCTCTGAATAACTGCTGCGACCTAACTCCATTTGAGCCTGCTTACTGTATTCAGATCTCGGTCTTCCTGTACAATCTTTGCTCCCCACACTTCCTTCCATTGCCAAATTGAATATTTCTTGATATCTCTGTAGGTGTCCTATCAATTGATTCCTAATTTTTGTAAAATTGAGCAATAAATTTCTGTTTTCCCCAATTCAATTCAACACATCGTTGTTAGACTACTGGCCATTACGTGCTACAGACGCGAAATTTAACCGACAGAAAGAAGATGCTGTCATATGAAAAAGATTAGCTTTTCAGAGTATTCACACAAGGTTGGCGCCGGTGGCGACACCTACAACGTGCTGATATGACGAAAGTTTACAACCGATTTCTCATACATAAACAGCAGTTGACCGGCGTTGCCTGAGTAAACATTGTTGTGATGCCTCATGTAAGGAGGAGAAATGCTTACCATCACGTTTCCGACTTTGATAAAGGTCGGATTGTAGCCTATCGCGATTGCGGTTTATCGTATCGCTACATTGCTGGTCGCGTTCGTCGAGATCCAATGACTGTTAGCAGAATATGGAATCGGTGGGTTCAGGAGGCTAATACGGAACGCCGTGCTGGATCCCAACGGCCTCGTATCACTAGCAGTCGAGATGATAGGCATCTTATCCGCATGACTGTAACGGATCGTGCACCCACGTCTCGGTCCATGAGTCAGCATTTGAGGATGTTTGCAAGACAACAACCATCTCCACGAATAGTTCGACGCCGTTTGCAGAAGCATGTACTATCAGCTCAGAGACCATGGCTGCTTTTACCCTTGACACTGCATCACAGACAGGAGCGCCTGCGATGGTGTACTCAACGACGAACCTGGGTGCACGAATGGCAAAACGTCATTTTTCGGATGAATCCAGGTTCTGTTTACAGTATCATGATGGTCGCATACGTGTTTAATGACATCGCGGTGGACGCACATTGGAAGCGTGTATTCGTCATCGCCATACTGGCGTATAACACGGTGTGATGGTATGGGGTGACATTGTTTACAAGTTTCGGGCACCTCTTGTTCGCATTGACGGCACTTTGTACAGTGGACGTTACGTTTCAGATGTGTTACCACCCGTGACTCTACACTTCATTCGATCCCTGCGAAACCCTACATTTCAGCAGGATAGTGCACGACCGCAAATTGCAGGTCCTGTACGGGCCTTTCTGGATACAGAAAATGTTCGACTGCTGCCCTGGCCAGAACATTCTCCAGTTATCTCACCAATTGAGGACGTCTGGTCAATGGTGGCCGAGCAACTGGCTCGTCACAATACGCCTGTCGCTACTCTTGATGAACTGTGGTATCGTGTTGAAGCTGCTTGGGCAGCTTTACCTGTACACGCCATCCAAACTCTGTTCGACTCAATGCCCAGGGGTATTAAGACCGTTATTACGGCTACAGGTGGTTGTTCTGAGTACTGATTTCTCAGGATCTATGCACCCAAATTGCGTGAAAATGTAATCACATGTCAGTTCCAGTGTAATATATTTGTCCAATGAATATCCGTTTATCATCTGCATTTATTGTTGGTGTAGCAATTCTAGTGGCCAGTAGTGTAGTTATTCGATGTACCCACTTAATCTTCAGCATTCTTCTGTAGCACCACATCGTTGTTAATAGTCCACATTTCACTTTCACACCATCCTACACTCCACACAAACACCTTCAGAAGAGACTTATTAACATTTTAAATAACATTCGTCTTCAACTTTTTTTTTTAGAGACTGTTTCCTTCCATTACATTCTCCTTAATTCAGTCATCGTCAGTTACTTTGGTTCCCAGATAGCAAATTTCATCTATCAGC
Source organism: Schistocerca gregaria (assembly GCF_023897955.1). NCBI lineage: Eukaryota > Metazoa > Arthropoda > Insecta > Orthoptera > Acrididae > Schistocerca > Schistocerca gregaria. The sequence goes on from NC_064922.1 coordinate 535,781,717, forward strand.
ATCGGCTGAAATAATTCCACTAAATTCCATTACCCTTGTTTTACTTTTGTTGATGCTTCCTTACAATAACTTTCATTATCCATTCCATTCAGTTGCTCTTCTACGTCTTTTTTCGTCAACGGAAAATCTCAAGGTTTTTATTTCTTCTCCCTGAACTGGAAATCCCCTTGCAATTTTCTCCTTGGTTTCCTTTACTGCTTGTTCAATGATGAGATTAAATAACATTGGGGATAGACTAAATCTTGTCTTATTCTCTTCTCAATTACTGTTTTCTTTTTACGTGCCTCGAGTATTATAACTGAAGTCTTGTTTCTGCACAAGTTGTGGAAAACCTTTCGCTCCCTGTATTTTGTAGTCGTTACCTTCAGAATTTCAAAGAATGTAGTCCAGTCGCCATCCTCAGAAGTTAACTTTAAATTTACGAATACTAAAAAAGTGGGTTTACTTTTTTTCAACCTGTTTTATTAGACGTAATGGCGTTACTGCTTCACGTGTTCCTACATTTCATTGGAACCTCAACTTATCTTCCCTGAGATTGGCTCCTACATTTTATACACTCTTCTGCAGATAATTCGTCACAGTATTTTTCTACCATGACTCATTAAGTTGATGGTTCCTAATATTCACATATGCCAGCAGCTGCCTTCTGTAGAGTAGGGGCTATTACATGCTTCTTGAAGTCAGTGGTTATTTCGCCTGTCATATTTATCTTGCACAGCAGGTGGAATAGACTAGTTTCTGAGGCGGTTTGTGGATCTGCCTATAGACATGACTAATGACTCACTTATTGATTACCAACATATATTACGGGCCGTTTAGACTCTGGGTAGTGACGGAACCAACCGAATTCCTCTCAGATCGAACTAAAGCTACATGTTCCTCGTGTACGACAGAGTTTTGGGCATTGAGTACGCAACTTGAATCGTCTCGGCTCTCCTTCGCCTCTCCAGTCGGGAACAGTCTCACCTGGTTATGAACAGTATTGGATGGTGTGGAGGTCACTCAACCGTCTTCGTTCTGGAGTTGGAAGATCCAGGAATAATCTCTAGAAATGGCACTTCCCTATGGATACCCGCAACTGCGACTGTGGAGAACTACAGACCATACAGCATCTAGTGGGTTGTCTGCTATGCTCTGCATCTTGCACAGGAGGAGCTCCTCTGCTTGCGATTCCGAGCGCAGCTGTAGTTGCGTGATATTAGTCTGCAGTAGCGTAGTTTGATAATTCTATCTTTCACCTGTTTTTAATGAAAATTACTGTGTATTTTATTTGTTTATGAGTCGAATAGTTAAAAAACTGCTATAGAGTGTCTGTCTTTAAACTTGTTCGTCCATTCTATGGGTTATCCTAGTCGTTACAACAGCATGCTAATTGAATAAGCTCTCACAGGAAGCCGTTGTGGTTTGTAGACGACCGACAGGATCACAACTATATGGCTGCCATTCTTCCATTCTTTCCTTAGCTTGACTTCGTACACTGTATTGACAGGCAGTTACTTTAACACAGAGTTCCACCCACGTCTCAGTAACGTGGTTCCTAAGCGTATAGCAGACGATCTGATTCACGAAACTGTCGGGATCGTTATTATCTGAACATTGCGTGAAAGTTAAGCATAAACACGATAGCGTTACTACGTCGCACGTAAGCGATAACGAATCACTACTACTGCCAAATGCAATACCTGTACACTTGACAGCAATTTCACAAACTGGTGAAAGGAGAAGCAATGTCACTAAAGAGGAACAAGAAGATCTTTCCAAGACACTTGGTAGTTCTGCGAATGTTTATCACGTTTCACACAGCTGCCTCCCAAGAACAGTATGTGCAACGAGTGAAGAGTGGAAACAGTTGCAACAAGTACGATCTTAAAGACTCTGTGTGCACGGTATGACAGAACGAAGACGGTTATAGAAAAAGGAAATGTTCTGTGCTTCATTTATTTTCTAACCGAGAAGAGCTGTGTGTTTAGGGATATAGTAGCTACTTAAGTGAGTGTAATTTATAATCCGTGCACTCGTCAGTATTATCTTCGGATTATACAGTCATGGTATGTTTGAGCTCGAACTGTGATAGGTAAAGAATTATACCCATTGAGTTTTCATGAATAAACATGACTGCAGGTGCTATACAGAACACCAGAACATCAGAGTCTCAGATTCTCTCTCTCTCTCTTTTTCTTTTCCTTTTTTTGAGTTATCAGTCTTCTGACTGGTTTGATGCGGCCCGCCCCGAATTCCTCTCCTGTTCCAACATCTTCATCTCAGAGTAGCTCTTGAAACCTACACCTTTAACTATTTGCTGTATGTATTCAAATCTCTGTCTTCCTCTACAGCTCCCTCTAGTACGATGAAAAGGTCAGCGGAAAGGAAGGGTACACAAGCTCAAACAGAACACAACGTCTGCAGTAGATACTGAAGAGCGTAGCTTTGTATGGTAACAGTAATGAAAAGGAAATAAAAAAATTATGGAAGTTACTGGAAAGTAAACGTATGAACAGTGATATTCGAGGGTAGGAACTTTAATGGTGACATCTATATGTACAAAATATGTACGTGTTTCAAAGCTTTACTGACCTTCAAAAGTAGTCACCAGCATTGTGTACAATCCGTTGCCAGCGATGTGGAATTCGTAGGATACTCTTAGAAGTGCCAGTTGTGTTGACAGTTCGAGCGGCGCAGTCTATTGCCCGATGAATTTTGTAGTAGTTCTAAAGCGAATGCCGTGAAGTGTTTCCTTCAGTTTAGAAATCGAGTTGAACGTACGACGGCTTAATTAAGGGGAGTGCAGTAGGTGGTACAGCACTAAGCAGCCCCATCAGTCAAACAAATCAGCTATAGCTTGCGCTGTACGTGCTTGAAAATTGTCCTGCAAAATGATGGTCGGGTCCTGCAGAAAGTGTCATCACTTCTAAGCTGGTCGTAGGTTGTATTCTAAAAATGAACCTTACAGAGAGTGAAGTGATGACACTTTCTGCAGGACCCGACCATCATTTTGCAGGACAATATTCAAGTATGTACAGTGTAAGCTATAACTGATTTGTTTGACTGATGTGTCTGCTAAGTGCTGTACCACCTACTGCACTCCCCTGAATTAAGCCCGCGTGAGTTCAAGTCGATTTCTAAACTGAAGGAAACACTTCAGGGCATTCGCTTCAGAACTGCTACAAATTCGTCCGTGATGATTTTCACGTCATAATAATAAGTATTTTCTGTAAGCACTTAGTTTGTGCAACGACAGGCATTCAGCATTCATTACGTAGCTGAAACAAAGTCAGCAGCAACACGAAGAGACGGTAAAGTATGAAAACAGTGGCATAAATGACTAACATCGATATAGGTATCTTACTCAAGTTTCAGATGAATCCAACCACATCTCAGGCAGTAGTTCATGAAGACACAATAGGCTGTATCAAAAGTTTCTGCATGTTATGAAATAAAATCATAGAGACGTTAAAATATGACAGTATTTTGAAAATGGTAGACCGCTACTCATCACATGGTGGAGATGCCGAGTCGAAGACAGGCACAGCAAAAAGACTACCAAACACGTAAGCTTTCGGCCAAAAGGCCTTCTTCTGAATTATACCCCATACACACACATACAAAGATTCACGCAAACACAACTTACACACCCATGACGACTGTCTCTGGCTGCTGAAGCCATACTGTCTGGCTTCAGCGGCGGGAGGCAGTGGGCATGTGTGTTCGAGTTACGTACACGTGACTGTATTTACGTAAGTGGTCTAATTCACAAGAATTCGTCAGAACAGAGTCTGTTCGTTCAGACGTGCATTCACGTCTGAAGGGCATTGTAATGTGAAGAAACAGACACTGTATAAACACGGATATTGCAACCACCAATAAAATGTTACTATGTGACAGCAGTGACGAATTCGTGGTTTTTATTAGCTGCTGCCAATGGTATTTTATCGCGTGATATGATGTAAAAGCTTTTATGGGCCTGATGATGGTCCGTGGACCGAAAATTCTTGTTAAATAAAGTAATTTCATGAGCAACTTCTGGCGGTAATCATAGCGTTCTCCAAATATTTACGAGCTGTGGTACACCACCTTATGAGCATATATCGAGGTCATACATCTTGGGGCAGTAATCAGCGAAAGGAATGAGCCAGGCCAGGAAAGAATGGCCAAGATTGAAGCAGGAAACAGATCACTGTTTACACTCGGAAAACTACTAAAGTTCCGGATTCCATCGAGATACACGAAGATTAGAATCTACAAGATTATAATAGAACCCAGGCCCTATAAGGAGCAGAGACCTGGACTCCGATCCAACAGATAGATAGAAAGTTCTGAGACACATTTTTGGAGCAGTGAAGGATAGAGGCCGGAGGAACTAAAGGAGTTGTACAAAGCGCGTTTGTTATTAAACACAGGAGAACTGAGGTGATATGGGCAAGTAATGGGTCAAAGAAAGGCAGATCACCAGGCAGGCGATGAAGGAAGATGTCAGATGTTACAGTCACGGTTGAGATGAATTGAAGGGATTACAGAGGTTATGAGAACTACGGAACAAGCTGGAGAAAAACACGTGGGCCTAAAAAGACGGTGAAGGATGATTGGCAAGGCCAAAGAGCGACTACGATTTTTGTGGAGACCCCAGGAAAGAAGTACCAAGTTGGAGTAACATGATTCTACAATGAAACTCGTGATTTCGCTGTGGCCAATGGACATCGTCGGGTGCGAACACTTTTCCTGTTGTTGCAGCTGGGATGCTGAGCTGCGTTATCGGCAGCGTGCGCCTAGTGTGCTCTGTGTTTGCGCGTCGCGCCTCGCGTCAAAGCAGTCGGCCGCCTCCCGCTGCAGCTAGCCTCTGTAGGCAACCAGCCGCACGGAAGAGCGCGCCGGGTCGCCCGGTACAGGCGCCGGCGTGGCGCGGCGCGGCTATTTATTGCCGCTTTCGCGCGGGTTTATTCGCGTGCGTCAGCGTGGGGCGAGGCCCAGCGTGCGGGAGGGCACGCTCCGCTAATTCCAGGTCCGCGAAATAGCAACAACTTATTCGCCGCCAGCACTGCGAGATAGGGCTTCTCTCCAAATCTCCATCTGTGCTCCGAAGTCCACCTTGGGTGTGTGACACTGGATACCTCTGGTAGTACTAATTGATGCCGCCTTTGCCTGTTCAATTCGCGATCGTGAAAAGAGTGATTGTCGGTAAAAGATTCCCTCCTTGTGGTCATTTGGAGAGAGTTATGAAGAGGTTGCCCCCACACTTTTCCGGTAAATACCCGCCAGGAAATTCAATAGTAAACCCTTTGGTCATTATCAACGCCTCTCTTGCAGCGCATGCCACTGGAGTTTGCTGATCATCTCTGTAACGCTCTCATGCCGATTAAATGATCCCTTAGCGAAACGCTCCGCTCTTCGTTGTACCTCTCTCTCTTCTATTAGTCCTGTCTAGTAAGAGTCCCATATTGATGAACATTACTCTAGAGTCGGTCAAACGCCTTTTAAACCGCTTCTTTCGCAGGTGAATTATATATCCTTAAGGTTCTTCCCATAAATCCGTCTGGCTTGTGGTTTTTCCACTATTTGTTTTATTTAGTCATTTCACGTAAGGCTGCTCCGGATAGTTACTTCTAGATATTTTACGGTAGATATTGTTTTTAGCACTTTGTCATGAATAGTGTAGTTGCACAGTAGTGGATTTCTTTTCCTATGTAAACTCAACGTGTTACATGTATGTTAGTGGTACAAGTTACTCTCCGCCACGTATTATACGGTGGCTTGCCGAGCATCTGTGAAGATGTAGATGTAGACAGTTCCGAGATCTTTTCTAATAAGTCTGAATACGTTAACATACCTGACGCTGCCCTCACAACCGCGCTTGTCAAGGATGTCACTTATTTTTCAGACAATGCACCTGTAATACTCGGACCACTACGATTTCCCGCCTCCAGGATATCGCGTACTGTTACGCCCGACAGAATGCAGCCTGTTTTTGACAGCAGGATATTCTCTCTAAATTAAATTATTATGTTCAGTAAACCAATCAGTCCTGTTTGCTGTGATGGACTCACTCATTCTGTCAATCACGACTATTAAATTACCAGTCGTTTCTAACACACTGTATTTCTTTTATAAAAAGAGATCCTACATATTTAAAGTATCAGCGACCTTCAGGTGTGTTCAACTTTCTGCGTTACAGAGTGTAGTTCGTAAAAGAAAATTAGGCGGCTGTCTTGTAGTAAGAAGATTTTAAGGTATACAAACGGTAATAAATCACAGAGAAATTGAATAAAGGAGATAATATGAATTATGTGCGAAATAGTCATAGTTATAACGAACGTAAATGAACGTAAATGAAGTAAATTCTCTCTAATAAACCTTCAGATCTGAAGCAAAGTATTCCGCTCTTTAAATATAAATTGATTAGCGATTTGATTACATTTCCTGCGTTCTCTCCCGTGATTACTTTCTATACTTTTCATTGTGAACTCTGAGCATCGTAATGTACTCGTTCACACACGGTTTTTAGACAGTCATTGTGGACACAATACGTCATGTGCACTTGTGAATAGACAATATGTCCACTTATCTGTAAAGCGAGGGCTTTGGTGAAGCCATTTTTTTTCTGGACAATTATACATCAATACTTCATAGCGTTTATGGATTAGTGAAGCCATATTTACAAAAGAAATTTTTCATACTCAGCCCTACAAACAATATTTTCGTCCTGAAATATCACGTATCTTCGGACATAATTATCACGTAATGCATGTTCTTACTGAAACTGTTTCCCTCGTTTCTCAGTTTCACTCTGTATATGAACACCATATGAGGCATCGATGTTTGTTCACTGACAGCGGTTGGGCGGCTACCTGCTACGGAAGTTGTAAACACCACCGCGAACAATACGGGGAAAACATGTCGTCACCCTAGACGCCTGTAAAAAAGAACGGTGTGACACTGGAGTGTCCTTATCGTTTTTGTTGTGAAGGACAAAAAGTCGTCCGTCGTATTTCGTGTTGCCTGACTCATAAAACCGGACATTCTTCCACAGGTCGTAAATCACACGCTTTCCTTGGTAACAGATACGACGGACGCATGTTTCCAGTTCCCTTTGCAGACGAGTAACGTTTACAAGCGGGCAAAACTAAAGGTATTAGTGTTTCAAAACACTTTCGAACGAATGACGGGGTACGCATCTAGACACCTCAATGGAAGCCCGATTCTTGATTTGTTTGGGTGTACTATATTACGATAGAGTGAGAAATAAAATATTTCTACAATTAATTTATGTCAGTTATGAAAGAAGATAAAGTGTGATGGCAGCACCGACTGCTCTGTGATCTGGGTGAAATCCACAAACAGAGTGAAATTAATAGAGCTTGGGAACTTAAAGTTGTTCCTGATTAACTTTGACAAACTTTGTACTTACAACTCCAGGAAGGATGGGGGTTCTATAGCGTGTATCGTGAGGTTTTGCAGTGAGGAAAATTGGCAGCTTTTCAGTCCGTAAGTTGCTTTGAAAACCGCAATTATTTGCCAGGCGTGGTCCTATTATAGCGGGTACGCCTTTTCTACCTTCCGACCTTTGAACTAACTTATCCAGGCAATTACAGGGGACCTAAAGTTCAACGGGCACACCAAATCACATTGTAGTTTGGATTGCCCACTGAGCTACCGGTATGTAAGGCTAAATTATCAGAGTAACAAAATGCAAAATATCTTTGGCAAGAGGGTAAAAATCAATAGTAGTCGAAAGAGTTCATTAGGAAAGACAGACCGCCAATAATGAGCTGCATGAATAGGTTTTATGACACGACCAGTAAGTGGTGCTTTAAACGATGCCAATAGCCTAGGATTAACGGAATAACAGGGACAAATAAATCTTCATAGTAGAGGATTTCTGAGAGTCTCTTTAAGGAAGAGCAACGGGGCGTCGGCTTCCATGTTCTCCTTGGAGATCCCAGATGAAATATCTGCTGACAGGTCCAGTAATAATGCGGTGTTGGATGCCAGCACCACGCAGTTGTGAAACAAATGTGCACTCGATGGTGTAGGGGCACCCACATGATACATTCTATGCGACAGTTTTCTAACGACACAGTTTGGATAATGTAACACTGATCAAAGAATTCGACATTAATGTCACTGTAGTAACGTAGTCTATAGTTGCAGAGAGTACTGATATTTTTTCCATTAAAATACTTCTAGATGTGTGACCGCATCATTATGTGATACAACAACCGACGTTTGATGTGGTACAACTACCGACGTTTTGGCTACAATTGCAGGCAATTTAATCACGGTGTCTGTAATAGCAGCCAAAGAGTCGCTAGCTGCATCATATCAAGCCACGGTCATACACACACGCACACACACACAAACACACACACACACACACACACACACACACACATACATACATATAGACACACGCACAGAAGAATGTTGTTAAGTACATTGTGGCTGCAAAGTTCTACGCTCTTATAGTCATCATTTGTTATCTCTGAATGATTTACTATACGCTGTGTCTGTCGGAGCATCAGAAGTTTCAGAAACACTTTCTCAGAATTCCTATGCAAAACGGCACAACTAGGTAAAGTTACATTACAGTATCTGATACTTAGTTTTAATACGTTAGTGATTTATTTATTAAAATATCTTAGCTGTAGACAATAAATAAACGCTTAGAAATGATTTAGTGGACTCATATCAACTGGATAATAAGACAGCAATTGGATAATAACATAGCAGTAAATGAAAGTTTATTAGATAGCATGAATTACAGCTATGAGACGAGTGTTGATACTGAACACGCATAACAAGAATAAACTCAAAAAATTTAGTCAGCTCCACGTTAAGAAAATTAGGGATGCAGGCAGATTCGGGATTCCCGCACTGCTATCTTGTGGAAGGTGGAGGTGTTTTTCTGTTTCCTTCTTCCGACCTGTTATGAAGTGTCGCGTATTCTGTGTCGTGTGGAGAACTGTGATTATTTCTTGTACTGTTATCAATTTGAGTTATTATGGGGAATGGCAAGTTAAAACCTGTTACCTACTATTAAATAGCACTATCAACAATATCACACGCCCTGAATCCATGAGACAGTACAGAGAGCCCAGGAACGTTACGCCACCATCTCTCCCCCTCTTGCCGAGGAAATACTGTCCACATAAATTTCGTCCACAATCAGGATTCAAACGGCTACCCCAGCGCACAAGCGCCGTTAGCGACCTTGGCTACGTACCAGACCATTACAAGAACACACAGACTAAATGTGATGTCTTCGTGCTTTGATCAACATATGAGGCAATTTCGCCTAACATGATTTATTGATATGAAGAAACGGGTTCTATAGTGAGCTTCAGAAGCCCTCCGAAAAATTTCTACGCAATTTTTGGTTTGTGGTCAACCTTGTGGATGATCCCAATAGCAGTGAAACCTCTGCAGTCGAAATAATGTCGCTCTATGCAGTTTGAATAGCTGCGATTTTTGACCATGTTTGTCCATTTGCTCGGAGGACATTTGTTGAATGCATTATGACGCAGCAACAAGTGGATAATAATAAAATCATCTTCGGCGATACGTTACGTTTCCATTACAAATGTATTTCTAAGTAATTACTAACTTATTTAGAAAATAGGAAACCCTTATGCCATACACACACCAGATGGACTCAAACAGACTGAAGCTGGGCTAAGGCTGGTAATGTAATCACATAACTGTCACGTGCTGTTTTCAGCACGGAGAAGGAAGATCTCTCAGATTGCAAGAAACTTCTTACTGTTACATAACCTTTCAGCTCTTGGAATCAAGTAAATTTTGTTCACACTTTTTGTTGAATTCAGATCCAAGTTATTTCCAAATTATTTTTACGTAACGATAAGTAGTGACTCGAGAGTAAGAGCAGCCAAGGCTACGTTCAATGAATTGCCTAATTGTAACAACAAATTAATTAAAAACTAGTATTCATCTAGTACCTACACGAGAACCAATAAGCATACCAAAAGAATAGGAAACATCAAAGTAAGTGATAACACGCATTTTGTAATTGCAAATTACAGTGTCCACATGTGCTTTTACAGTGCGGACCGCGGCCAAACGTAAAGGAAGAGAGTCTGTGAGGTTCTGGAGGGTATTGACAGGGATGTAGAACCTCGCCGAATTCAGAGGCGTGGCCAGCTGGTCTAGGTTTCTTGAAAACCTGATCGAGGTGGTCCCACAGAGTCTCGGTTGGTGGCCAGGATAGTACAGTAAACGCATCCTGGCGCTCTTACAAGAACGCATGGGAGCTTCAATCTGTGTGACACGTTCCATTGTCCTGCTGGTAGATGCCACTGTGCCGAGGAAAGACACACTGCATGTGAAGTGAACATGGACCACAAGGGTACGAGCGTACTTTTCTTGATCCATTGTGCCTTCCACAATGATGAGATCACCCGGGAAATGCTACGAAAAAATTACTAACCATGACACTTCCTCCTGCGATCTGGGCCCTTTCAGCAACTGTTGCAGGGTGTTTTCTTACAGACGTTTCACGTCGTATACGCCAACAGGCATCTGTCATCTGAAAAGGCCACCTCTTGTCTGTCAGTGGACATCCAGTTGCGGTACTGGTGTGCAAATTCCAGCGTTTCTCGCTAGCAAACAGCAGTTAGCATTGGTGCATGAACTATGGGCCTGCTGCGGAGGTACGCAGCAACGTTCGCTGAATGGTGGCTGAGGAGTCACTGTTGGCAGCCCCTTGGTTCATCTGGTCAGTCAGTTGCTCAACAGCTGTACGTCTGTTCGCCTGTACACGTCTCCGCAGCCGTCGTTCACTCATATCATCTATGGCCCCTGGTGCACCACTGTTTCCTCGGCACTGGTTTTGGATACCGTCGTTTTGTTATCCATGGTATACTTCAACCATGGCGGTACTCGGACAGCTTGAAAACTTAACCCTGTCAGAAATGCTTCCACTCTTACCCCGAAAAGCAATGATCATGCCTTTTTTTGCGTCAGATAAATCACACCGTCTCTATAGCTAGGCCGCGCGGGATTAGCCGAGCGGTCTTAGGCGCTGCAGTCGTGGACTGTGCGGCTGGTCCCGGCGGAGGTTCGAGACCTCCCTCTGGCCTGGGTGTGTGTGTTTGTCCTTAGGATAATTTAGGTTAAGTAGTGTGTAAGCTTAGGGACTGATCAACTTACAGTTCACACTAAGATTTCACACACATTTGAACATTTTTTTTTTCCATAGCTAGTGCTGCCAAATGCCGTCTCTGACTGGATATTGCACGTTGACGTCGAATATAAGCTGTGGTCAAATGTGAAAACTCAATTACTGTTCTGCAAACTTTTTTTTCATAGATGAGCATTTCTGCCTTTTGTTCATTGGTGTGGATTGTTCCGACACAACTATTCAATTGAAGAGGGTCGATTCCATGACCGGTATGAATATCCCTGTATTTTTATTTGTTAACCATCAATTCCAGCAAGTGGACGTGTTACGTTACACTGGGTACTATGTACTACTGAAGGAGGATCAAAGACAGTTTTGTGTTACACTTTTAATAATGTCATGATTACTTGAATGGTACACTGTGGTATGTTTTTAACAGGTCTTGAGGAAGGAACTGCATTATCGAATCAAAAAATTATGTACTGCTGTTCATATCTCCGTAACAAAAAAAATTACAAGAAAGCAATTTTGCTTGTTGATGTCACCCATGTAGCTAAACTTTATTCACTTGATACATATTTTTTTTTATTTTGCTTCTGGACAAAAAGTTATTTGGGGTGTTCAAGATTATTAGGACGCTCACTAAGTGAATAATGTAATTTTTAATTTCACGGCCCAGTAGCTAGAGACCGATCTCGCTTCTTCATAATAGGCAGCGGATGAGCGCATGCCTCACCGCATACATGATGGGCTGCCGTGCAGTGGACGCCAAAAGCAGAACCCGACCTGTCGGTCCAGCTTCCGGCGTAATTAGCCAGCCAGCGGCCCGAGGAGAAAGCCCAGCCGCCTGCCTTGTAAGGCGCCGCTGCCGGCAGCCCGCGACGCCGCTTACAATCTGCGGCGCCGCGCCAGTGGCAGATACCCAGGCGAGCTGCGAACGCTGATGTTCTCCTTCCCAGCGACGTGATAAAAACATTCTTATGGGATTGACGAATATTTCTGTTTTGTTTTACAGCGCCGCGACGACACTCCTTTCATTCTTCCTTCCCTTTGTCATCTGTGAAGTAATGTAATAGTCTAGTGCCTCGTCGACGTGCAGGTAACTCGACGATTCTTAGGGCACGGCGCCAGGGACGAGCACATCTAAAACGGCGGAGGTGGTCGGCTGTTCGCTTGTTACTGTCATGAGGATCTATAGGAAGTAACTGAAGGTCGCTAAAACCACGAGCAATTGACAAGTTGTTACACGCACTTCCTCGCTCTCTGTCCTACGCTCCAGAAATCCCCAAGATCCCTCGAACTCCACCTCAGTAGTTTACCTCCTGGCGTGATCAATGGCTCCTCAAAATAACTTGCTCCAAAACCCAACCAGTAATTATAGACTGAACCAACCGCACCATCGGCCTCCATGTTTTATACCTTACCATTCACGATTGTCCTGTCCAAATAGCTTACACATTAAAATATTTTGGACTAAATATCGACCAGAACCATCTACTAACAACCTAACAGAAAGCTCATAATAGACTGAACTTCTAACTGGCCACTCTTGCGAATTGCACCCTTACGTTGTCCTCCACATATACAAAATCTTGATCTCACCCATCCTCTCCTATGCAAAAGTTGCACGGATATCCGCTTCAACTACGTTCTATAAGTCCACCACGTTGTTTAAACGCCATACACTCTAACTCGGTTTCCACATCTGTTTACCTTCCCCCCACATGGAATGTTCTGCCATCTCGTCAGATTCTCACCTCTCCTCACCTAGAATGAATGCTTTCGAACAACCTAAATCATCCGCAAACTCAACTCCAATATTCCTATTGTGTGTCCCCTAACTTCCAGGTACAGTACGCTGCTGCTCCTCTACCAACCTGTCCTACCAACCATTCACCTCCACACTCTCAACAAAATTTCAGTCGTCTCCCTCTCCAAGATCACGAACTCCGCCCTTACACCCAACTAACCAACTATAATCCACCCCATCCATTCCAGCTCATCGTGGTTTTTTTCCATGCCCAGGCATCCGTAACCTCTTCCACCCCTTGCCCCTCTTTCCCTAACCAGTTTCCCCGACACATTATGGCCTTACCCACACCCTAACTAATTCTCCCTTCCTTTCTCCCAGCATCCAAGTCTTCTCCATCGATACTACATCCTACATACTTATACCCCCACCCTCCTATCCTACTCAACACCTATCTTTTTCCCCTCTCAACAACAGGCTTTCCTAGCGTAGGTTCACCAAGTTTTTGTGACACGAAGTGATTCATTTTAAGATTAGTGTTCTGCATCTTCTTTTAAATGTTTTAAATGTATTCTTATTGTTTTCGCTTACCTTTTTTGTTATTACTGCTGTAAATTAAATTAAGTTTATTTTATATAAAACCTAAGGAAATTGTATGCGCAAGTCAGAGCCCATCATCCGGTGCACAATGTGAACATATGGTTCGGCACCAGACGACCCTTAATGTTCCCATTTTGACCCAACGACATCTTCAAATTATAACTGCAGTGACATGGGACTACCGTGGATCAATGGAAACGTGACTGCTGGCGGGATGAATCGCATTTCTGGTTACATCAGGTCGATGATCGTGTCCAGATGCGCCGTCATTGAGAGGAAAGGATGTTCGGAAGATGCACCTCATCATAGACGCAGTATTATGCTATGGGAGGGAGACATTCGTCCCGGCTTTCATGGGGAATGTGGACATCGGACTCCATTATCCCTTCTGCTTCTCATGATACTAAACACAGATTCAAATGTGATAAACTAATCAACATTGTTGTTACTCTGAATGCCCTGTATTATTATTTGTGCGAATTATTACTCACACTGTTATTATTTGTATTGGTAATTATAATTGGTCTCATAATAATTTGACAGATGTACTTAAATGACACACAAGTGTAAACAGAAATTGAGATATATTTTGTAATCTTTTTTGGTCTGTGCTGTCCCCAGTATGATGTAAGACAGAGCTCTAATCCAGTCAAGATAATAAACAATAAAGAAAATTAATGAATAAATGAGGGTGCAATGACTGCTGTGGACTAGGCGAAAATTACTGCTGACCATCAGAATCTCTTTGTTGTGCACTACTTCGTACACAACTGTAAACAGACGTGGGCCGCAGAGTGGTGCAGCAGCTGGCATCGTAGGGAAGCTGGACAGGAGCAGCAATGTTTAGCGAACACGCAAATACAGCAAACACAAATTTTACTTAACTTGTAGTTGTCTCCGAGCATTGCGAAAAAACTTGACAGCAGAACAAAAAGCAATACAGCTGTTACAAGAAGCAACTAAAGCGTCGTGTAGTGTGTGGTTCAAATGGTTCAAATGACTCTGAGCACTATGGGACTTAACATCTATGGTCATCAGTCCCCTAGAAGGTTAGAACTACTTAAACCTAACTAACCTAAGGACATAACACAACACCCAGTCATCACGTGTAGTGTGTGGCTTCAGCTACTCAGCTACTAATGGACGAGCAAGATATCGAAGGCCGACTAACAAGGAGAGCTCCCCAGCGCTAGGATCGACTTTTTGAAACCAGATGTACGGTGAAGTACATTAAAACCCCAGTTATCACACCCTGCAGCTATTCGCTCTCGTTTACCCTCGTTTTTCGGATAACTGACGAAAAAAATTCGGAATTTGGCGTGATGCTCAATAATATTAAAAATTCGAATCCCGTTGCCTGGTTACGTGGTGTAGTGGCTAGGATAATAACTCCACATGCAAGAGATTGTGGATTCGAATCTCTTCTGACGAAGTAATTTTTTTTTAGTTTTCAATCTACATCGAAATAAGTTTGATCATTATTTTTCTTCGATTAATTGGTTTAAATGTAATTTTTTATTTCTATTCCTTTGTCACATTATTTTAATCACAGCATGAACTTATTTTCATTAAAAAAAATTTATATCAATCTTTTTCCAGTCGTAATTTTCGTGAATATAAATTTAATTATATTTACCTATCAAAATATTCAATTGTTTGAAAATTCTGACCTATCAGTTAAAAAGCAACAGACCATATAATCTTTTATATTGACTGTGCAGTGGTGAGAAAAATGTATTTTTCGTTACCAGGTGCTCAATTTTTTTGCATGGTATCGTCATGCAGACGTTTAGAACATAACCTAAATTCGTATTGCACTATAGACAAAATAAAGCAGATGAAGATTTAATGAAAGAATGGATTATAAGTATGACGAATTCCAAACAAAATGATAAGTAGAGATAATGATCGCACTAATGTGAACTAAAAGACATGGTGATAAAACAAAGGAACTTAAATTGAAATTAATAAATAAAATTAATTACAAACACACGAACAAAGATTTCAAGTGCAAAAATGATAGGAAGAAAAATGAGAGCAAGTGAAGAAGTTGATATTATGATTAACATGATGTGACAAAGAGATAGAAATAGAAAATTACATTTAAATCAATTAACTGAATAAAGTGATGATCAAAGTCGTTTTGATAAAGATTTAAAAATTAAAAGAAAATATTACACCTCACGAGATTCTAACCCATGACCTCTTTCATGTAAAGCTACTATCCCATCCATGACACCACGCAACCAGACTACTTGTTGCAAGTTTTTTAACACTGTTGAGTCTGAGACAGATTCTCGAATTTTTAAACTACATAACAGTATAGAAGGTTTAAAAAAAGTTGATTCCACTACTGGGAACCTCTCCTTGTAAGGCTGAAGATTGCGACTGAGACGGGGCCGTGTAGCTGCCGCCTGCCATCCTACATCGCGGGGGCAGAGGACTCTCGTAGTCGGAACCACTGAAGGCATGGCATGGTGGACTCGCATCATTGGATCCGCCGGATCTCCACTCCATCACTATCGGTGTGTGGGAAACATGCATTGCTATTTCAGAAGGTGTTTTTTTTTTTTTTATGTCACTGTTGGCCGGGAGGCCCCATGCGGGGAAGTTCGGCCGCCGTATTTCAAGTCCTCTTTAGTTGACGCCACTTCGGCGACTTGCGCGTCAATGATGATGAAATGATGATGAAAGACACACCCAGTCATCACGATGGAGAGAAAAATCCCTGACCCCGCCGGGAATCGAACCCGGGGCCCCGTGCGCTGCAAGCGAGAACGCTACCCCAAGACCACGAGCTGCGGACGCTGTTTCAGAAGTGTATAGTTAGTAGAAGCAAGCTTGTGGATCCATGTGGACTGGAGTCGGATGTCTTCTTCCTCTCTCCAGTGTTCTGTCTGCTCTGAATGCTTGATGATGTTGGTGTAGCTCTTACCGCAGGGAAGATATTTTGAGGCCTGTGGTATCAATTCTTACGTACGATAGTTTCGTTAAAAGAACATATAATATGACTGGATACTACTGCGTGTTTGTCGTGCAGTACCGGCCACTTGATTGTCTTTCAGTAAATAACATTAATTTTTGTATTATATGTTCTTCTTGTTACTTGTTTTCAGACTGAAATAGCAGAAAATGAGAAGAAAGTAAGATGAAAGTGAAATGAGGAGTGTATGAAAATGCCTGTGAATCAGGCTATATCTAACAATTAGAAAAGAAAAAGATCGCCACCGAAGAGAAGAGATTAAAAGCAGAAAAAATTAAGTCTGAAAGAAAGTTGAAGAAAACTAAATTTAAGTCAGACGATTCAAAACATAATAAAAACGTAAAGGGTGGCTTGTAATGTAAAGAATAAATTGGGATTTACTGAAAATAAAGGTTTAACAGGCGAAACTGAAAAGTATACAATGTGTTTAGGGTCATTTGAAGAAGAGTGGGTGCCGTGTACCAAGAACAGAGGCTGGGCTTATGTTGGATGTGTGGATCATAAGAATATTGTGTATTTTAAACGCAATCTCAGTCAAACAAAGAGCTAAACATTGACAAGCGGCTGAGCTAAAATATACACATCAATGAAAGTTTCGCATTACATGCCTCGCTCAGCCAGCTCAAGGACTACTGCAGTGGATGACCGCTACCTACGGATTATGGCTCGGACGATCCCTGAGAGCAACGCCACCACGTTGAATAAAGCTTTTCGTGCAGCCACACGACGTCGTGTCACGACTCAAACTGCGCAATAGGCTGCATGATCCGCAACTTCACTCCGGACGTTCATGGCGAGGTCCATCTTTGCAACCACGACAGCATGCATCGCTGTACAAATGGGACCAACAATATGCCGAATGGACTGCTCAGAATTGGCTCACGTTATCTTCACCGATGAGGCCGCGCGGTGTGGCCGTGCGGTTTGAGGCGTCATGTCACGGACTGCGCGGCCCCTCCCGCCGGAGGTTCGAGTCCTCTCTTGGGCATGGGTGTGTGTGTTGTTCTTAGGATGAGTTAGTTTAAGTAGTGTGTAAGTCTCGCGACCGATGACCTCAGCAGTTTGCTCCCTTAGGAATTCATAAACATTTGAACATTTTTCACCGATGAGTGAAACCAGACAATCGTTGGACACGTGTTTGGAGCCAACCTAGTCAGGCTGAAGGCCTTAGACACAATATCCAGCGAGTGCAGCAAGGTGGAGGTTCACTGCTGTTTAGGGTGGCATTATGTGGGGCCGTCATACGCCGCTGGTGGTCATGGAACGCGCCTTAACGGCTGTACGATACGTGAATGCCACCCTCCGACCGATAGTGCAACCATATTGGCAGTATATCGGCGAGGCATTCGCCTTCATGGACGACAATTCACGCCCCCATCGTACACATCTTGTGAATGACTTCCTTCAGGATAACGACATCGTTCGTCCATACATGAACCCTATCGAACATGCGTGGGATAGACTGAAAAGGGCTGTTTATAGACGACGCGACCCACCAACGACTGTGAGGGATCTACGCCGAATCGTCGTTGAGCAATGGGGCAATCTGGACCAACAGTGCCTTGATGAACTTGTGTACAGTATGCCACGACGAATACAGGCATACATCAATGCAAGAGGACGTGCTACTGAGTATTAGAGGTGCCGGTATGTACAGGAACCAGGACCACCATCTCTGAAGGTCTCGCCATATGGTTTATGTTGATCTCTATTCCAATTTTCTGTACAGGTTCCGGAAATTTCGGAACCGAGGTGATGCAAAACTTATTTTGATATGTGTAGTAACAATAAATTCTCGTACTCATGTGTTGTGTTATTATTGAATACGTATTAAAGCTGCATATGATTAACAAGCGTTATTATCATAGAAAAGACATTGGCGGACACTGCAAGGCACTTTCCAGGAGCTCTGTAATTGTAGCTCTTTCACTTTCCATGTAATTAAATACTACAAATAAAAATCATTATAAAATGTATTTATAGAACACCTCTTGAGGTAAGAGAAAAGTATATCAGTATTTCAGTTAACCGTCATACTTACGCAGTGAAGTCAAAAAACGTAGGCTGGCCGATAATGCACGACTCTCCTCTAACACTTTACATTTCCGTTAGCGTATGTAGTGTTGGTACGAATCCCGTTGAAACTACCTCGACTGTAGACATGGCAATACCACGTGCTAGTGCTAACGCCTACATCGACAACTCGCAAACCACCTGACGGTGCGTGGCGAAGAATAACTCTGGTAACACTAACTGATCCGCACTTCGTCTTACCTGTTCCATTCACGAATGACGCGAGAGAAGAATGATTGTCGGTAAACCTCTGTAACTAACACCTTGACCCTCTACGCGCAAGAAGGTACTGCGGCTAGCGGTGACCCGTCGGCGCCGCTAACAGCTGGCCGGTCCGCACAGCTCGCTGGCTCAGCGCGTTAACCTCGACCCCAGGTCGTAGCATCAGGTGGGCTCGCGCAGACCGGTCGTGCGGTTCGCGTGGGTCGTGCGTGCCGCCGGCTCACTCACCAGCTGGCGGCGCCGAGAGAGGCCGTTCTCCCGCACGTGCTGGCAGTGAAGCCTCGCCCGCTGCTCTCCGCTCTCTTCTTACATTACTCGCAGGCGCGGTCTGGTGACGTTGGTCGGGTTAGAGGAACTGGAGGTGTCATGAGGGGCGTTTTTCTACAAGCGTCTATATTTTTACACTCGCTGATGATCGCCTGCTTAATAGCGTCTTGGTCCATTCCTCGAATGCAACAGAGTAGCGATTCCGTGTGGCATAGATTCGACATGTTCTTGGTCGATTTCCGGAGTTATGTTGCTCGACATGTCTACGCATAGGTCACGCAATTCCATAAATTACAGGCTAGTGGTCTACGGACACTGTGTTCCATCAGGTTCACATCAGGCGAATGTAGTGGCCAAGATAACAACGTAACTTCATTGTCAAGCCCCTCAATCAACCGTAGCACGATTCTGGCCTTGTGATACGAGGAGGTATCTCGCTGGAACATGCCATCGCCTTCCGGGAAGATGTGAAACGTGGACAGAAACAGATGGTCTGTAATAACGTACACGTTGTCCATAGCCATCGCCGTGCTCAGATTACTACCATAGGTCCCATGAAGGACCAGATGAACGTACACCATAGCATTCTCCCACCGCCCTGCATCCGCGGCGCGGCTCATGTATCCAGCAGATGTGATTTAATCACAAAAGGTCCGGACACGGCCATCGACCATGTATTTTTATCAGAAACGTTTTTCATCTGAGCAGGCGTCACGTTTCCACCGATACAATGTCCATTTTCGATGTTTCCGAGATGCTCGTTCCCAGGTGCAGGGTCATAACAATCTGTCCTTTGTGAAAATCGAGTATGTCAGTGGATTTCGGCCCGTATCTACGAACGAATTATTTTCAGTTCGTCTCTTCTCCGCTTACATACTTTCCTTCGCGCCTAATTGTAATTGACAACGCCATTGTCTCAGCATGCGATGAAAGCAACAGAATGTAACTGAAAGAAATACGTAATGAGACGAACAGAAATGACATTTCTATTCAAAGACAATAATGCACCGAAGTCACTGTGATCCATTATGGTCGTCTGGACGTTGTAGAAGGCGGGACACGGTTTGTAATAGGATCTGTGATCACCACGGATGACAACATATACTTCGCAACGTGCTCCCATGCTGGCTACGAGGTTGATAAAGAGTTCTTGTGAATTCTTGTGGCAGGCCGTTCCATTCCTCCACCTGCGCGGTTGACAACAGGCGGATGGTCGTTGGTGCGTGTGGACACGCATCAATACGTCCGCTCAACGCTTCCCAAAGCCGCTCGATGGGATTTAAACAGGGAGAACGGGCAGCCCAATGCATTCGCCGCGAAGAAAACCTCCACCTGCATTGTTCAACACGCATTGCCATCGATAAAAATGAACACAGGGCCGAATACACCCCTAAATGAAAAAACACAGGAGAGGAGTACCGGGTCAGAAAGAGCGCTGACCGGTTCAAAGGTTTGGAAGTCAATACGCCCATGCAACATTATGCCACTCCGCATATCTGGAGTATCAAAACGATCACGCCTCATAATGTTCCTGGATGCATTACGGATCGTTATATGGCGAGAGGTGCGAAGATGTAATGCACCCAGAAACACTGTCGAATATGTTCGTTTTGCTGGTCCAGGTGTTAAGGTGTGGGGAGGAAAATGCGGAACCTTCGCAGGATCACTTTGTTGTGCGTCCGTCTGTTAAGATCTCTTTATCTGAGCAACAGGTAAAGGTATCAAGTTGAAATTTATGTCAAATACTAAGGCCTGCGGTTAATTAGCGATGTGAAAAAATTAAGCTTTTAAGTCAATATCAATCAAAAGGTACGGTTATTTATATCACGTATTTTGACACTCCAAACTATCTTGTTAAAACTGTAGACGAAATATCTATACACACAGTTATGTTTGTACGAAATCCTCAGAGCGCGAGTGCTGCTCGCTCCTGTCCTATTTGTGTAGACGACAACGGGCGACCTCAAAAAAAGCAAGTGGAGGAGCTCTTGGGACGAGAGGGTCTTCGTCGAACTGATTGGGCTCTCCGTTCTTCCGAATTAAATTCCACTGAGTAAAATTCTATGTAGCGACTTGACAGAAAATCCTAGAAAGTTCTGGTCTTACGTTAAATCAGTAAGTGGCTCGAAACAGCATATCCAGATACACCGGGATGATGATGGCATTGAAACAGAGGGTGACAGGCGTAAAGCTGAAATACTAAACACCTTTTTCCAAAGCTGTTTCACAGAGGAAGACCACATTGCCGTTCCTTCTCTAAATCCTCGCACAAACGAAAAAATGGCTGACATCGAAATAAGTGTCTAAGGAATAGAAAAGGAACTGGAATCACTCAACAGAGGAACGTCCACTGGACCTGACGGGATACCAATTCGATTCTACACAGAGTACGGGAAAGAACTTGCCCGCCTTCTAACAGCCGTGTACCGCAAGTCTGTAGAGGAACGGAAGGTTCGAAATGATTGGAAAAGAGCACAGGTAGTCCCAGTCTTCAAGAAGAGTCGTTGAGCAGATGCGCAAAACTAGAGACCTATATCTCTGACGTCGATCTGTTGTAGAATTGAGATAGACAAATGTAATGTATTGCGAATACATAGAAAGAAGGATCCTTTACTGTATGATTATATGATAGCGGAACAAACACTGGTAGCAGTTACTTCTGTAAAATATCTGGGAGTATGCGTGCGGAACGATTTGGAATGATCATATAAAATTAATTGTTGGTAAGACGGGTACCAGGTTGAGATTCTTTGGGAGAGTCCTTAGAAAATGTAGTCCATCAACGAAGGAGGTGGCTTACAAAACACTCGTTCGACCTACACTTGAGTATTGCTAATCAGTGTGGGATCCGTACAAGATCGGGTTGACGGAGGAGATAGAGAAGATCCAAAGAAGAGCGGCGCGTTTCGTCACAGGGTTATTTAGTAACCGTGATAGAGTTACGGAGATGCTTAACAAACTCAAGTGGCAGACTCTGCAAGAGAGGCGCTCTGCATCGCGGTGTAGCCAGGTTTCGAGAGGGTGCGTCTCTAGATGAGGTATCGAATATGTTGCTTCCCCCTACTTATACCTCCCGTGGAGATCACGAATGTAAAATTAGAGAGATTCGAGCGCGCACGGAGGCTTTCAGACAGTCGTTCTTCCCGCGAACCATACGCGACTGGAACAGGAAAGGGAGGTAATGACAGTGGCACGTAAAGTGCCCTCCGCCACACACCGTTGGGTGGCTTGCGGAGTATAAATGTAGATGTAGATGTAGATGTAGATAAGCACGAGTGAGATGCGTTGGGCACACGTACTGAAGGACGTTCACGTGCACCAACGATCGTTCCAACAGCTGCCACCTGCTCTGGTGCAGGAATGGAACGCCCTACCACAAGAACTCCTTATCAACCTCGTAGCCAGCATGGGAGGACATTACCTGACATGCACGGACATCCGTGGAATTCATACATAATATTACGAACCATGTCTCGCCTTCTGTAACGTCTAGGATCATCATGGATCACAGTGGCATCAGTGTAGTTATTGACTTTGAGTTAGAGTGTCATTTCTTATCACCTCGTTGAGTATTTCTTACAGTTTCCTTCTTTACTATACTACAGCAGTTCTGTCTACGTGTGGTCCAAATTTCATCGAGCCATGTCACTTGACAGTGACACATCATGCAAAAGTTACTTTCGCCCTTGAGGGTCGCACACCAGTGTACTCTCCTTACCGCTCCACATGCTCACAACGCTACAACAAGCTGGCAGTCGGCCTCGTCGTGGGCAGTGCATAATATTTGGAGTGGCCAGTGCACGCCAATTCCTATATTACTCACTTAACTTCAGAAAATAAAATAGCGTAAAACTAAATATTTCGTTAATGGAAAGAAAAAAATGGTTCAAATGGCTCTGAGGGACTTAACATCTGTGGTCATCAGTCCCCTAGAACTTAGAACTACTTAAACCTAACTAACCTAAGGACATCACACACATCCATGCCCGAGGCAGGATTCGAACCTGCGACCGTAGCAGTCTCGCGGTTCCGGACTGAGCGCCTGAACCGCTAGACCACCGCGGCCGGCTTAATGGAAAGAATTAATGGAAGATTGCAAGCTATGTTTGAGTCTGAATACTTTTCACTTTCCCGTCTGAGTACTAGCTCAGGGCTTGCATCCTGATCGTCATCAGAAAGCATTACAGTCTCCCATTCAAAGGTGTACCGTAGCTCCTGTTGGCAACCAAAAAATTATTCGTTTCGAGATATCAAATGTAGAAACGAAAATCCATAGGGAGCTGAGTCGTGCCACAGAACCAGAATTATTAATTGCCCAACTGTAACGACTGGAGCGGAATACTGGAGCCAGGATATTGTATTAATAACACAAGATCAGCTAACCTTGAATATGATACTACTAGTTTTAATGCAAGGGTCATAGCACTGGCTGAATCAGATACCGATTATTGGCCACGAGCAGCCCCTTTGACAGTGAATGCAAGTGTATCTCCAAGTCTATCACACCATATAGAAAATTTGGCAGCCCATGGATTCACAACTCTAACATCTGACAAGTACAAGAACTTTGCTGCCAACTCCCTGGTGGTTCACTTAGTCGGAGATCCCTTTCACAGGTAGTCATCGCTCTCTGTGTTAACGAATCACTCCAGAGGCAGGCTGTGCTCCATCTATGGTTCTACATTGTTCTCACGTTGGCCCTACAACAAACGCTTTTATGTATTTATTTAACTCGATCTTATTACTGCCATCAGGCCCTCTCTTACACTGTACCAAGGTTTCACCTACACAGTACCTTTTTTTACATCATATTTACCTAAGAAATAACAATTCTAACATGGCAAATGCTATTAAAACTATTTGAGAGTCTACAGTGAAAATGTGAGCAGGTAAAAGTGGCAATGAACTAATAAAAATAATACTTGTAGTATATGTACTACTGCTGCTATTAGTGGTGACAATAATAATAATGACAGTGGCAGACATGAAAAGAATTTATAGGTGTACAGAGTAAATGTTTTCTGATACAGCGAGTTCCAGAAAAAGGAAATTTGGTGAGACTACAGGATAGGGATACCGGGAAATGAAGAAGATCTGGTTGGAAAGAGGATGCACAAGGGTAACGAGTGTGTACAGGAATAATGGTAATCCTTGTGTTGCTTTAGCAGGTATGTTATTAACTGTCTTCTGAAGCTTGAAATGTTATCCAGTTCTTCAGTATACTGCGGGAGTATATTCCAGAGTCGGATACCTGCTGCTGAGAAGGACTTCGAGAAAGTGGGACAAAAAGGATTTTACTGTAATGGGAGCAAGTGTTTCTGTCAAGTTGTTTAGACAAGGGCATTAAGGTCGAGGAGAGATGGGCGGGACAGTATACGTTGATAAGACGGTAGAGAAGGCAGAGGGAATGGAAATCTCCGCGCTTACTTGCACTCAGCCACGGCAGCTGTGCATATGATGGTGAAATATGATTAAACAGTCAAACAACACAGATATAACGAACACAGGAATTCATAACTACTTCCAGACGCCGTGAGCTTACTGGAGAAAGACCTTGCAGGATAACATCGCTGTAAGGAATAACTGAAAGTGTAAGTGTTTGTACAAGTTTCTTTTTCAGGTCAAGAGGAAAGAGCTTTTTATGTTTTTGTAGGACATGAAGAGATACTGATGCCTGTTTGCACATGGCAGCGATTTGCCATACCTTCCAGGTCTTCACATATTGGTCTCTGCGTTCTTTCAGAACGTCTGCAGCTTGGTCACGGTATGATTGCTGTATCACAACCTGTTACGTACAGGAAACAGTTACACTCGAAACATGGATAAAAATGAAATGATGACAGTACAGGCGAAAAAAGAAAATCTTTCCATTAAGACGGATAACCTCCAAGGGGTTTTACAGCCAATAACACTATGAAACATCTAGTTTTTTCAAATATATCATATGATATAGGCAACGTTCTTGTGACTTCTTTATACATTAGTTTTTCAAATATATTCAGTTACACACTGCAGAAACAAACCAACGGGCTTAGCACCCGCTCCAGCCGCACTGGTGCTCTGCTAATTTCGCTCTTTTAACCATTGAGAAACAAACCGATATGAAACTGTACAGAATATGTTGCTGGCAAATACTTCTGGACCCGTTGCCGCTTCAAGCTCTAAAACAAACCATCGGTTCGGTATTTACTGGAACTGGTCTTCTCAGTTTCTGTCACTACATGATACATCTTCAGGAGCGCCACTTGCAGTACTGATCGAATCGTTAGTACGTCTTAGACAATGACGAAGTTCTTGACTCAGAACATTTATATGTCAACTGGGTACGCGTGCACATGTGCACAGAACTTGATTTACAAAATTTCCTGTCAGCTGCCGCATCCGAAGGCCGGTAACCGAGTTCCAGTTCGTGCTAACATTGACAGCGACCACTGCTAAGGGCTAACAAGCCAGGGTCAGCAACGGAAACGATGTGCGAGGTGACGGTAGCTGGCGGAACACGCTTCCCGTCGTGTAACGAGACCAAGGACAGCATCATAGGAAGAAATCAGCGCAACTTGTGCGGTATGACCAGCAATGCCTCCAAAGACCAGACGGACAACTCCGCTGTTGGAGTAATAACTTCCGTCTGTCTGCACATACCTGTCTGCAAGGCCGACGATATTACTTTTAAGGTAAAAAGTTCCAGTCATCTGTATGTATTAAAGATGTTTTACGGTGCTGTACCTCAATCGGTGGAAACGGAACCCTTATAGGATTACTTTTTGTCTGTCTGCTTGTCTGTCTGTTAAAAATCGTTTCTCAGGAACAGGTAGGCGTATGAAGCTGAGATTTATGTCACATACTAATGTCTATCGCCCCTTGATGGTGTAAAAATCGTAGGTTCCTAAGTCAATGCTATCAAAAGGTACGGCCACTTGTGTCACATAGTTTAGCTCTCGCAAACTCACACATTCAAACTCACAGGCTACTTCCCGTTGACCTAGACGTACCAAACTGAAGTTTGTGTCACATAACTAGGTATATTGTCCCTTGGGGATGTTAAAAATTTAAGCTTCTAAGTCAGTGTAATGAAAAGACACGGCCATTTAACTCACTCATTTCGATACTCACAAACTCTCCTATGAAAGCTGTGGGGTACTTCTCGCTGACCAAGAAACATGAAATTTGTCAAGAAGCAAGGATTTACAGGGAAAGTAAAGGAAAAAATTCGGAAATAGCTAATTTGTATTTATATAAAAATTTTTTTGTCATTCTCTAAAGTCTTCAAATTCCGAGAACGTTACCTTGCCAGTATTGATATCGATAACAGGCGAAAATTGTCGAGATCCACTGATACAGGGATCGATGAACTATCTGTATTCATAATTAAGCTTTTACGGAACCCTCGGTAGCCGAATCCTCTGGCAGTTAACCGGACTTTTTTACTTAAGTGACTGGCTATAAATCTGAAGCAGGGAACTGCTAGAGCAGCAAAAGATTCCAATGCTTCATTATACACTATATGAAGTATCCGGACACCTGTCTGAAAATGACTTACAAGTTCGTGGCGCCCTCCATCGCTAATGCTGGAAATCAGTGTGGTGTTGGCCCACCCTTAGCCTTGATAAAACTTCCACTCATGCAGGCATACCTTCAGTCAGGTGCTGGAAGGTTTCTTGGGGAATGGCGACCCATTCTTCACGGAGTGCTGCATTGAGGACAGGTATCGATGTCGGTCGCTGAGGCCTGCCACGAAGTTGGCTTTCCAAAACATCCCAAAGGTATTCTATAGGATTCAGGTCAGGTCTCTGTGAGGCCAGTCCATTATAGGGATGTTATTCTCGTGTAACCACTTCGCCACAGGCTGTGTATTACGAACAGGTGCTCGATCGTATTGAAAGATTCAATCGCCACCCCCGAATTGCTCTTCTACAGGGGAAAGCAAGAAGGTGCTTAAAACATCAATGTAGGTCAGTGCTGTGATAGTGCCACGCAAAACAACA
This sequence comes from Schistocerca gregaria, assembly GCF_023897955.1. Classification (NCBI taxonomy): domain Eukaryota; kingdom Metazoa; phylum Arthropoda; class Insecta; order Orthoptera; family Acrididae; genus Schistocerca; species Schistocerca gregaria. The sequence goes on from NC_064922.1 coordinate 535,808,725, forward strand.
AAGGGTGCAAGCCCCCTCCATGAAAAACACGACCACACCATAACACCACCGCATCCGAATTTTTCTGTTGGCACTACACACGTTGGCAGATGACTTTCACCGGGCATTCGCCATACACACACTCTGACATCAGAACGCCACATTGTGTACCGTGATTCGTCATTCCACACAAAGTTTATCCACTGTTCAATCGTCTAATTTTTACACTCCTTACACCAAGCGAGGCGTCTTTTGGCATTTATCGGCGTGATTTGTGGCTTACGGGCAGCAGCTCGACCGTGAAATCCAAGTTTTCTCACCTCCCTGCTAACTGTCATAATACTTGCAGTGTATCCTGATGCAGTCTGGAATTCCTGTGTGATGGTCTGGATAGATTTCTGCCTATTACACAGTGCTACCCTCTTCAACTGTCGGCTATCTGTATCAGTCAACAGACGAGGTCGCTCTGTACGCTTTTGTCCTGTGGTGTCCCTTCACGTTTCCACTTCACTTTCACATCGGAAACAGTGGACCCTGGAATGTTTAGGAGTGTGGAAATACAGCGTATAGACGTATGACACAAGTGACATCCAATCACCTGACCACGTTCGACGTCCGTGAGTTCCACAGAGCGCCCCATTCTGCTCTCTCACGATGTCTAATGACTACTGAGGCTGATATGGAGTACCTGGCAGTAGGTGGCAGCACAACGCACCTAATATGAAAAACATATGTTTTTGTGTTTGTCCGAATACTTCTGATCACATAGTCTACGTACCGTATATCCGCCAAATACCCAGAACCATTTGTTCCTTCACATATGCTCAGAACTTTACTAACACTCCTGTGATTTTCTTCTAAATACTGGAAATAGAAAATTACGACAAACTAGTTAAATTAAAGTGGCGAGGGGCATTAACTGTGTGTATCCTTGAGAACATTGACAAGAATTAGTAACACTGTTCCAGAAATTCGTTATATGCAGCCTGATAGAGACTTCTCTCTCGCACCATTTAATTTCCGTTTGAGAGAAATGCTTACAGCTGCTGACGTATATCTATGACACTGAATGTCTACGTAAATGCTAGCAAGCAATGTATCACTTTAATAGGAAGAGTGTGAAATAGGCCCCTTTAACATGTTAAATCGACTTCTACGTCCTGCAGTGGTTCAATTGCAGTTTGTATTAAAAGTAGTAGCGTAGCTGAGCGAACGATTTACACTTTATTCTATAGTCGTCTGCATTGTTTGGCACACTTGCTATTACTTAAAGGTTTCGTTAATACCAAGTTTATCAGGCTTTATTGCATCTCGCACGTCGTTTTGCACGATGACGACGTGAACGAGTAAAGCAAAGTTGAAATAAATCGTAATCAATGTCCTGATTAGGCTGTCACATTAGAGTTTTTAGAAGATATAGGGAAACTGAGAAAGTTTTCTTGGGCTTGTTGAGACACAGTACAGTTTTCTCTCCTCCAGAAAAGTAGAACGTGGTAGTTGACAACATTCTAAACACTTTAAAAACTTGAGCGTAGTAATTGTATAACGTGACACAATTGTTACCGCAGTGCAAATGCAAACGAGAATGCAAACTTGTACGGTTCCGTATTGCTGAATACGTTCCCCGTTAAAGTGTAGTATTGAGTTCGCTTTGCAGAACAGAATAATTTTATCAATTTCTTCCGCAGTTTCACAATTATATTCGGAGACCCTATGAAAGAAGATAACGCACTGAGGACGGTAGGATTTAAGAACAAGTGACAATAATTCCCTTATAGACGGCAGTTGTGCCCCTCTAACTGGTAACCGACAGCTGAAACAGCAGAGCAGCTACCCGTAGTAAATGTGCGCAACACAGAAGGTGAGAACAAACGCTTTCTCTGATTGGCTGTTTTCTGAGGTAGCTGTGCTGTAAACATCAGGTGCACATGGGATTTCGGTGATTTAATTTTTTTGGGTGGTATTGTTTACTTATTGTGTTTGTGACATGTTCAGTAACTTCGGTGTAGCAATGGGTTATTCCAGTTCTCAAGTGAATCAATATTAATTCATTACAGTTCCGGGTAAAATATGTAGGCACATTCATTGTTAAAGTTCATTAGTTTACTCAGCATACTTAGAGTTCTTGAGTAAAAAGGCGTGAAGTTTAATCTCGTCAGAGCCAATGTCATTACAAGTTTAGGTAGAACCAATAAACCCAGAATCGAACTTTGAAGAATCGAATTCTCCCATGTAAAACAGCTTCCAAATTTTGATTACTTTGCAAATGATTTACTGTGTTAAATAGTTGACCTTAGGCATGTAAGTGAAAAAAAGCTTAGAAAAGTCTTAGGATTATTTTTAAAGTTTTTTGGAAATCGCTAAGTGCTTTCATTATCAAACGCAGGATGAATATAGAGGGATAATTTGCGGTCCGTTTTAAGCAAAAGCTAGTTTTCCACGCATCTCAGTGTTTACGAGGTCACATCTGAAGCGTGGTCGCGCGGTGATAAAATTTTGGAGCTGCATTAAGTAGTGTATTGTGTATACTGTCTGCAAAATGTGCTACGAATACAGTTACTAGTAAAGAAGGAATAGTTTAAAGCATTGGCCCTGTTGCTGAAGTTTCATTGCATGGACAGCGAAAATGTACCAAGCGATCAACTTTTTTTCCTTTCATCGTTTCAGTGGGGGATATTACCAACCACAGAGGTCCTGAAAGCTTTTCCGTTGCGACCACTTTCTGAAACATATATTGTTTTGCCAACCCCTATACTTTCCTTCCTCGGCACTTCTCATACTTGCTACAAAAACGTCCCACGAAATCTATTTACTTCTATATAATTATGGTGCGTGGTGACTGTCTTTTCGTACGTGCTTGCCTGTGTTGCTTGACTGCTTTTTTGGTGCACATTCACTAGTATGCCACTGTATTCTTGTATATATTTCTTCTCTACTGTGTGCTGTGGTTGAGTGGGCGTGAGAATTTCGTCGTGTGATTACTAACAAGATCCTGATTTTTAATTATTGACAAAACACTACTGCACCCAACGGCTAACGCGACACACATGTAAAACCAACGCACTCGTTAACGTAGGCGGTAACCTCTAGCATTATTCAGGCCTACGCTCATATTCCTGCTGGGTTATCAAGAGGGGGGAAGGCTAGTTGATTTGGCACTATTTAATAAAGTAATAAGGGGGTTCTTACTCTTTAATAATTATGAATTTGACCTTGATAATAATCAATTGAGATACGGGAAGTAATCGCCTGGAAATTCCAACACTGATTTCACGTGACGGAAATTTTGTTACCAATTAAGATGGCATAGTTTAACATAATCTGGAACCATTGGCCTGCAGTTCTATCGGTGCTGGTAAGTACTGAAATATCTAATTGGTCTCGTATCATTAACCTATTAATTGTCACACTGTAGAGAGGCCAAAGGGAATTCATTATCACACACTAGGCCACAACCATTCCGTGGGCCGACGCGCTGAAGTACCATACACCGCAAAGCACTACGCAAGATGCCACTATTACATAAATTAATGCAAAAGAGCAATCGTACAGGGCTGGGAAGCTACCCACAGAGATGCCTGAGCATATAATTGTTGGTTCGCGAACTGTACCTACCACGATATATTGCATTTCACATCTTACCACCTTCTAGACGGAGCACCTCCAAACTGTGTGCTCACCTCAACACGTTACTGCTACCAACCCCAACCCACGCTACCGACCCACCACACCCGGCCCTTGTTCGCATTATCACTTTCCTAACGGCTGAAGGCCAGCTTCTGCCCTCTACACTCCTTTGAAACGATCTTTCTGAATTCTTTCAAGCAATCCCTGTGTGTAACCGCCCTAGTTTCTCTTTTGAGAAGCCCTACTGCATCTTCTGACACTCTTTTAAACAGCCCTTCTCTTTTCTAAGTCGAACGCGTTTACACCGCATCCCCTCATACATATTGGAAAAATACGCAGAGGATGGAAAAGTGTGACACACTGAAAAAGTAATCGCAATAAGACACTTAGCAGCCTTTCTCCGTGTCCATTGGTTGGATTATAGACTTACGAATGAGGATCATGTGGTCGGGCTGCAATCAGCTGATTGACTTCCGATGTCCCTCTACTGGGATTTATTCAACTGAGGTATGATTTGCGTTCATGAAGCGTACTCACGGTAGTGCTTCAATTGCAACTATTAGTTACAACAATAGCAACAATTAAAGATTATCCTTTGAGCACATAGGAGGTAAACATTTTTTCAAAGGTAGTGAAAGGTAAAAAATACAACTAGTGCAATCATTGAAACTAAGCATGTATGTGTATTTCACTACATATATATATTTTTTAGAAATTAGTTCGCAAATTAGTTAGTTAAAATTTAACTGTTTCAATCTATATTCCTTTCAGTTCACAACGTACAAATGACGGAAGAACGATAGCCAACATTTAAATGCCAATTTGAAAATCGTTATTTTCAAACTGATCATTCAAGAAAGAAATAAACAAGAATAAAAATGCACACGGTTCAAAATTCGGAAATATTCTTACATTTTCTACACTTTGTGTGATGCGAGTGCTTTAATTTGTGAAGACAACAGATCCGTTCTTGGTAGTATCTTTGAAACATCGACTATGAGACTCTTTCCCAGCTGCAGTTAAGACCCATGTTTCGCCTTGGTTGAAGCCGTTGCGGAAAAAATTGACTTGTGTTGATTATTAGTAGTTAAATGATTGGTAAGTAGCTAAGACTGCTGGTGATGGCTAACAGGAGCCGCGTGATGATATTATTATTATTGTATTTTTCTGCATTCCTGCTGACAGGATCAGGCGGTTAGTTCTTGTGAAATAAGACAGCAAATTAATGATTGGGAGTTTCTTAACTTTTTTCGTGGAAATAAGAATCTGAGGCTAGCAACATTTGTTGACCGGAACTCTTTTTCTTACATAATATTAAATACTAATTTTTCAGTTTTAAAGTTGGGGCCCCCACGCCATTATTCTCCCCCCAGGGGGTAAAGCCGCTCCCCCAGTCTCCCAGTTTGAGGACAGCTGAGCTGGAAAATGTTTCTTGAAGGTTTGAAGTTATTTTTGTGTGATGTTTATTGGAAGTCGCTAAGTGGTCTCATTCTCAAATACTGTATGAGTAACGTCCGGATATGTGCGCACCGTAAGTTGCTCTGCCTCAAGACATAAACTCAGTTTCTAACTGTAATATTTATCTAACTGTATTCAGTACTTAACATACACTGCTGGCCATTAAAATTGCTACACCACGAAGATGACGTGCTTCAGACGCGAAATTTAACCGACAGCAAGAAGATGCTGTAATATGCACATGATTAGCTTTTCTGAGCATTCACACAAGGTTGGCGCCGGTGCCGACAGCTACAACGCTCTGACATGAGGAAAGTTTCCAACCGATTTCTCTTACACAAACAGCAGTTGACCGGCGTTGCCCGGTGAAACGTTGTTATGATGCCTCGTGTAAGGAGAAGAAATGTGTACCATCACGTTTCCGACTTTGATAAAGGTGGGATTGTAGCCTATTGCGATTGCGGTTTATCGTATCGCGACATTGCTGCTCGCGTTGGTCGAGATCCAATGACTGTTAGAAGAATATGGAATCGGTGGGTTCACGAGGGTAATACGGAACACCGTGCTGGATACCAAGGGTGTCGTATCACTAGCAGTCGAGATGACAGTCATCTTATCCGCAATGGGGACGTTTGCAAGACAACAACCATCTGCACGAACAGTTCGACGACGTTTGCAGCAGCATGGACTATCAGCTCGGAGACCATGGCTGTGGTTACCCTTGACGCTGCAACACTTACAGGAGGACCTGCGATGGTGTACTCAACGACGAACCTGGCTGCACGAATGGCAAAACGTCATTTTTTCGGATGAATCCAGGTTCTGTTTACAGCATCATGATGGTCGCTTCCGTGTTTGGCGACATCGCGGTGGACCCACATTGGAAGCGTGTATTCGTCACCGTCATACTGGCGTATCACCCTGCGTGATGGTATGGAGGGCCATTGGTTACACGTCTCGGCCACCTCTTGTTCGCACTGTCGGCACTTTGAACAGTGGAGTTACATTTCAGATGTGTTACGACCCGTGGCTCTACCCTTCATTCGATCCGTGCTAAACCCTACATTTCAGCAGGATAATGCACGACCACATGTTGCAGGTCCTGTACGGGCCTTCCTCGATACAGAAAATGTTCGACTGCTGCCCTGGCCACCACAATCTCCAGATCTCTCACCAACTGAAAACGTCTGGTCAATGGTGGCCGAGCAACTGGTTCGTCACAATACACCAGTCACTAGTCTTGATGAACTGTGGTATAGTGTTGAAGCTGCATGGGCAGCTGTACCTGTACACGCCATCCAAGCTCTGTTTGACTCAATGCCCAGGCGTATTAAGGCCGTTATTACGGCCAGAGGTGGTTGTTCTGGGTACTGATTTCTCAGGATCTGTGCACCCAAATTGCTTGAAAATGTAATCACATGTCGGTTCTAGTACAATACATTTGTCCAATGAATACCCGTTTATCATCTGCATTTCTTGTTGGTGTAGCAATTTTAATGGCCAGTAGTGTATAAGATTATACCTCTTAACGAGTAGATTATAACAGCGTTTTAAATTGGTTTAGATAGGCAGGCTGCAGCTGGAATCGCTTGCCATTATTCGGGTTAGCCGTTTAGTAGTGCAGATGTCTGAGTACTGCTCGCGATGTGCGGCGCAGCTCGGGAGGGGCCTCTGGAGGCTGTACGGAGGCTGCCCGCTTGATCGGCGGCGCGCAAGGCCGGTCGCGGCCCGCCGCCCGCGAGTACGGCCGCCACGCTACGTACAGCCGGCGCCCCACCCTCGCCGCCCGCCGTGACCCGCTCGGCGCAAAGGAGGCACGCGCGCGCTCCTCTTCTGTGTAGCGCAGAATGGCTCCAGAGGTGGCTTCTACTTGCTGCTCCATCATTCACCTAGTCACGTCGCTAGGCGCACACACTTTCCAGTTGAAATGGTTGCGCAAATGTTCACGATTACCTGTTGTTGTTGTTGTTGTTGTCTTCAGTCCTGAGACTGGTTTGATGCAGCTCATCCTGTGCAATCTTCTTCAGCTCCCACTACTTACTGCGACCTACATCCTCTTGAATCTACTTAGTGTATTCATCTCTTGGTCTCCCTCTACGATTTTTACCCTCCACACTGCCCTCCAATGCTAAATTGGTGATCCCTTGATGCCTCAGTACATGTCCTACCACCCGGTCCCTTCTTCTAGTCAAGTTGTGGCACAAACTCCTCCCCAATCCTATTCAATACCTCCTCATTAGTTATGTGATCTACCCACCTAATCTTCAGCATCCTTCTGTAGCACCACATTTCGAAAGCTTCTATTCTCTTCTTGTCCAAACTATTTATCGTCCACGTTTCACTTCCATACCTGGCTACACTCCATACAAATACTTTCAGAAACGACTTACTGACACTTTAATCTATATTCGATGTTAACAAATTTCTCTTCTTCAGAAACGCTTTCCTTGCCATTGCCAGTCTACATTTTATATCCTCCCTACTTCGACGATTACCTATTAACATCATTAAATTGGTTCACAACTAGAGTGACAGTGTCGCTGGACGTTACGACGAAACGCGCAACTAGTTTCTCTTACTTTTATTAGTTTTCCCACACGGCAATTGTTTTTAGGCCACGCTGTTACCTTTCAAGTCAACCACGAATCTTTCTAGTTTTTTTTCCGTCCACAATCAGCACACATATATTTCAACCTAGCGTTAAGACTTTACGCCTTATGAAAGAGTGACGATCACTGCATTACACAAGCCAGCGTTTGCAAAGTAAACTTATGACTATATCGGTCTTTTTCTTCATTTTATTTTCTTAGTAATAGTCTCGCTATATTCAGCTTAATTCCGGTGGAAAGATTGTATTCAAAACACATGCCGGGTGGCTGTAATTAAACTTTGTTGCTATAGGTACACTTTTCTTCATAAGTAAGAGATATCCTTCGATGAATTTTGCACAGCATACAAACCATACTTTAAGGTGTATGAAACTCTAGAATTTTCCAAATCTATTAAAAACTGTGGTAAAAATTGAGGTAAATACCTATAAAATGTGTTTTTTCTAATCATGAAGTTTAAAATATAACAGCTCATTCGTTTTTTCATGAATTAAATAAATTCTAGAGTTTCATACACCTGTAAATATGGTATGTATGCTGTGCAAAATTCATCGAAGAATCTCTCTAACTTATGAAGAAAAGTGTACCTATAGCAACAAATGCTGCCATTAGTAAGTGAGAAAAATGATGAAATTTCACACGTAAAAAAATTAGAAAAATGATGAAATTTCACACGTAAAAAAATTATTTTGTTATATTTTCGACCTTCCTCTGCAATGAGTGTGAATCGTGAATCCTTCCTGGTGAGGCTTTAAAAGTTTTATGAATTTATTTGTAAAAGTTTAGACACTAGTTATTAAAATGTTCTGTGATGCCTCTCCTGCTCCAAGTCAGCCCGTTTGATGTCCTAGCCTCCTTAACACGTTCCAACACGGAAACTAATTACCATACGAATACCATAGTTGGTACTGTTAATATCAGAGTATGCTGTGCATGACTTCCATGCGTCACAGCTCCACCGTCAAGTTCCAACTGTGGTCATCGGGTGCCGTGATCAGTCGTACTGATTCATTGCCTCACACACCTGACCAGCCGCAGTGCAATTGTCGACTTGTCAACATGAGCTTCGACAAAAGGAACGGGGCATGACTGATGAAACTCTATTATCGAAACAACAGTAATGCTGCAGCTGTACTTCGAGAATATCGCCGGCTGAAGGGATTATGGAAGTGTCCTCCTCCTCCCCCCCCCCCCCCCCCCCTGTTCTGCGTGGAACCATGATGAAGATCAAATCAACTGCAGAATTGGACGTCGCTCCGGAAAGAGGTCGACAACGGATTGCACCACCGGTTGTTGATGAAGTCGCTGTTGCTGTGGCAGACCACACTGCGCGCAATTCCCAATTGTCAGGCAGTGCGCGTGCTGTGTCACGACAGTTGAACATCCACTGTACTACTGTACGGAAGGTGCTTCGAACCGTTCTCAAATGGTATCCGTGCAAGATCCATATCGTACAGCAGCTTGTGCCACAGGACGCACAGCGACGTGCTGACTTCGCTCTCCACTTTCCCTCGAGGACTGAAGTTGGCGAGAGCTCGCCCTGGACCATCTTGTGCACAGACGATTTTTCTCTGACGGGTGAGGTGAACACACAGAATTGCCGAGTGTAGGGATCTTCACCTCCAGTCACTGTGCATGAAGTTCCTCTGTACGGTGAATGTGTCACGGTATGGTGTGGCTTCACGGCTACGTTCATCATTGTCCCATTCTTTTCTGAACAGGTTGGCACTCAAGCACCAAAGATGTGCAGTGTGACTGACCAGCGTCACTGCGATATGCTTCACCAGCATGTCATACCCGCCCTACAGAGAGAGACGCATTGAACTCAACAGTTTTCATGCAAGATGGGGCCCCACCGCACATCGCTCGTGAAGTTCACATGCTTCACCGAAACACATTTGGAAATGTTCAGATTATCAGCCGAAAGTTTCCAGATGCTTCTCCGGCGCGATCATCTGATCTCACTCCCTGTGAGTTCTACTTGTGGGGCTACCTGAAGGACAAGGTTTACCAGGGGAACATATACTCATGTGCTGATGTGGAGCGCAGCATATCAAGAGAGGTAGCCAGCTTACCTACGAACGTGCTTCGTTCGGCTATGCAGAATGGAATTCTGAGCTTTCAGACCCTTCTGGACACTGATGGACGCCATATTGAGCCCCTTTTGTAGCAGTAATGGTACCGGTACATAATGGTATGAAGTACCGTAGCAGCACATTAAAAGTGTTTCAGTTGAATTGATTTTGCATTATTTCTCTTCCCCATGTCCTTGACATTAATGCTACAAAGTTTAGTACTCCGTGTTATAACGTGTTAAATACGGAAAGTTTAATTATAACCACCCGATATATTAGCAAATACACAATTTCAAAATTTATAGCATATTCATAATATTGAACAGTTTTACCAGTAGAACTGATATGCTATACTTTCTAATAACTTTATTACTAGGGACAAAATATTTTATCCTTTAACACATCGCTAGCTACGAAGTGTTGTGCAGTTATTAAATCTGATTGTTGCTTATCAAACACCTGCCCCCCATCAAAACCTAATAAATAAATTCAAGGCACCATGGTAATTTTTAACTCAGATTATTACTTACCTATTAAATACGAATATGTCAGATGCCTAGTTATATTTGTCTGCGAGATTGTTTCTAAATAACACTTTTTTTCTTACATAACAGTAGGAACTTTCGTTTTTTTTTTCTTTGATAAATGCTCAAAAAATTTATACAGAAAGTCTCTCCTACCTCCAAACGTAGAAAGACGACGGCGATTGATGCTACAGTCTCTGCCTTCGCTGATATTGGTAACGTGGCGTGGAGCGTTTCTTGATGTAATGTGAATATACTCGTGCATTAAAATGATTCTTCACATTCTTGGACGACGAAATGATCTGAGTCAAACAACTTTTCTTGAAACTACAAATAAATTCGGAGCAGTAGTTTATCTGAAGGAACATCCACATAAAAATTCAAATGGCTCTGAGCATTATGGGACTTAACTTCTGAGGTCATCAGTAACCCTAGAACTTAGAACTACGTAAACCTAACTAACCTAAGGACATCACACACATCCATGCCCGAGGCAGGATTCGAACCTGCGACCGTAGCGGTCGCGCGGTTCCAGACTGTAGCGCCTAGAACCGCTCGTCCACCATGGCCGGCGAACATCCACATAGAACTAATATCTTTGTGAGTAAATCAATCTCCAATTTTCAATATTTGATCACACGGCCGATTTAGAGCTTGGACGAGCGTGATCCTTTAATATACAGAAAAGATACATGAACCAATTATACGTGCTGCGCCTTCACAAAACTGTCCTTAAGAAATCAATCGTTCCTCGCCGGTATTCAGTAAAAGTCTACTTTCTTACGTCATGTATAGCTCATACATCTGTTTATCTATGTTAATAATTTGCTTGGAGACCTTCAACAGTTTTAATCACTTTGAATCACACGTACCTTATACACCTATTTAACTAACTGTTTGTCCTTCAGTCGCTCATATTTTTATTTTTCTTACATTTAACGTCCAGAGAATCTAACACCATTGCTGTCTCTCTAATCACTGTTCTTCAACTGTCTGTACCTCTGATTTTACACGCATTTAAACCTCTCAGCCCGTACAACAGAAAATATACATGTAGAACATCTAGACATAAGCAAATTCACACAATTCAGGTAACGTAAATAATATCAATTATAAATACGAGGGTGAGTCAAATGAAAACCTTAAATATTTTTTAAAATATTATTTATTGTGCAGAAGTGGTACAAAGCTGTATCACTTTTCAACATAATAGAAAAACTGGAGAACATCATGCACAATGTGGTGTGCTGACCCATGACTAATCTGTAAACATGCTGCAATGTCACTCGGCTGTTTTTCTTTACTATGGCTTCAACTACTGCAATGTTCTGCGGTGTCACAGTTTGTTGTGACTCACCTGGACAAGGAGCATCCATTCGTAGACTTGCTGCTGTGACAAACATGCATAAAAGTACTGAACCTTCATTCGTCGATGAATTTCAATAGGTTTCACACCTTAACTACGCAAAAACCGAATAACAGAACGCTGTTCTTCCCTGGTGCAAGTCACAAGTGGGTCGGCCATCTTTACACTGATACTGCGACGGCATGTGTGCATCTGCACTATGCTACCACCTACAGGCCATTCTGAAAGCTGTTTGTAGCACGCTTACCAACTTACAGGATAACATCGTGAAATTTCTATTTGTTTTTACAAATTTAAGGTTTTCATTTGGCTCACCCTCGTATAAAGAAAAAATAAACATACAAGGAAAATTCCGCCAGAAACTGACAAGGGAACGGCGTCTACTAGTCATCACCTGTTTCGTCCAAATTTGGAGTGTAGGCGGGGCTTGTCCATAAATGGAAGTGACAGAAGTGGAAACTCCAGATGGTCAAAAAAAGAAAAAAAACAGCATTTCTGGCGCTGGTCGTGCGAGACATGAGTCACTTACATTAACCTAGTTTCCAGTCCGCGCTTGGCGCTTCAGGAACAGTGTATAATGATAATTCGTGGGTCGTGGGATCGAGTCCCCCACGCAAAAGTTTCTTTTTCCATTTTGTATTTTCAATTTTTAGATTACTTGCACCGCAAGTAAACCGAGGTACTGCTCAATGTATTTATTAATAGTTGCATAAAAGGCATGAAAATGAAAGGCAAAGCAAAATTTGGAATCGAAAGTAAATTTCCAGGAAGGGATTGCAAAGGATACACGACAGCTTCTTATAAAAAATTAGATACTTTTATTATTTCATAGCTAGCAGGCGAACGAGCGCCGTGGCTGTTCTCCCCAGCGGCCGATGGGCCGATCTGGAAACTTATTTGCAAAGTCCTCGTCGACCCTAGAAGTACAATCGTTTCTTAGACATTTATCTGAGCCGGCATCTGTGGCCGAGCGGTGTTAATCGCTTTAGTCTGGAACCGAGCTGCTGCTACGGTCGCAGGTTCGAATCCTGCCTCGGTCATGGATGCGTGTGATGTCCTTAGGTTAGTTAGGTTTAAGTAGTTCTAACTTCTAGGGGACTGATGACATCAGATGTTAAGTCCCCTAGTGCTCAGAGCCATTTGAACCATTTGAACAGTGCTTCCACACGGGTAAACCGCCGCACAGGGCGACCACAAGTGTGTGATGGACGAATGTGACGTCAATCCCTCATAGACCGAGGTCCACGAGAAAGACAGGTCACGGCGCGTACGTCACGAAGGTAGGCCTGAGCTCGCTCGCTCGCTTTAAACTCAGCAGACAACATCAGTTTCTAACTCGCAACTGGGTGTGTACATACTAACGAGAATTGCGTCTTCTACTGTAACATGGTACAGTGAAGTCTTACTGATTACTAGTCGTGCAACGAAATTTAAGGCCAGTTCTCGACGTAAGTGGTATAAGGGCTTGTTTGTAGCATGTAGTCTTTTCTGCGTAACAGTACTCATTTAATACAAGATACAGTGCCTTATGCAAATGATAATCATTCCGATATGATTTTAATTTTATTGTACCCCAGTACAGCCGTAACAAATTATTAGCGGGCATAGGTACTTTCCATCATTGTAGGACTAAAAACAGTAAGATTCCATAATAATGGATTCCAGTAGCAGAGGCAAGTCTCGTTTAACAGGTGTAGAAACGCAGTTTTCATGCTCTACATTCGCGCTGTACGCGCCGGGGTCTGTCTTCCTCGTAGGCCTCGCTCACAGACGGGGACAACGAGGTATACGGGCCCCATAGCGTACGCCAGAGCACGTAGCACATTAGGTCTTAAGAGTTGAAGCGACCGTCTCCGGCCGGGAGAAAGTTACTATTTCAGACCAGATTGATAATTGTTCCAATATAGACTACGTGATCAAAAGTAACCGGACACCCCAAAAACATACGTTTTTCATATTAGGTGCATTGTTCTGCCACATACTGCCAGGTACTCCACATCAGCGACGTCAGTAGTCATTAAACATCGTGAGAGAGCAGGATGGGGCGCTCTGCGGAACTCACGGACTTCGAACGTGGTCAGGTGATTGGGTGCCACTTGTGTCATACGTCCCTATATGCGATTTCCACACTCCTAAACATCCCTAGGTCCACTGCTTCCGATGTGATAGTGAAGTGAAGGGGCACGTACAGCACAAAAGCGTACAGGCCGACCTCGTCTGTTGACTGGCAGGGACCGCCGACATTTGAAGAGGGTCGTAATGTGCAGTAGGCAGACTTCTATCCAGACCATCACACACGAATTCCAGATTTCATCATGATCCACTGCAAGTATTACGTTCATCATGATCCACTGCAAGTATTATGACAGTTAGGCAGGAGGTGAGAAAACTTGGATTTCATGGTCGAGCGGCTGCTCATAAGCCACACATCATGCCGGTAAATGCCAAACGACGCCTCGCTTGGTGTAAGGAGCCTAAACATTGGATGACTGAACTGTGGAAAACGTTGTGTGGAGTGACGAATGACGGTACACAATGTGGCGATCCAGTGACAGTGTGTGTGTATGGCGAATGCCCGGTGAACGTCATGTGTCAGCGTGTGTAGTGCCAACAGTAAAATTCGGAGGCGGTGGTGTCATGGTGTGGTCGTGTTCTTCATGGAATGGGCTTGTTCCCCTTGTTGTTTAACCTGGCACTATCACTACACAGGCATACATTGATGTTTTAAGCACCTTCTTGCTTCACACTGTTGAAGAGCAACTCGGGGATCGCGATTGCATCTTTCAACACGATCGTGCACCTGTTCATAATTCACAGCCTGTGGCGAAGTGGTTACACAACAATAACATCTCTGTAATGGACTGGCCTGTACAGAGTCCTGACCTGAATCCTATAGACCACCTTTGGGATGTTTTGAGACTCCGAATCCGTGCCAGGCTTCACCGACCGAAATCGATACCTCGCCGCTGTGCAGCACTCCGTGAAGAATGGGCTGCCATTCCCCAAGAAACCTTCCAGCACCTGATTGAACGTGTGCCTGCGAGAGTGGAAGCTGTCATCGAGGCTAAGGTTGGGCTAATACCATATTGAATTCCACCATTAGCGATGGAGGACGCCACGAATTTCTAAGTGATTTTCAGCTGTGTGTCCTGATATTTTTGATCACATAGTGTATTTCAACTGAGGTTGTTCTTCTTCCTTAGTAACAGTAGCTAGCTCCAACGACTTATAAAGATAATGGATATATAGTTGTGGACACAGATATATAAACACCTAAAAGACAGTACATTACCACGCCTGATACCGTACAGGAAAACCGTTGGCATTCAAAACACCTCTCAGTCGTCTCGGAATGGATAAATGGAAGCTCTATTTGGTTTTCAACCATTCTTCCACCAAAATAGTGGCACGTTCAGGTAATGAGGATGTAGGTAGATAGTGATCACCCACCTCTTCTCCATAATACACCAGGAGGATTCAGTAATATTAAGATCTGCTGACTGGTTGCCAGGATCAGTCCATCCTCGTCCCCACAAAACCTGTCCTCGATGATGCGAGCTGTATTAACAGGAGCCCTGCCGTCTTGGAATCGAGCTTCGCCGCTGGAGAACAAACATTTTACTATCACAGGATAGACATGATCAAACAAAATGTTCACATAATCCTTGGCAATAATGTAACGTTGCAGAGTAACCACGGGGCCAATAGAATACTCTGCCATGTTCCACTCGGTCAGAAATTGGGAACATTGTGAAACAAGACACATCCGACCAGATGACTTTCTTTCATTGCTCCACAGCCCAGGTTGTATATCTTCAGTACCACGTTTTCCTGTGACTGGCATTTGCATCGCTGATGAATGGTTTTGCAATTCCAGCATTCTGTGCAATGACCTGCTTACCGAACTCGCTTCGTATTGTTGGGCGCTGACAGGATTCACTAGGGCGACATTCACTTCTGCAGTAACTTTTTCAGTTGTCGTCCTCTTACTTTGCGTCATAATTCTCTTTAATGACTCTCTGTCACGATCACTCAACACACACTTTCGTCCAGGTTGTGACCTAGCGGATGATGTTTTTCTGCTTTCTCTGTAAGGGATATAAATCTTCACTATAGTGAGCTCTTGGAAAACCAAACACTTCGGCTACCTTGATTACTAAAGCTGCCACCATAAGAGCACCAACAATTTTATTACTTTAGAATTCAGTTAACTCCGATACAATGCACCCTCAACTACACAGAACACTGTTTCTGGCCATGACTGACGCTGTTAAAGACACTGAAAATGTGCCGTGCTTGGTCAAATACAAGACCGCAACCTACAGATCTGGCTAGCACTTGCGTCTATGCTCAAGCA
The DNA here is from genome assembly GCF_023897955.1 of Schistocerca gregaria. Classification (NCBI taxonomy): domain Eukaryota; kingdom Metazoa; phylum Arthropoda; class Insecta; order Orthoptera; family Acrididae; genus Schistocerca; species Schistocerca gregaria. Next base: position 535,824,720 of record NC_064922.1, read on the forward strand.
TGAATTTCTCATTTTTGTCCAATCCCTGTACATAGAACATCACCAGGAAGAGGGGCATGTTATGCTGATGGAACGCTGCACTATCGGTGTAGAATTATACGTCGCAAAAAAGCCTGGCAGTGAATTTACAGAAGATATTTCCTAGACAACCTGAACGAGTTGTTGCATTGAAACCTGCTGGCAGATTAAAACTGTGTGCCAGACCAGTAGTCTAACACGGGACCATGACTTTACCGAGAACTACTCTTCGCCACTGAGCTGTATAGGCACGACTCGACTCCTGGCGTCACAGCTTTTCTTCCCCCAGTAATTCTCTCCTACCGACAAAACTTCAAGGCTCCGGGTTCGAGTCCTAATCCGATACGCTGTTTGAATGTGCCAGGAAATTTCAGTACAGTTCACATTACGCTGCAGAATCAAAGATTCATTCTGAAAACTACATGGGTTAAAATTCTTTTTGAAAACAAAGCTGTCACCAATTACGAGTCAGATTCATTAAGAAGAGGAGATGAAGGTTAATCTGAATAGATTTACCGCGTCTTGCACTTGATATATTTCACCTCTATCATTTATGGTAATGGTAGGAAATGATTAAACTTGTTTTCGGAGTTGCAGCTCCGGGATGTGGACAGGGCGACCCAAAAGCAGTCGCGCCAGTCTGGGCCTGAGAGCAGCGCACCCAACTGTCGCCGGCATCCGGTGCCAGCCCACCAATGGGGTGAAGGTGAACGTGTGCACTGCGAAGTTCAAGGCGGGCGCAATTACTGGGCTGAATGCTTCCCAAGACCATTGTTCACGAGGCAGGCGAGCAGCGGCTGCCGTGGTTCGCCTAGCCAGAGGACATCCACTGAGGACTGAGCACCGCCACTCCTCAGCTCTGGCTGACAACACAGCTGTTGCGGTCGCTGTTACACTAGGCTTACGTCTGTTGTTCAGCACATTTAGATTTACTTGCTGCATGACTGGCAATATTGGCGACAAGGGTTCTATTGCGAAAGTAACGCAATAGTTTCAGCCGTGACTCACGAATGACACTGAATACTCCGCTTTTGTTGGATAAGCATGACCAGTGGAATATCTGAGGCTACACCTAATGTCTCCGACAATTCGTTAGCGTATAACATGAAGAGAAATTATCTTAATAGTTCGCTGAGGGACATCCAAAGATGGTATTTTGTTCATGCGTCTCTTCACAACATAAAGAGCCACTTTTTTTCTTTCGAGAAATCTTCAACCTAATACAGGGAGCGGGAAGTTCCGTTCGTTTTTATTTCCGTGGCAGCGCTACAGTCGCAGTTCGGAGCATACGCGACAGTTTCTATTACTCAAGGCGTGGGAGGCCAAACCTTTTTGAGTTCTCTGTGTGTCTTTTATGTTGCATAGTGCTTTTTATAATGGCGAAACTGACTGAAAATCCTGTCACCTCTGAGATTAAACTTGTAATAAGTTTCATGAACGTGAAGAACAATAAACCAGTCAGTATTCATCAACTGATTTGCGAGGCTGGCGGAGAAAATGCGATTAGTCATTCAGTGGTAAGGAGAGGTGTACAACATTTCATGACGCGATAAATTGTACGACGACGAGCGAAGTAGTCAATGAATGGTGGTTAATCAGCCGGACGGTGTGGCCGAGCGGTTCTAGGCGCTTCAGTTCGGAACCGTGCGACCACTACGATCGCAGGTTAGAATCCTGCCTCGGGCATGGATGTGTGTAATGTCCTTAGGTTAGTTAGGTTTAAGCATTTCTAAATTCTAGGGGACTGATGACCTGAGATGTTAAGTCCCATAGTGCACACAGCCATTTGAACCATTTGATGATTAATGAAGAGCTGCCTTGTCCAGATGAAGAACTCGTAAAGGGTAACCGTAAGTGGTTGACGTAAGAGAGGCTACGTTCTACGCGGGAGGCATAGAAAAACTCGTGTCAAGCTATGATAAGGGCGCACAGAGCAGTAGGACTCAAGTAGAAAGATAGTTTAAGATTCGTATTTTGTCTGTACTCGTTTTGTTTTTGTTGCCAAACGGAACTTACTTCCTGGGCGCACGTCGTACATACACTAAATACGCCAGTAATAGCTGTCGGTTGTCTTACTAGATAGAAGCTTTTTCGAAACTGAAATACCATGGAAGTACTTTGTCCCTTTGCTTTTCTGACATAATGTTTGAAGAGCAGAAAATGAGTTTCGCAAGAACAATGACTTCGTAATTCATGTTTATTATTCAGGGCAGGATAATTTTCTCTAATACGTCTTTGAATTAAAGTTTAGAATAAAGTCTAAAGTCTCGTTGTAGACGCAGACTGCAAATGTGATGTGAGATGGATAGTCGCTTCTAATGTACGATGTTATATTATGACGAAAGTAAGAGCGGAACTACTTATTCATCTTAATGGCATGGTAATAATATAAACCTAGCATATTTTTATTCACTGCCATACCTGTGGAGCAGACAAACAGGAGACAAAATTTGACGTACTTTGAAAATTCGTAACTGAAACGCGACTTATATACAAACTTTGGTTTCACATTATTGTTTATCTTAGCTAATCTTTATGGTATCAGATTCATTTACTTCCCGTAAAAGACTGCTCGTATGAGGACGTTGGGTCCTCATTTCGTGTAATTCTGTTTCGCTCATGAGGTTTAGTAAGTCACGACAGTTTTTTCACCGCGTTTGCGCTGCTAATATTGCCGTTCTAATATTAACTGAATCCACAGAATAAATATTAATATAGTATTTATAGTTTTCATCCAGAATTTTCATCGATAATTTCTGCATCTAAATAGTGTACAAAAGGTCAGGCCTAACTTCGAACAATGGGTTAATTTGTAAGGCAGCAGCAGCGGAAAAAGACGGTACTAATATTCGATCAAACTAATATAAAATTTTTAATCAGCTGTATGTATAATCAATCACAGCCTTTCGTAGACAGTCATTTTGCATTTCTTCCCTCCAACCAGAGTGTAGACGTTGTAAATGGAGTTTTATCTCCGAAATGTATTGTACTTACGTAAGAAACGATAAATATTTGACAAAAGTCAACGACTGTCTGTTGTGTTGTAGAATCCCAGAACACGCGTGGACTCAATCTTAATTAGATATCTAGGACAAAAAAATCTCTTCCATGGCAACAGTGGTCATACCAAACGCAAGTCGCGCTTTTCTCAGACTACAGCCTGAAAATCACGGGTCAAATCAGAGAGGTAAAAGCAGCATTTCTTGACTTCCGAAAAGCTTTTGTGTCGGTACCACACGAACGTTCGTTAACAAAAGTGCAATTATATGGTGTAGGAGACGAAATTCATGATTGAATTGAAAGAATTTCTTGGTAAGGAGGAGGCAGAGTGCTTCTTTATTGGAGTCAATGGAAATAACTTAAGGTGTGCCCCGTGGAAGTGTTTAGGAACTCTGATGTTCATGTGTTATATTAATGATTTAGCAGACAATATTCAGGATAACCTGAGGCGTTTTGTAGATAATCATATTGCCTGTAACGTAGTGCTTTTTGATTAAAGCTTCACAACTAACCAATCAGATCTTGGTAAGATTTCAAAGTTGTACAAAACTTTTGATTTAGATGTACAAAAATGTGAAACTGACCACTTTACAAATACAGAAAATCAGTTGTATTCTATGACTGTAACATTAACTAGTCACTGTTGGAGTAGATGAATTCATATAAATATGGAGTGATCACATAAACACAGTCGTCAGTAAAGTAGGTGGCAGACGTCGATTCATTTACAGAATGCTGGGAAGTTACAAAGGAGATTGCTAACAAAACCCCTTTGCGTCGCATCTCAAGTGTGTGGGAGCTATAACAAACAGATCTAACGGGGAACTTTGAACGTACACAAAGAAGGGCAGCAGGAATGGTCACAGCTTTGTTTGGTTCACATGAGAGTGCCACGGAGATGCTGAAAATCCTGAATTGGTAGATGCTTGAAGATAGACCTCCAGTTATCACTGAGAAAGCTACTTACAAAGTTTCAATAACTAGTATTAAGCAGAGAATCAGGATAACACCTGGCCAAGACACGCGCTCCCAGAGCGCAGCGGAGTCTGCTTAGGCTTTGGATTCCCCCACCACTGCGCTATTCAGAGCAGGTTCGCCAAAGAGACGGTTACGTGCAAAGGCTGCACTGTGGGAAACTTAGGAAGAAGTGTTTGCAAAACAGCGAAACTACTTCTAAGAGGTGTAACAGTTAACGTCTCTTCAAAATCAGAGATCGAGTTGTAACCTATACTACTACTAATGCATATAATCGTTTGAGTAATTTCGTCTCTCATTTTTCTTTAAATAACAGAGCACAAAACATCTCGTGCTCTTCACCCTTTCCCTTACGCCTTATAGCATGTAAGCAAGCCATTTTCCTTGCTCTATGTAATTTTTGTATAATAATAATAATGATAATTAAGCTGAGATATGTGTTGTGTTTTAGAAAAGGTGCTAATATCCTCTAGTAATAATATGTAAAGGCTTTGTATATGTTTCAGCACTTCAGTAACGTTGGGAAGCGAATGGTTTGGTTATGTGTCGATTTCGCGTCATACGCACGCTATTAGGGTATTTGCATTCTTTGTAAGTCTAACCTTGCACTCTAACTTTCTTGTCACGAAGTCCGATTACTGATTTTTGTCTAATGCTAAACACAGTTGTACATTATACGTCATATTATCAAGCGCGCCGTCGTCAAGCTTTTCTACTCCCCAGGGACGACTGTGCACCTGATACCAAAGAAAAAATTATAATAGCAGGTAACAGATCCGTTTTGGAAGAGTAGGATGTTTGACATTAATGAACACTCATATTCTAGTGTTATATATTTCTTTATTGTATTCCTCCTGTGATAACTGTGTGATGTATCCCGAATCTGAATAATTAGCTTTCGGAGGATTGAATTTCAATTATTTTCTTTCACAATGACTATTTTTTTGAGGGACACATTACACAAGGAAATATTGCAGCGTACTATTATAAGAAAAAGTTTAACAAGTGTGTTTATTTCCAGCTTTTTACTTTTCTGGCAAAGTAATAACTTTTATGACTCGGTAAAATAGATAGATTAAATAGCGCTAATACGGCGAGCAGAAATATAAAACGTTTTACGTATAGACGTTTTACATTAAGATGTGATGGTAATTGACTTATGCTGGTTCCGATTTTAGAGTATGTAATATATCTGTGACTATGGTTCGCGATGAGATCAGACGCATGGAATTACGCAGATTAAAATATGTTAAATCTGAACGTTGGCGAGACTTCGTCAAATTCGTAACAGAAAAACCCTTCGCACATGTGTATTGAATCAAACATTCAACCAGCTTTAGCAGTTTGCCTGTGCAGTCGAGGATACTGCTGTTGAGATAACTTTTATGTATTTATTGTAAATTCCTGGATTGGACAAATAGATGGTCGAGCAGGGTGCTACACAGCACGTCTATCAGCTCAATCTGCAAGTAATGAGATGCATTAGCAGCCAAAAGGGCGAATGGTCTGACCATCCGTGTTCAGTTGTGCACCGTCTTGGAATCTCTATGAGAACTCATATAAAATGCTTCAATTACTAAAACACAGTTATATCTGGTCCGCAAAGAAGCGACTGTTCGTAGATGTTGTGGTTACCTGTAAGAAAGTAGCAACGCGAGAAAACAGTGTCGATTTGCAGAGTGACCTGCAGAGGATTGCTGAAAGATGGGGGCTCTGGCAGTTGTCCTCGAACGTAAATAAATGTAACATATTGCGCGTACACAGGAAAAAAGCCCACTACTGCACAACTACACTATTGATGACAAAATGCTAGAAACAGTTTCTACCGTAGAATATCTAGGAGAAACTATCCAAAGCCGTCTGAAGCGGAATGACCACATAAAGCAAATGGTAGGAAACGCAGATGTGAGACTGAGATTCATAGGAAGAATCTTCTGGTAGTGTGACTCATTCACGAAAGACGTGGCTTACAAGGCACGTTTTCGACTGAGTCTTGAGTCTGGGTCCCCTACCAGATAAGACTAGTAGAAGAGATAGAGAAGATACAACGAAGAGCAGCACTTTTCGTCATGGGATCGTTTAGTCGGCACGACAGCGTGTAATGTAATAAAATAAAAATAGTTGTGATAGTTGTGACTCTTTTTCTTTACTATCTGTGTAATGTAATAGAGTGAATATGAGCCGTGACTTATATAAAAAAGAAACACACATTAATGCAATGGCTTACCAAGAAAGAGAAATAACTAATGTAGCAATATTATTAACAGTGTAATATGTTGTTTAATTTAGCCCGACGCGTATAAGCACTCAATAAAGTAGCTAATTTCTCAGAGGGTTACAGAATTGTAAATACTCATTTGTTTAACTATTAAAACAACGCAGATATTCTTCAATATGCCTAGTCGACGTGAAGTTAAAAGTCATGTGCTTATAGCACCAAAGAATATTTCACCAGTCCGTTCACTGTACAACAATAAATTCCGTAACTCAAAATCGAGGTTTCGTCTTGATTCCCAATATAAGATGACAAGCGTAGCTTTTGCAAATGAAATCTTATACCAGGATTAGAATCCTATGACCATGCCTTGCTGCTTGGGATGTTATCTAGAAACTTTGAGAATATCTGAAAGTGAATCTTACTAAATTATTTGCAGCGGCCGCCAGGCTCGAGGAATCTGAGAGAAAGGTTTAGTTCTCCATCCGGCGACACGTCTCGACGATGAGCTAAAAGAAAGTTCTTAATTATTTTTTAAGATGGCGCCTAACAATGAAGAATTTCTGTTAAGGCTAGTGTCTACTCTAGACAAGCAAGGATTTAGGATTACAAATGATTTCAACACGGACACAATTTTTAAGTCACAAACAACTGTATTTTCAGTTTTGTTAATAACTTACATTGGCTGATACAGCAAAATGAACCTTCGTTAAACGCTCCTTACGGTTCGCGTCCAGATCGTAAGACAAGAGGAAGTATAGTAACGACAAAAGAGGTCAGAGCTCAAACGCGGAATCTCATTTCCATGGAATAGGCATACATTGTAGCATAATATATTGTTCCTTGGTAAAACTCGCAAGTTACTCATACAATACTTATCGTAAAAACATGTAATCTATACATTTCACATTCATATCCACCCAGGAGAAACAGTACAAGCGTTACGGAGATGCCCAACGAACTCTAGTGGTAGGCGTTACGAGAGGGGCGCTGGGACTCACAGAGAGGTTTAATACTGACTTTTTGAGTGAGCACTTTCCAGGAAGAGTCGACAATATATTAGAAATTTGGAAATTTGTGGTAAGTTCCTATGGGACCAAACTGGTAAGGTCATCGGTCCCTAGGCTTATACACTAGTTAATCTAATTTAAACTAACTTACGCTAACGACACCACACACACACCCATGCCCGAGGGAGGACTCAAACCTGCGACGGGGGTAGCCGAGCGAGCCGTGGCAAGGCGCCTTTCCACGCGCCATTCGCGAGTGGAGTGGAACAGCGAGCAGGGGATCAGTTAGAGGTACCAAAAATACCCTTTATGGCACACCGTTAGGTTGCTTGTCGAGTACGATGTAGATGCTGCATGACATGGGCTTGAATCTGATGTTTCCAAAGGATTACTTTTTGTTTCATAGCATAAATCTTGTCTGCCATAGCTCTTACCAAATGATTGTCTCCTTAGAATAAGGTATTTAATGAACTCAGAGAATTGGTGACGTCGACCATAAGAGATTTTATCACCACTCTGCTTACTCTTAAATCTGTTTTTCCGTTATTCCGTTATTCACTGTCGTCTGTCAGAAAACAAGTGCATCATATTTGTCTTCGCGGCTGGTGGTGTAATGAGGTTACAGTACATTAGTGCGATGGTATACTCAGCACTTTGCGTGCCTCTTAAACGCTATGAAAAGTAATATAATTCCCATCCGACATCAAAGGATGTGGCTTTTCCACTTTTTCTTTTTTGGACAAGTACGTAGAGGTCATAGTACTCGTATTCCTAATACAGAACGCAGATCTAGTTTAATTCAAGTAGTGGCGTCAGAAAACTGCTCGGCGCCAGACAAGGCGGTCTCGGTGGAGCGGCGTCCGCTGCAGCCTTCATTTTCCTGTCCGTCGTCAGCCCGCAGCTCTCGGAGCGCTAGGCAGAAGTGCTGCCTGGCACGCTTCAGCCCCGTATGTACCGCTCCCCAAAGGACCGCGAAGGTAAGAGTAGGCTAATTACCGTCGACGTATAATAAGGGGAGCTGGCACTACACACTTATCGTTGTGCATTGCTTTGAAGCTTGCGCCGCCATATTAGTAGCCCCCAAGCATTAGCAGGTTACTGTTCACAACTGCTTCCTCTTCTTGATGTCTTTCGTGTTCATACAACAGTTGTTTTAAACGGAAAAAAATTACAGTGCCTTCGTGAGTAACACGGCGTGAGGAAGGCATTCTCAGATGTTTTTCTGGTCATAAAGGCATCCAGTTACACAACGCATTCGGCCACATTATTGTTACTTTATTTTTTATTACGTGTTTCAAATAGCCAAGAAGCGAAGTATGTGATGTGAAAAGGCCACTATTATAAACCAGCACTTTCCTTAACAACTAATACTCTGTCTATGTGTTCTTCCCAAAATGATGAGAACATATTTTGGCGCTCTTCGAGTAGTACTGATAGAAAGCTTAAAATCAAATGATGGAAATAAAACCACTATACTAAAAGTAACCAGCGCAACAAAAATTCGTGTTTATAAAGAAAATTTCGCTTGAGTGAGTACACTTATGAATGCAATACGATTCCTTTACACTTCAGATTATAATCAGAACGATTACTACACCTTTAAATGGAGCAAGCTGGCATTTTTTACCAATACTCTTACACCATAAGCTAGTGTTTGGCACTACTAACATGCCGGACATAGGCTTCAAGTGTGTGACGTCATCGCAGCTCCCCTTATTATACTTCCATGCTAATTACAGAGTGCACTGAGACCTTTAATCAGTCGTTGTTAAGCTCTCCATAAACAATTGGAGTGGGAAGAAATTCTAACCAGTTTTACAACGATAGACATCTTCTGTGATGCGCATCAATGGTTTTCCAAGTATGTTAGTAGATAGATGTGAAGAATAACGAATAATATATTACATTTGCAATTCTACATCTACATCAACATCTACATACATAAATCGCAAGCCACAGTACGGTTCACGGCGGAGGGTGTGTTGTACCGCTACTAATCATTTCCCTCCCTGTTCCGATCGCAAGCAGTACAAGGGAAAAACGACTGTAGCTAAAAGATTGGGGCATAATATTGTCTATTAGAGTCATTAATAAAACCAACCTACTTTCAAAAACAATGTTTTGATTTAGTATAGAACGCCGATCGTATTGAATGGACCTGACTGTGTCAACTAAGACATTACTAGTGCTATATTCGAGCCAGCTGCCAATTTCATATCAACTACAAACTTTGTCTAAGTCATCTTGTATCCTGCTGTAGCCACTCAACGCCGACATCGTCCCGTACACCGCAGTATCATCAGCAAACAGCCGCAGATTGCTGCTCCACGTGTCCGTCAAATCATTTATGTATTTATTTTATAATGTAACGATAACTTAAAAGACTTAAAATTTTTTAAAAAAACGCGATTCTAACAACTGCTGAATGGTCACCAGACTTACTGTTATTTTTGTAATTAATTGACATGAGCGCGCCGAGAATATGACGGCGAACGCCTCACGCATTAAAATTAAAAAGAGCCTCCTGCCGTTTGTCCTGAAGAACAGATGGGATGTCGTGTTGCCCGCGGTGCTCCGACGGATTGAACAGGAGTGCCGGCAGGCTGGCTAATGAGCCGGCGCGACCGCCCGCGGTTGTACGTCTTCCGTCGCCGGCGTGGCCACCCGTCTCCCTACCGGCCTGCGACAGCAAGCCCTGTTCCTTCTGGCCGGTAACAACGAACTCTGCTTATCTCGACGATAAACGGTTCCACTCCTCCCTTGCCTAACACGCTTCCTGGGTGGTACGTTTACATTCCACATGTCGAATTTCCTTGTTCTCGCTGACGTCAACCTAGTTTGGGCTATAAACAATTATTCACAACACTGAATGACATAACACTGGGAATATACTAAAAGGACCGCAGCAGTCACTCTGTGACTTTCATTTAGCGTCGTGTATCCCGGCTAAAGGTAGTCCGGTCCTCTTCAGATGGATCTGCTTAGTTGACAATTATATCTAATTTTACTCCATAATACGTGTTACTTATGTAATGCCATTTCCTGTTATATGGTTCAAATGGCTCTGAGCACTATGGGACTTAACGTGGGAGGTCATCAGTCGCCTAGAACTTAGAACTACTTAAACCTAACTAACCTAAGGACATCACACACATCCATGCCCGAGCAGGATTCGAACCTGCGACCGTAGCAGTCGCGCGGTTCCGGACTGAAGCGCCTAGAACCGCTAGGCCACAGCGGCCGGCATTTCCTGTTATAAAAAAGGAAAACGCAAATGCAATGGCATTCTTGCAAAGCGTCGTGGAAAGCTGAATTACTACAAATCAGGTCATGTAACGATGATGAAACCATGTATGCATTCGGCTTTGTCTCAGTTACGCTTATATTTACGTTCATAAGTAAGCGCTACTTGTAGACACCATGACAACCGCTTTCTTTAGTAATTCACAGTTCCATTACTCTTCACCAAACTGAAATTATTTGTTTGATATTCATCTTTCCATAATAAGAAAGAGCATAAACGAAGTGACTTCTAACACGGAAAAACTTAAATCTCTAGGGTGTCCCATTTCCACTCTTCTCTACCGACCCATTGTTTTAACTTCCGGTTTGTCCTCACAACAGCAATAGCATATTTACGAGTATTCTATGCTCCCACACATAGCCAGTGTGAAGTTTCTGTTGTTTATGTTTATCTCGTTCCCAGATTAAACGCATTTCCATACTATGATCGAAATGATCATTTTTTAATACAAATCACACGTTATTTAGTGTCGAGTGATTCCTATTACCCTATAATTTTAATTACATCGCAGAGTCTCACATTTCAGTAAAATTTAAAATAGAAAACTCATTTAGTAACATTTTTTTTTGTTATGCTGTCAATATTATTCTGACATTTATATATTTTCGGAACATCGTCTTTTCCTTCAAAAATGTAAAACGTTTTTCGATAATTACTCCGATGTGTATTGTAGCGTCATCGGATTTATTTCATTTACATGAGTTTATTTTTGCGCATACTATGACGACAGCAATGGGACAACTATTAATATTTGATAGGTCTCGGCAGGTTTATAACTATCATGAAAAGATGTTACTAGTATTAGAAAAGTAGACGTTACCGCGACAACTGTATGCCCATTGCCAACCTTTTTTTTTCAGAGACACCTATTTCAACCACATAATATAGGATGAACATCGCAAAGTTCTGTGTGATTTATGAGATCCCTGATCGTAGCTGTGTGAGAATAAAAGACGACTTTATCCAGTTAAATGTCGTCATTCGGTTCTTGATTAATTCGTCTCGGAATTCGCTAATCAGCCCAAATATTGTTAAAGGTGCTGTTTAATCAGGATTAACTAACGACTACGCCAGTCCCCTTATGTAGAAATGGATCATATAGAGGTGACAAACAGCCCCCTATTCGCCCACAAGCGTTTCCAAAACGTCTAGAAGATGACCTTATAATTTGAATGGTGGTAACATCAATACCGATTCTTGAATTTAAAACGAGTCAGGGTTCTGTTACTCGAATCCTCCACACTTACAGGGTAAGCGAAATTCCGTTCATACAGTAACAATTACTGTGTCGAATGGGCCTATAAACTATGAAAATGAGAATTTACATGTGTGTGATGCTTGTTCTTTCTGACATGTCTGAAAGACCAGGTATCGCACATATAGATGATATAGGTACAGATATTGTGAAGATTGGTGCCTTAATATGTAATCACTCCAGCGTTAGTCATTTTTTTCTCTGCGTCGAACAGTCTTACCGCAAACGCATCACATAACTTACTGACTGATGTTTTCTGCAAGGTAGTAAATGCACCGCCAAGAGGACTATCCCTGCTAGTGCAGACTATGAGTTTCGTTTCTACACATCCTTACTTCAATACCCGACTTCGTGCCCAGGAGAAAATCAATATTAATGGCTTTCCTGGATCACGCGTACTTTGAGATACTAACCAACTTAAGAACACGCTACTCGTAATAGCTATAATTATTATTCTGCAATTGTAGTAAATACTGACGCATTGTTATTCAGTAAATTGTCCTCAGTCATCAAAAGAAACATCTGCTCTTATACCCCTAACACTCTGTATAAGAATATACGCCTTGGCGGCAATTAATATCATTTCCGTGCGGGTGCACTCTTCTCCCGAACTCTTCTGGATATCAGCGTGAGGTTGCGAGCAATGAGTGAGGTTGACAGGGGACGCTGTATAAGTAGTGTGTGACAAGTTTGGAATTTGGGTTGGACAAGAAACGTGCTCTAACAGCCGATGCGAGGAACCAAAATCTCGCCTCCACTTCTGCTCCTGTTCACAAACAGCACACGCAGCGCTCGAAAATACGCCACGTTACCGAACATTATTTGCCAACGATCTTCAAGGGGTCTTTGTTAGATCTCCACGTAGTTAGGGAGTCCCTGGAGCTGAGGGCACCTCCCTCCCTCCCCCCCCCCCCCCCCCCCATCCCGACGGTGTCTGAGTTTAAGCCGCCTATGATCGATTCTACCTCCAACCTCCGCGGATGGGAGAGCGCGCCGTAAATACGTAGATTTTACATATTTTTCTTTCCTTTCTCCCAGTCACTTTTTTCCGTGTGGATGATGCCTGTTCCAAATAACTTCCTAATAATAGTAAAAACCACAACAAAAGAAACAAAAATAAATAAACAACATCAAAGCCTTCCGCTTCTGTTGATTCCTGTGTGTCTCACTTTTCTGTGGCCCATGCACTCGGTGGTGGTGAGGTGGACACTGTGACCAGGCCTCGGGTTTCTAGCCTTGTCCACTCTGAAGCGAAAATTCCGGGTTCGCGTGAAGGTCTGGCAAAAATTTCCAGTTGTCGCCACTGAAATCAGTTAAATGCCCGATAGCGTCTGGTGTCCGAATTTCTGTTTCGTTTCAACATGAAAATGAGAATGGGATGGTTGCTATAAATAATTGCAACAGCAGACGTTCTCACATTTCAACAAGATCTTCAGAGAAACGACGCATGGAATCTTTGCAGAAACAGAAAAAATCTCAGTCAATCTGTATCACGTTTCAAGCTTTCTGCAGGCGTTTAACAGTATCATAGAGCGATTCAGAGTGTTTGAAAGAGTTGTACGTTTCAGAGAAGCGTAACTGGGAAGCAAAGTGTATTAGCGATAAGAAAACCGATCTTAACGGAAAACACCCTCTAGTGGGAGGCGTCGCTGTCTGTCCCTCGTGACGCATGCTGTCTTCTTCAGCCAAATCGATCATATTTTCCTTGCGTGTTATTAAAAACAATTACACAAACTATAAACTCAAAATTTATCAAACAATAATTTCGTGACAAAGTCGTCTTATCATTGATGCAAAATACAGTGTGCACCCAGAGTAATTGTCAGTATTCAGAGATATGACAGGAACCATCGTTCGAAGCAAAAACGTCCAGCAAACATGGATTCTAAAATACACAGCTTAAGGACTACAAGCACTTCTTCTTCTTCGATATTGTGAAACAAATCTCTTGTACTGCACGCCCTTTGCTTTCCATATTTTGGGAGGTGGTAGTTTGGACGAAAAAAAAAAATGAATATGGGCTCTAATATGTTCTAACATGCTTCGAATGATCGTTTCCGTCACAGCGTTGATTAATTACCATTCCTCCTGTGACGCCCTGTATATAAGAGAAGTCCCACATTACGTATGAAAGTCGATCGTACCAAAACGTTTCGAAATTCTGATCAATTTTTTTTGACATGTAATGATATACAAATGAAGCCGTACATTGTCGTATGATTATTGATCGTCTTCTTTCGTACTGTACTATTTATTGTTTCCGTGTTGTCCACTTATCTAAATAATTGTAGAAAGAGCAATGGAGAAACAAAGCAAATAGAGCAACAATATTAATTAACATAGGCCGCCATTTTACTGATGTACTGCTGGTCAAGAATGAATTATGTTGAAATGACAAGACAGGCGACGTAGAATAAACAGGATCTCCCCAGCATCTGACGATTCTTTCAACTTAAACGTCATTAGTAGGGTAAACGCAATATTAGAAAATATACGGAGTGAGAATTCAAGCGTGAGGAACAAAAAGTCAAGGAACTATGTTGTGGAGTATGGTTTGCTCAAGCGCACTCGGCAAATTTTGAACGCTATTACATTGCTAGCTCACACAGGTAGAGCTCAAAATAACGTGGACTTTTTAACGAGTTTTATAGGCATCTTAACGTTGTGCACTTGATATCTGGGATGAACGTGGCTCAAAACATTGAAGGGAAAGTGCAGGAACAAATCGCTACTCAGCGTCAAAGATCATATGTTATTATTATTGTTGTTGTTGGAGTAAAAGACCCACCGATATTTTTTTACGTTTGGTATTGCACTTCACCGTATTTCCGAGTCTCCATTTTCGTAAATTATGTTTCACTAACATTGTGAAATGGCTTCCTTGCGTAACAAAAAGAGAATCATCCGAAAAAATAGTATTTTGAGCTATGACCTGTGACAATTGGCGATTTATCATGCACTGAAATACTTTTAGGGACGAATTCTTCTGTTTTTTTCGATTTTTCGGGAACTAAATAATTAATCGTGCACATTCATCGTCCGTGACCCACGTACGAGTACAATGGCTTCCTATAATGAGTACTTTAAAATAAGCAAAAAGTGTTGGAGACCTGTGAAACCGGAAGATAACGACTCAATCTGTCGTCATAAATGTTATCTGGAAGTGAAGATTACTCGATCTAAGTGTACTTTCAACGGATTGGCTGACAGCAAACAAAACCAAAGTTATCTAACCCTCGTCTCATAATCATATAACCATATAGTCGTAAATTAGACCTACGATATAATCTCTTCATTACAATTATTGCCAATAATTTCACCACATCGTCTCCTTGTGATTTGAAAACTGGAATTACACTTTTGTACCTGCGGCAACTCACTTTTCCTCGTTTGACCTATTTCGCTTTGCAACCATAGCAACTGCATTTATTCACCGTTGCTGATACTAATAAATAATTATGTACGAACATGAAAAGTGCGCGCAACACTACAGTTTCGGTTGTACCACAAAATGTAAGCAAACAGCGTAACACGAAAGTCATGTAACAATCCCAGTTCGATGTTGAATACGTGCATGATACGGGATGCTCAATCCATAGACGTTCTGCTCTACGTGTTTTTCTTATAACAGCGACCAAGTGTTTGGTTATTTCTCGTATCGTGGCCTTCGAGTGTAAATAAATACATTCAATTTGCTGGTTTTTTAATGCCTACAGCTGTCTTTTTCCTTTCATCACTATTATGACACCAGATTAGTCCATGATGGAGATTATTGTTACTTTTATCTTTTTTTGGTTTCATTATTGAGGCGTTAAGGAGACAAGCTACTGATAATGGAAGCGGCTGTTTCCTCTATTAATTAAAAGAGACTTTAACATAGCTGAGCCGTTAAAATGTAAGACTATCTTCTTCTCGTCCCGAGAATATTTTAGCCATAGACTTGTTCTTACTGCTATCCTTCTTTTTAAATTGTCGTTACTGGGCTTCCACAGGTGAGGGAATAATATGTTAGAAATCTACATCTTCCCCTGTAGGTAGTCAGAAAAGTGAATATTGACTATGATTAAGTTTAAAAGCAGAAGGCTTCGTTTACTCCGGTCCTCACTTCATTTTGTTTTGTGTGTTTGACATCACGTTACACCGAGTTGTCAGCGGCGGCTTTAGTTTGTGTCTAACTTATTCTACACGCTGCCACTGCAAAGTGTCACGCATGATAGCAGAGGAAGGTTTAAGCTTAGCTGAAGCAAAACGCTTGTTGCTCGTATTCGACTTTGCACTAGTCGAGAAGAAACTTGGATGTCGCCCAAGATTAACACAGAGGACGGTGGAAAGTCACGTGAAATAACTTTCTGGGTCGAAGGTAGTTTGACATGTGTTTAATTCGACAAGTCGTTTTCGGTCTGGTAGATAGAACACTGACCTTGACAGCAATAAATAGTATCTGCTCATACGTGATCTGCTGCAACTCGTTTCGGATCCGTCGACTCAACAAGACAAGTTACTGACAAGCGGTGAGTCTAAACATTTCTCGTCAACCTGCCTGTGCAGCCGAGATCACTAAAAGCGTCCTCCCAAGCGATGTGAAAACGTTGATGGACGAGGAGCTGGTGAAGTCACAGCGTGGGTAACCACGTTCCATTACAATGCGAGGGGTGAAAGGAAGATATGCCACGTCAGGTTTTTGTCTCGTGGAAAGGAATGTGGCCAATGAGATGCAACATCAGGTTTGTATCGCCAGAACTTTTATTACGCCCTACTGAGCTAAACTCCGTATTTGGTTGTTTTTATACACTTTGTAGAGTGCGTGATACGGATATAAGCTACTCTAGGTATGATTTATTATAATAAAATGACAAAAAAACACATGTAGTAGCCAAAAGGCTGCTAGAATTAATTGAGTATAAGGAAACATCTAAATCTGCGCGGCTACTCTGTAATTCACAATTAAGTGCCTGGCAAATGGTAGACTGATGGTTACATTGATAGGTAAATAGACAGGTAGACAAGAATCCGTGTAAATATTAATATATAGGATGAGGAACATAAATCGATCATCCCAACACAAAACAGAAAAAAGGAAAAACTGCACATGACTTAATGGACACTGCTGTGCGAGCCGTACTTATACGAAATCAAACGTAGATTCACGTTGAACAAAAGTGCATTGTTTGTCTTCTCGATTTATGTCACGCTAAATGGCTTCCAGTGCCAATTTACCTCAACTACACAACGAAAAACACAATTAGTAGTAAGTAATCGGAAAAGCGTATCCCCAAATAAAGGAAATGTCTTTATCCGAATGGAAATAAAACTCTGTGTCAGAGTGGACGGCATTCGACATGACTCACCAAACTGTGTGGGAGACGAATTATGGATGCCTTCCTTGACGGAACAACAGTTACGGTACTTACGGCATTCGACACATCAAGCACGCCTAACTGGTACCTGAAGAGTAGACAGCATTGTTTTGAAGTCGGCTGTACATACATGAGATAAACATAAAAAAATAAAAAATTCAGCTGGTAGGAAATTTCCTTTCATTGGAATAAACAAATGGCTTCGTAACCGACTCCACGAAAAGAACACAGCGTTACAAAACAGATACCAGAAATCATGCAACATAGATAAATAAAAATAATTTGGTCGTCAGATTAGCTCATACATATTACCGACAACACATTTAATTCCAGTAGAATAATTCGTCTTAGTTTCATTGACGTTTCAGAGCGTGAGTAAAACGAGAAAGTTACCAGTATACAGTTCTTTAGGAAACGTTTTATAGCGACGACAACGCTCACCTTCTTTACGACATAAAAGACTATTTAGACATTTTCTATGCCAGCTCTTTAGTTTAAGGGATATCACAGTTATTAGAGTGAACAGTGGTAACATACTTTCTAGAAGAGAATGTAAGCAAGACATACACGATACACAGGGTGGTGCCTTGATCGTGACCGGGCCAAATATCTCACGAAATAAGCGTCAAACGAAAAAGCTACAAAGAACGAAACTTGTCTAGCATGAAGGGGGAAACCAGATGGCGCTATGGTTGGCCCGCTACATAGCGCTGCCATAGGTCGACCGTATATCAACTGCGTTTTTTAAAATGAGAACCCCCATTTTTATTACATATTCGTGTAGTACGTACAGAAATAGTAATGTTTTGGTTGGACCACTTTTTTCGCTTTGTGATAGATGGCGCTGTAGTAGTCACAAACATATGGCTCACAGTTTTAGACAAATAGTTGCTAACAGGTAGGTTTTTTAAATTAAAATACAGAACGTTGGTACGTATGAACATTTTATTTCGGTTGTTTCAAAGTGATACATGTACTTTTGTGAACTTATCATTTCTAAGAACGAATGCTGTTACATCGTGATTACCTGTAAATACCACATTCATGCAATAAATGCTCAAAATGATGTCCGTCAACCTCAATGCATTTGGCAATACGTGTAACGACATTCCTCTCAACAGTGAGTAGTTCGCCTTCCGTAATGTTCACACATGCATTGAAAATGCGCTGACGCATGTTGTCAGGCGTTGTCGGTGGATCACGATAGCAAATATCCTTCAACTTTCCCCACAGAAAGAAATCCGGGGACGTCAGATCCGGTGAACGTGCTGGCCATGGTATGGTTCTTCGACGACCAATCCACCTGTCATGAAATATAGTTTTCAGTACAGCTTCAACCGCCGGGCATCCATCATGTTGGAAGTACATCGCCATTAAGTCATGCAGTGAAACATCTTGTAGTAATATCGGTAGAATATTACGTAGGAAATCAGCATACATTGCACCATTTAGTTTGCCATCGATAAAATTGGAGCCAATTATCATTCCTCCCATAATGCCGCACCATACATTAACCCGTCAAGGTCGCTGATGTTCCACTTGTCGCAGCCATCGTGGATTTTCCGTTGCCCAATAGTGCATATTAAGACAGTTTACGTTACCGCTGTTGGTGAATGACGCTTCGTCGCTAAATAGAACGCGTGCAAAAAATCTGTCATCTTCCCGTAATTTCTCCTGTCCCCAGTGGCACAACTGTACACGACGTTCAAAGTCGTCGCCATGCAATTCCTGGTTCATAGAAAAATGGTACGGGTGCAATCGATGTTGATGTAGCATTCTCAACACCGACGTTTTTGAGTTTTCCCTTTGTCGCGCAATTTGTCTGCTACTGATGTGCAGGTTAGCCGCGACAGCAGCTAAAACACCTACTTGGGCATCATCATTTGTTGCAGGTCGTGGTTGACGTTTCACATGTGATCTAACACTTTCTGTTTCCTTAAATAACGTAACTATCCGGCGAAAGGTCCGGACACTTGGATGATGTCGTCCAGGATACCGAGCAGCATACATAGCACAAACCAGTTGGGCACTTTGATCACAATAGGCATACATCAACACGGTATCGACCTTTTTCGCAATTGGTAAACGGTCCATTTTTACACGGGTGATGTATCACGAAGCAAATACCGTCCGAACTGGCGGAATATTACGTGATACCACATACTTATAAGTTTGTGACTATTACAGCGCCATCTACCACAAAGCGAAAAAAGTGGACCAACTAAAACATTCATATTTCTTTACGTACTACACGAATATGTAATAAAAAATGGGGGTTCCTATTTTAAAAAAACGCAGTTGATATCCGTTTGACCTGTGGCAGCGCCATTTATCGGGCCAACCGTAGCGCCATCTGGTTTCCCCCTTCAAGCTAGACAAGTTTCGTTCTTTGTAGTTTTTTCATTTAATGATTATTGCGTGAGATATTTCGCCCGTCACTATCAATGGACCAATCTGTATAAATAAAAAAAAAACCGTAAATGACCGTCGAACCCTTGTGGCACGGATACGCCAAACTGCGAGAACATAGGCAGTACATGCAAGAGGGAGTATCACCGCGCCGGCCGGTGTGGCCAAGCGGTTCTAGGCGCTTCAGTCTGGAACCGCGCGACCACTACGGTCGCAGGTTCGAATCCTGCCGCGGGCATGGATGTGTGTGATGTCCTTAGAGTAGTTAGGTTTAAGTAGTTCTAAGTTATAGGGGACTGATGACCTCAGAAGTTAAGTCCCATAGTGCTCAGAGCCATTTGAACCATTTGAGTATCACCCACGTTTCTGTCGACAAAATGACGCTGTATGTTTGTTTAACCAAACGTAGCAAGCTGGCGCAAACGCCATCACATAAGATGTGTGGTGCAGGGTTAGTCTGTACTCCATGTTCAGTCATTTTGATTTATGTTTCTCGTCGTAGGTAGATTAAGTTCATAAACAAACTAATCCAAGGTCGCTCAATGAGCACGGCACTGCACTCGCATCTAGGAATGGCATACAACACTCCATCTCAAGATCCAGATTTAGGTTTTCAATGTTTTAACGATATCTGTCAAGGCTAATGCCGGTGTTGTGCCTTTGAGAAGGGCACAGTTGATTTCTTCTCTCATCTTTGTCCTATAGTAGTTCATGACCCATCACTAATTGCGTCATCCTCGACGAGACGTTAAATCCTTACCTTTATTCCTTTTGTTAGCAAATGTCGGTTCCCTCTTACTGGTATAAATGCGATAATCAATAACGCTGATATCGTCCTTACTTCCAAAAATGCGAATTAATTTGTGAATGATCAACTTAAACAGCGGTGAGCGTTAAGACAATGTCCGAATCACCACGTAGGAGAGCAAGTAATAGAAATAACTTTATCTAGAAAGAACTAGAAATTCCTAGCTACTAGTTCAGCTTTTTCTACCCACCAACATGTTTCTGTTATAGTTTTAGTTTTGTACTATCGGTGAAATAATTTACACCGAACATTTCAACGAAACATGGATAGGAGTGCTATGGATGCTGAACGCTAGTGATGCTCTTAATAGACTACTCTACCAGATATATTTTATTTGGTCACTGAAATGACCAAAAAGAAAATGGATATCTGAAGTAGAATTTATTCGCAGCAGACTTAACGAAATAATGATTGTGTTATGTCTTGGAAGGAGGAACGTCATCAATGGCAAATGAATGAAGATTATTGTCGTGTGAATAATACTCAATATGAAATAAATTAACGCTGTCTCTTTGAAAGTACTTCAGCTCTATTCTCTATAAATTAGATTCCTCCAGTAGTCCATTATGACAGTTCATCTGCACACTGCAAGCAAAAGTAATAATATGGTGCACCTCAAGCCGCAAATGAAAAAGTAACTGCACAATAGTTAAAACAACTGCATAAATAGTGCAGGGAACAAACTCGGCTCCTACTGCTTCTCTAGAGGATGAAAGTAAAACCGTGACCGCATAAAGCACAATGAAAAGATTACGTGAAACTCATCCAGCAACAGCCATCGAAAGTAACACATGGTGTCAGTTTCTACCAAGAACATGATGCTGCTCAAAGCTATCAACACATTAACACTGGAACCGCTTTCAGAACGGTCGTTTTCAAAATCATTTTATGTAAATACGTAGTTAGCACGCTGGACATAACTTCATATAGGACCCTCCACCTATCAGAAATAAATTTCCCGTTTTTGTTGGTGCACTCTTTTTGCTCAGATATTTGTGTACATACGGACATAGACGAATTCAAAACCGTACTTTAAGCATGCAAGAACTGACTAAATACGATTCTGAAAAACGGTGCTTTAATTCCACAGAAAATGATGAATTCTAAAATCTAACGTTTAGTATCGACTAATAATAATGGGAACATCTAACTCACTCTCTTCTCGATGTGTGTCCCTACGTTCTTTAACTTTTAATTGATTGCTTTAAGTAGCATGTCATACATGGTTATCATCCGAGACATAAGTAATAATCATAACGTGTAAATTGTAAATAACTGAGCAAAATGCTGCACATCAGCATTTTTAATAATTGCTGATTTGAGTGATCCTCTTACCTAGAAACGAATAGTAGATTTTTAGTTGCCAAAAAGGCCGTGTAGGACGTCTCTGTAAGTTGGAGACAACTTTATGATCTTATTTTTCGCTTTACTTGCAACGCAGTACACACTTACGTAGATACAACCTCTCGTATCATGCGCAAATAAATTTCCAGTAAAATTATTTTATGTTAACTTGTGCTCACAGCCCTGCAGTGTTTTGAAAATGACGCCTGGAATGGTATTCAACGTATTCATTTACGACTGCGATGTTGATTATTGCGCCACTCTCAAAGAGCCACGATAACACGGTATGAAGCGCATCAATGGTTGAGTTCATCCCTCATAAGAGAACACCGTCAATAAGGAAATTAATACTAAAGGTCCAGGCGGAAAATATTGTGATATTGCAATAATATGGCCAAAACTCCCGAAGAGTTGCAAAAGATGCACTGTTGAAACAGTAGATCAAGCCATTCGCAGATTGATAATCGTGCACAGACTAGTAATTTATGACCGAAAGAGAAAGTGTGTGAAAAGCTCTCTGTAATCGTGGCCAAAATTCGAAGCTCCGGACTATGCAAACAACTGAAAACACAAGCAAAGGAAGAAAGCTTGCGTAGCTTATGACGTTTGTCATAAAAAGGGAAACGTCACAAAGAGACTCGCACGATTTTGACTATTTTACCACTCTGGAAGAGCCTTAATAGCTCACTATGAAGTACATCAGTGCATGTTAGCTCTTCGTGAGAGGACATTGTACACATGTGAACGGTCGAAAATGAACACAGTTAATAACAGTACACGTCGAAAATAACGTCATTCGGAATATTATTTTTTCCATTATAGCAACAGTGGCTATTTGTGGCAAAGTGAATGAGTGAAGTAAATTAAAAACGTAATAATAAATTTGGTCTACAGCTTTTGTTGTGTTGCTAAGTTTAAACGAGATGTCCAGTCATCTCACGTCCATGGAATTACTGACTTATTAATAGTAATATCGAAAGTATTGTGCCATAAAAGTATTTGGGGTGTCAAATCAACGATAACTGCGAGTTCTCTCAAGAAATTCTCTGAAGATTTTGACAGTCCAGAAGTTCTTTAAAGAGGAATGAAGAAAGTTCTGACTATTCGTGACATAAGCATTACATTTTGCATTAAGCTACTTCAATTCTACATATTTAGTGTGCAACTCTATGCAACTGAGTTGTTGACACCTATGATAATTGTAGGCAAGAGATTGGACTTTCCACGTGACACCACATTGGACCACTAACGTAGCGATGATACTGAAATGATGATGAAGGCAACACAACATTCAGTTACCGAGCGGAGAAAATCTCCGAGCCGTCCCGGAATTGAACCCGGGCCCGCTCCATCCCTGTCAGACGAGCTGAGCACTCAATTAAGGAGGCGGAAACATTAAGGATACCACTTACAGATAAAGTCACAAATGTGTCACTACTGCAGCGTATGAACACAGATTTAGAAATTCTCATTACCACCAAAAGAAAATAACGCGAATACTTTGGCCACATAATGCGTAGCGACAGGTACCACCTGTTGCAATTAATACTTCTAGGCAGACTTGGTCCACGACGTATAAGATCATCCTGGCTAAGGAAGTTAAGTCAGTGGATAGACTGAGCACAGAATCGGCGTTCAGAAAAGCCGTGGACAAACAGCAGGTCTCGCTGCTGATCATGGAGGACGATGCACTTAAAGAAGGGCTTTTGTAGGCATGTTTTACCTGTACAGTAATTATTGTGTTCATTTGTACTTGGAATAAAACTTATGACAAATTTTGGCATTAACGAGTGGTTTCGCTGATAGTAAAAGCTGTCCACTTCGCCGTAGTTAGGGAAGGGTACTGGCGCCCCTACAGAGGGTGTAATATCTCCTTATATTCTACTAATTATCCGTGCACAATTCTAAGAGTGAATTACGTTTCCTACTTGACCATCTATATAGTCGCAGAATCGATGCGCAAAGTAGTACAGTACTATTACTATTCCATGAGTGCATAATTACTCTTTGTAATATTCTCTCTGGTGTGTTGAGGGGACTTCTAGGATCTTCTCCGTGCCGAACAGCCGCATTGAATAATTGTAATTTTGCTATCGAGATTCCTGGAAGAAAGAGATTGAAAATATGTTGTATGCTACTCAAGAAAATATATACTGAGCATTTACATCAAAGGTGTGTAAGGAATTTCATTATATATGTATTCTCTAATTGGAAATTTGCACTGAGGTGTCGTTTCGTTGGTAATCAGAAAGGAACTTCCGATGAACTGGAAACGAACCTGCAATTATTAGATCCAAGAACTCCATTATTTCATCGGATACTTAAATTCTATCAAAACAAACTTTCCGCTCTATCTGAGGTTTCCCGATTGACTACGCAACGCAAGAAAACCAAGACATTTTATTTACACAGGATTGCAGATCGCTTCGAATCATCGAGACTGCCGACAACGAGAGTCATCGTCCGATTCTGATTAAACAAGTGAAGCTTAATTATAATTTTGTTGAGCGACTGTGATGACTGTGACATGGCTGCTTATGAATGAGATCATTAATAAAACACTAATAACTAACTTTCCTCGTCACCAGCAACCAGTATAAACACAATATTAATTAAAATTATAAGGGCTTGTAAGAGGGGGTTAACTGTATCAATAAAAGTGGTTCTAACAGTAAATCTAAGCCACAAAAGCATAGAGTTGTTATGTTAAAATTCAGTTGTAAGGTCTGTTCTTTATTAGCTAGATAACGCATCGTAATATATGTACTACAGATATGATCTTTTATTTATGATGTCACCACACTAGAAACGCGTATCTGAGGATGTCACTGCGGTCAGAAACAAAAGGAAACAACAAAATTCATATATATGCCTTTTTGGAGTGTTCACATTCCCATGAAGGGTTCTTACATACCAGTAGAGAGCCCTGATGATGAAGCTATTGCTTGCAAATGTACACGGGGACAATAAAAATGGTACACGGAATTCCTTATCAAGTTGTCGTCAGAGAAACTGCCACAGGAACTCGCTGTAATGACATCCATAGTCGACACTGCGAACCGTTCGTACAACTGAAGCCACACGCGAAGCGAGGAAGTGTACGCAGCATGCGGAGATGGTCACCGAAAGGGAATGGGTGTCAGAACGACTGTGTAAACGCGTCCACAGTACAGAGCGTACGAGTGTTGCGAGGCTGGAATTAAACGTGGGAGCACAATCGAAAGGGAAAACGCGACGGGGTGCGTGCGGCAACAGTTGCGACAGTTCCGGCGGCGTGTACTGTTGTTCGCTGTGCCGCGTGCCGGCGCCGTGTCGGCCACTTTGCGGAGACGCCAGGCGCCACCGCTCGCCGGCGCTGTCCGGGCCAGACCGCCAGCTGAGTGGAAGGCGTGGCCGCTCGCATTGTGTGCTAATGCCGGCCGCGCACCGCGCAGGACCTGTGCCGCCTGCCGCGTCCGCTGCCGTCGCGAGCGGTAGCCGGCTTGTCGTGCCGAACCTCACCAATAAAACTCTTAGAGTGCGGAATAGAGGTCTGCAGAAGAGGTGGAGCTCCAGGTGCTGCGCGCCGGCCAGCTGCGAGCGGCGAGCGGCGAGCAGCGCACGTACCTGTAGAGGCTGGCGGGAGCTGCGCCGGAGCGACCGTCGGGCTGCGGCGCCGCGGCTCGAGTGCGGCGGAGGCGCCGGACACGCAGCCCCCACCACCGCCGCCGCCTCCACCTCCACCTCCGACGCTGGCGCCGCCGCCGGGGGTGGGACGCCACGCGACGCCGCGACGCCGTAATCGATACTCGGCCGACCCCTCGCCGCCGCGGTCAGCCTACCGGAAGGGCTGCGAGCCACTGTTTACGTCGGCGGCGAGGCAGCAACGGCTGCCCGCGCGCTCGCGGGGCCTATTGCCTCTCCGTTAAGTAGGTCAAACGATCTGTCGGGCTTCCTCGCAGGTGCATCACTCTCTAGGCTTGACGCACGGCCCACCGATTCCGCTCATATCTGGCAGGTCGACTGTGTACATCTTAAAATGAAACTCTCTTACAAGTGGACTGCGTCTGTTCGTCATCACCGATTTCATCTACCGGGTGGTCAAAAAGTCAGTGTAAATTTGAAAACTGAATAAATCACGGAATAATGTAGATAGAGAGGTACAAATTGACACGCATGCTTGGAATGACATGAGGTTTTATTAGAACCAAAAAACAAAAATGTTCAAAAAATGGCCGACAGATGGCGCTTCATCTGATCAGAACAGCAATAATTAGCATACGAAAGTAATACAAAACAAAGATGATGTTCTTTACAGGAAATACTCGATATGTCTACTATCATTCCTGAACAATAGCTGTAGTCGAGGAATGTTGTGAACCGCACTGTAAAGCATGTCCGATGTTATGGTGCGGCATTGGCGTCGGATGTTGTCTTTCAGCATCCCTAGAGATGTAGGTCGATCACGATACACTTGTGACTTCAGGTAACTCCAAAGCCAATAATCGCACGGACTGAGGTCTGGGGACCTAGGAGGCCAAGAATGACGAAAGTGGCGGCTGAGCACACGATCATCACCAAACGACGCGCGCATGAGAGCTTTCACGCGTCTCACAATACTTTTTTTGGTTCTAATAAAACCCCATGTCATTCCAAGCATGTGTGTCAATTTTTACCTCTCTATCTACATTATTCCGTGGTTTATTAAGTTTTCAAATTTATACTGACATTTTTATCACGCGGTATATTTACGTAAAGACTTAGCAAAAATATACTGACGGAAGAAAATCCCAACACCAAAAGTACTTAATGTAGACTAATGAAATTTCCGGAGTACATTTATCCAGTTAACATATACAGGGTGGTCCATTGATCGTGACCGGCCAAATATCTCACGAAATTAGCGTCAGTCGAAAAAACTTCAAAGAACGAAACTTGTCTAGCTTCAACGGAGAAACCAGATGGCGCTATGGTTGGTCCGCTAGATGGCGCTGCCATAGGTCAAACGGATATCAACTGCGGTTTTCAAAATGGGAACCCCCATTTTTATTACATCTTCGTGTAGTACGTACAGAAATATGAATGTTTTAGTTGGACCACTTTTTTCGCTTTGTGATAGATGGCGCTGTAGTAGCCACATACATATGGCTCACAATTTTAGATGAACAGTTGCTAACAGGTAGGTTTTTTAAATTAAAATACAGAACGTAGGTATGTTTGAACATTTTATTTCGGTTTTTCCAATGTGATACATGTACCTTTGTGAACTTATCGTTTCTGAGAACGCATGCTGTTACAGCGTGATTACCTCTAAATACCACATTAATGCAATAAATGCCCAAAATGATGTCCGTCAATCTCAATGCATTTGGCAATACGTGTAACGACATTCCTCTCAATAGCGACTAGTTCGCCTTCCGTAATGTTCTCACATGTATTGACAATGCGCTGACGCATGTAGTCAGGTGTTGTCAGTGGATCACGATAGCAAATATCCTTCAATTTTCGCCACAGAAAGAAATCCGGTGAACGTGCTTCGACGACCAATCCACCTCTCATGAAATATATGCTATTCAATACCGCTTCTACCGCACGCGACATCCATCATGTTGCAAGTACATCGCCATTCTGTCATGCAGTGAAACGTGTTGTAGTTACATCGATAGAACATTACGTAGGAAATCAGCATACATGGCATCATTTAGATTGTCATCGATAAAATGGGAGCCAGTTATCATTCCTCCCATAATGCCCCACCATACATTAACCCGTCAAGCTCGCTGATGTTCCACTTGTCGCAGCCACCGTGGATTTTCCGTTGCCCAATAGTGCATATTATGCCGGTTACGTTACCGCTGTTGGTGAATGATGCTTTGTCGATAAATAGAACGCGTGCAAAAAATCTTTCATCGTCCCGTAATTTTTCTTGTGCCCAGTGACAGAGCTGTACACGACGTTCAGAGTCGTCACCATGCAATTCCAGGTGCATAGAAATATGGTACGGGTGCAATCGATGTTGATGTAGCATTCTCAACACCGACGTTTTTGAGATTCCCGATTCTCGCGCAATTTGTCTGTTAAAGATGTGCGGATTAGCTACGACAGCAGCTAAAACATTTGTTGCAGGTCGTGATTGACGTTTCACATGTGGCTGAACACTTCCTGTTTCCTTAAATAACGTAACTATCCGGCGAACGGTCCGGACACTTGGAGGATGTCGTCCAGGATACCGAGCAGCATACATATCACACGCCCGTTGGCCATTTTCATCACAATAGCCATACATCAACACGATATCGACCTTTTCCGCAATTGGTAAACGGTCCATTTTAACATGGGTAATGTATCCCGAAGCAAATACCGTCCGCACTGGCGGAATGTTACGTGATACCACGTACTTGTACGTTTGTGACTACTACAGCGCCATCTGTCACAAAACGATAAAAGTGGTCCAACTAAAACATCCATATTTCTTTACGTACTACAAGAATGTGTAATAAAAATGGGGGTTCATATTTTAAAAAACCCAGTTGATATCTATTTGACCTATGGCAGCGCCATCTAGCGGGCGAACTGTAACGCCATCTGGTTTCCCCCTTCAAGCTAGACGAGTTTCGTTCTTTGTAGTTTTCTAGTTTCACGCTTATTTAGTGAGATATTTGGCCTGGTCACTATCAATGGACCACCCAGTATAAATCATTAACATTGTAAGATCACAGGATAATGTAAGCGCGAGGATGTGCCCAGGCAAATGTGAAATTCTAATTGATTCGTAACATGTTTAACCGCCAGAATATTCAATGCAAGCATGCAAACGTACATGCCTTGTGTTGAACAGGCGCCGGATGTCAGTTTGTCAGTTGATCTTCCATGTCCGTTGCACTTCGTCAGTCAATACAGCTATGGTTAACGCTGTGTCTGGATGACGCGGTAAGTGTCGCCCGATGATATCCCATATGTGCTCGATTGGAGGCAGATCTGGTGATCGATCACGGCAAGGCAACATAAGGACACTCTGTAGAGCATGTTGGATTACAACAGCGGTATGTGGGCAAGCGTTATCCTGTTGGAAAACTCCCCGTGGAATGCTGTTCATTAATGGTAGCATGACAGGTCGAACTGTCAGATTGACGTACAAATTTAAAGTGGAATATCCCTAAGAGTGCTCCTTCTGTCACACGAAATCGCACCTCAGACCATAACTCCATATGTAGGTCCAGTCTGTCTAGCACACAGACAGGATAGTTGCAAGCTCTACACTGGTCTCCTTCTAACCAACACACAGGCATCATTACCACAGAAGCAGCAACAGCTTTCATAAAAAAAAAACACAACGAGCTCTCGTTTGATACTATTGAGCTTTCGCCTGACACTGCTAAAGTCGCAAATAATGGTGGTTTGGTGGCAGTGGAGCACACGTTACAGTGTGTCTGCCTCGGAGCTATCCTTGAAGTAACCGATTTTTTAGAGTTCGTTGTGTCACTGTGGTGCCAACTGGTGCTCAAATTGCAGCTGCAGATGCAGTACGATGCGCCAGAACCATACTCCGAACACGATGGTCTTCCCTCTCGGTAGCCCCGCGTGTCCGTCCGGAGCTCGGTCTTTTTGCGATCGTACGTTCTCGTGGTCACCATTCCCAGCAATCATGTACATTCGATGACAAATTTCGGACCGAGACCCATTTTCAAATCAACATAAAAAGTCGAAAATGGCATTTCCGAAAGCGTCAAAAAATGTGTGATGTACATTTACTATTCATACAGATAACTGTATGGACTGTAAATGTACATTACACATTTTTGACATCTTCGTAAATGCCATTTTCGACTTTTTTATGTTTATTTGAAAATGGGTCTTGGTCTGAAACTAATCATCGAATGAAAAATAAAATATTTGCAACTTGGAGTGATTTTTAGTTTTATTGATTAAGAGAAGTTTCTGACCCAAGTTACTACAACACGCTGTAATTATCTTTAGGCTTATCGCAGCTGAGAAGTTTATCATTTGTGTACAGTATTTGGGTGTCCCCACCAGACTCCTGTATGTCAAACGAGGAGTTGTGCGCGGTCGAGAATCGGAGTGTGTCGTGATTCCAGCGTTAGAGCCGTGAGCATCTCGTACATCGGGTACTGCCTTTGGAATCATAGCCTTCCTCGTGAGACCACGTGCATTCCGAAGTCGGTATCTCGGATTCTTGTTTATTTGGCTTTCACAAGCTTGCAGTCATGTAGCGAATTCTTCGGTTGTCGCGCTCTCATAAGTGACCACGATGTTATTGCACCTTAGAGTCGGGGCGCTTCGGTCGGTTTATCACGTGTTTTTTTTTATCATGATATTTAACGAGACCACGCTGAAACATTGATAGTATATCCACAACTGTCCTGAAAGCATTCACAGTGCCATGTGTTTTCCTCACTCACCACCGTGCTTGTTTACTGTAACGTTACCGATTACGGACAGAGGAGACAAAGCGCAGTAATGTCACGGTGAGGCAGTAACTCCGAGTTTGTCCGTGACTGCTTTCGGACCCTCCGCTCGCCGGTTGGGTTGACACTCGGTGTTCATTGCGGGCGCCCCGCGTCCTTCTGCTTCGCGCTCGTCCGAGCATTTTCATGGATGTTGTCATCTCGGCATGCGAGATATAACAGTAATTATTAACACTTCACTGTTGTTGTCTCACCACTTCTCTTCTTCATACTTAACACACCACAACGCATTTGCAGTGCCATAATATTAAGACACCCACATTAATAATAAGGGCTGCAGATTGGCACCTGAAAACTACACTCATACAACCCACTTTGTGGAACAGTAAAACCTTCTGTTGCAACGCCAGAGAAGTCATAGATCGCAAACTCACTTTCATCCTATAACATGTTTATAGACACGAAAACTTTCGACCCCTGTTGCCCGAAATTTCCAAACATTTTTCGTTACTCAACAGATTCCTTTCCTTCCATGGTTTCTGTCTGGACTAAGATTTCTCCGATTAGAAATGTATGGACAATCTTACTTATCAACACTTTCAAAAGCTCACAGAGAAGTCAGTACCGTGACCTATGAACCCTAATCTAATCCGCACGGCAACAGCATATGACTGATCAAAGTTATTTTATCGATTTTTGTGTCGTCACGATTTAAATATATCGTTTCAATCTGCTGTAATAACAGTCAAAAAGTGTGAAAGTCAAGGAAAAGGATGTGATATTTATTATTTTATTGCAAATGAAGTCTTATGTTGTTGAAAATGTTCTAGAAAAAATCTGTAGTGTGTTCAGCCATGCAAGTAGTTGTACAGCCACGGCGTAGATCATCCAAGCATTGTTAGCCAGCAGCAGAGTTTGGCCGAGTCAGCGATCATCCTCGGCGGCCATGGGATTCTCTATTTTAATTGTTAAGGAAGAATGGTAATGCCATACATTGGTCTTAATTAATGGTTCAGTAACGATTGAAGAGCTGAGAAGATAGTGAGCTTGAGTCAGTAAGACGACATATGTGTTACTGTTTGTGAGTTAGGCCACGTTTACAAATGTCGTGATCGATATCAGCCTGGAGCAATGTGAAGTTTTCGGCGAGTTTGTTGAAAAAGTATAGGAAGTTGTTCTATGGCTGAGTTGTGTTTGGAATGCGAGGTCTGAAGAATACAGTAACGAATCTAGGGCATGATGAGTACTCGTATACTCATTTTCTGAATCTTGTCAGAGTCAGGAAAGTATTTTGTGTGACATTTTAGGAAAGGTCAAGTTATTTTAAGCTGATACGGCCTTAGTTAAGAGTGGTTTATATGCTGTGACAGTACTTGATAGTAGAATTCGAGAGTCTATAAAATACAACGACACTAACGTTTAGATTTCAGTTATTTTGTCTGAAGTGATCCGTGTTGTGTTGCCCGTCATATTAGTTGGTGCACACGCTGTTTGATTTGGATGTAGCAAATGGTTAACGTAGATTTACGAAGGCACACACTAAGGTAGTTGAGTGTCAGTCGTGGGTGTAATTTTTTGAATATAGAGTTGTACTGCGCGGTAGTAACGTTATTGTGTATGTTGAGTAAATGCTTATCGAGCGTTATTCCCCCAACTTTTCTTGATTGGCGAATCAAGTATAGTAACATACGGATAGGAGATAAATTATTACAGATAGCGTATTTTGCCCGGACGTATTGTTAGTGACGTAACCATTGAGACTAAACTGCCATAGTTGAACCATTTCAAAGCGGAAATTCCAACTGCTACCATTATTTCTGTAGTAGAGTGATGAGTGACAATTACGCGGGAGGCCAATGCCTGAAGAGGCTTATATTTGGAAAATCTTAACTTTAAGTTCAGATATAAAGAGTTGGTGCCACCTAGGATTTATTTTGAGTCTTTTTCGTATTGTTCATCTCGTTTAGTGTGAAGTTATTAGTTTTCTGCAGTCACTCATCACAATTGACACTTGATCATTGTAAAGCATTTCCATTTAAAAAAGGAAGGAAAATAGACCTTCATTCGTAAAAATAACTTTTACTCCCAGAGTTTTTATTTATCCACAACGAACTTTCAATAAATGATTGTAAGAAAGGAAAGAGTTTAAAAAGGAAATAAAAGTTACAGTGCTGACATTTTGAAAGTAGCATACGCACGATCAAGCCAGAGAATCGTTAAAACCAAAGATGATCATTTTCAAAAACTAGTGGCTTAAAGCTTAAGACATTAAAACAATTTCGTAAGAGGTTGGCATGGAAACATTACGATTAATGCTAAATATTCTTTAGTACCGGGACAGATAATCAGAGGTGATGTTTAAAGAAGTTTATTTACGTTGTCTTAGTAACAGTTTATATTTCTGGATTTAGATGTCAGATTCAATTACGAAAATATTTTACTTGTGTCACTTATCAACACTTTTGGGATTTGTAAGTAATTGATAGTATATAAATATTTAAGTCTTAACCGTCACTGAAGATCGTATATTAATGCGAGACGAAGTATTTTAGTTATTGCTAACTTAAGTACACATATTATACATATACTGCGAGAATTCTTTACAAGAAAGACGCTTCATTAGCAGTGAGTTGGCTTGTGCATTCGCTCTGTTGAATGTTGATGGTCCTCTCGAGTGGTCCATTTAATGAAAAGGGTGCTAAAGTTCTGGGAGGTAGAATTACCAATTTTATCAAGCATGCGGTTATCTACTGCTCACATAGTAGCTCGTGCAGTGTTTTTAGGAATCTGTGTGCTTCTGAGAGGTTGGATAGAATTCTATTGCACCTCTCCACGAACAATTATCAAAATTATTTAAATTACATTTTTTTTCGTTTTTCTCGTGTACTGGGACGGGTTGGTGCCTGAATGTTTTAACAGGGCTAATTACATGGACAATCGTAGGCTACAATTCCATCATCATAGTGCAACCACCTCATCACTGACGTAAACTAAGTATTACCGAAAATGATGAAGCCTCCCTCTCTGCAAAGAAAATACCGTTTCTTATGTGTTTCACCTATTGAACAAGTATGTCGTGAACCGAATACTTACCAGCTAGGGTGCTCTGGTACATGTTTAAAGCACTGGAGAAATTATTACTATTAAAATTAACCCTTTCATCTAATTAAGACGTTACGTAACATCCCACGAACACAAACTGTATCTTAACAAGGGATGAAGCAGCTGGGGATGATTGAGCATCTTTCTTGGTAGCTTTGTAACTCCAATATTATGAAACTCTACTTGGTTAGCTACATTCTGATTTGCAATCTGCATCAGAAACTTTATGCTTCGTCCCAATTTGTTCATAGCGTTGCAACTATTTTTCGAGTCGTGAAACTTATTATTCCGTTATAGCAATTTGAATACACAATGAACGATCAGTTGTATTGCATCTCAATCGTTTCTTTAAATGTGTATTTTTGCATTTGATACACACTCGTCATGAAAGGATGAAGATACAGTTCCTTTCAATATATCGACATGTATTTGTGCTGTTAACAAAAAGCAAGTTCTTCTGCACTGGAACTTACATAAACTTTTTTGATATCCTACCAGAATTCCTTAAAAATCTAGAACTGGTAGGAATAAACTGGCTAGCAAAACTTTTCTCTGAATGCACCAAGCAGGAAAAAAATCTACTATATGGAAAGAAGCCAGGGTAGTCGCTGTCCTGAAACCCAGTAAGATGGGGACAACTGCAAACATTTTAGACCAGTTTCTCTTTTATACGCTGTGTATAAATTATTTGAGAGAATTCTGATGACCAGACTCTCCCCATGTATAGAACCCTCCCTATCAATGGAGCAAGCAGGTTTTAGGCCCAAACGAAATTGCTGTGATTAAGTCCTTGCCCTCAGAATCTTTAGCGAAAATTGCTGTCAGGATAAGAAGGAAATTGGCGTTGCTCGGTTGGACCTAACTTCAGCATATTACAGTATAGAAGGATGGCCTATTTTATAAATTGATAGAAAAAACTCAGAGCAGCCAGACCTATAAACTTATGAATAACATTTTAACCAGAAGAAAAATTAGAGTAACTCTTAATGGCAAAACCAGCAGATGCATAGCGCTCAACAACGGACTCCCACAAGGCACGGTACTTGCCCCCTTATTGTTTAACTTGTACACTGCGGATATCCCAAGAACAATGTCCGGTAAGTTTATACACGCTGACGATATGGCAATAGCTTATCAAAGCATTTTTTTTTAATAGAGCAGAAATTGAATGAACACTTAAATCTGGTGCATCTATACATCACCAAATGGCATCTACAACCGAATCCAGACATGGCAGTAAGTGCAAACATTCATCTCAATAACAGAGAAGCTAAGAGAAAGCTGAACATATGCATGAATAACCAGACCACTAAACACGAAAATAATCTCCGGTCCCTAATGTACAAATGAAATGAAATGATCGTATGGCATTTACTGGCGGGATATCCCCTTCGGGGTTCGGCCGCCGTATTGCAAGTCTTTTTAGTTGACGCCACTTCGGCGACTTGCGTGTCAATGAATGACACACAACACCCAGTCCCCTGCCGGAAATCGAACCCAAGCCCCCTTGCGTGGTAGGCGGCAACGCCACCGCTGCCCTACGGAGACGGACCCTAATGTACAGAAATGTTCAAATGTGTGTGAATTTCTAAGGGACCAAACTGCTGAGGTCATCGGTCCCTAGACTTATACTACTTAAACTAACTCGTGCTAAGAACAACACACACACCCATACTCGAGGGAGGACTCGAACCTCCGGCAGGAGGGGCCGCGCAGTCAGCGACATGGCGCCTCTACCCGCGCGGCCACCCCGCACCACCCCAATGTAGAGAGCCCATTTAAAGGATACAAAACAATAACTGAAATCTGGAAATGCCATTCTTGCCACACTCACCGGAACCACCTGGCTATGTGATGCAAATACCTTGAGAACTTTAGCCCTGGCAATGGTACAGAGCGTGGCCGAGTGTTGTGCTGCTGTATGGGCCAGAAGTGTGCATACATTTCAAAAATCGATATCCAGCTAAGAGAAGCAATGAGAATAATATTGGGAGCACTTAAACTTACACCTATAGATGGGCTACCCACCTAAAATCAGAAGAAATCAGCTACTATGAACACAATATTACAAAATACTGGCAGACCCAAATCTTCCCATACACCAGGACCTAACAAAAAAAAAAGCCTGAGATCGTCACCTCTATGCGCCGGCCGCGGTGGTCTAGTGGTTCTAGGTGTGCAGTCCGGAACCGCGGGACTGCTACGGTCGCAGGTTCGAATCCTGCCTAGGGCATGGATGTGTGTGAAGTCCTTAGGTTAGTTAGGTTTAAGTAGTTCTAAGTACTAGGGGACTGATGAGCGCAGAAGTTAAGTCCCATAGTGCTCAGAGCCATTTTTGAACCTCTATGCCAAAAAGGTGAAGAGGTGTTTCCCTTCGACCCAGGAAATGAATGGAAAAGTTTGTGGAGTAGAAGCACAGTAAAGAACAGAAAACTGGTTACTGACACAAGCAGACCAGTAGAGGGCTTAAAGCTTTCCAGAAGAGTGTGGACTACGCTGAACCGTGTGAGGGCGGGTGTCGGAAGATTCATGGAGATGATGGAAACATGGGGCCTCGTGAACGACCACCGTCAGTGCGAATGTGGAGTCAACCAGTCAATGGCCCACTTGATCGAGTGTTGTGTGTATGGCTTTTATGGTGAACTGGAGGATACACATGACCTTACGGACAATGTCATTGAATGGTTTAAAACGTTAAATCATATTGTATAAAATTTTGTATTTTGTATTATGTAATTAAGTAATGCTGAATGTGTCATTTTAATGGTGCAATGTCCTAGATTAATATTTCGCCTCGTAAATGCCCATCGAGTAAATAAATAGAAGTCTACAAGAACCTATACCCTGTAATTACCCACAGGAGTACCAGACAGCGTTCGACGTATTCCAATACGTACATTTCAGGCTCACTTATATAGATGAGTCACCGTGTTAAGGTTCCAACTTACTAGTAGGCTAATCATGTATCATGGAAGAGCGGTATACAAAAACGGAATGTTAACAAAAATTCATTCAGCTTCAAGTAGATAGAAACTTGGTGAGACTTTTAACTTACGTCCCGAAATTACAAAGTTTACAGTGACGCCAGTGGCAAGATGCTGGTAGGGGAACCTCCTGGTGAAACTAAGTCTCCCGCTCATTCATTACCCAGTGCGTATCGGGTCTAGAAAGCGATAACTCATTAGCTAGAAAACGCTGAAAATTTAATTTTTCGACAGGACAGAATGCCACCTCCCTAGCAACCGCACTTTCCAACAGTGAGCTGCTTAAAGGATGGATCGGCCGTGAGGGGAGTACAGACTTAGCACTGCATCGTTGGCCGCCTACATCACCTGATCTCACGATATGCGACATTTTTCTGTAGGTTTTGAGAAAGACCCCGCCTATGTGCCTGCCCTTCCAACTGTGACTCCGTATAGCAAGTCCAGTAATTCCAGACAAGCTTACAAAAATATTGTATGAGTTTCATTACCATATGGGCAACTGTTGAGAGTCCGGAGGAGGGTAAACATTTATGAAAAGTAATTGAAAACTTTGGTTCTAAAAATATTTATAAAAGGTTCCCCAGTTTTGTATGCAGGAGTCTGTAATAGACATACTTTTGTTAATTTTGAAAAGTATTTGTGGATTCAGTCATCCTTCATTTGGATTACGTATTTTTCCGTGCTGATTACGGGAATGTCCTTTGGTATATTTTCAGACCGATCGCTAGTAGATTTCGATATCCCTGAGCTACATGGGAAGTATTTAAAGCCCCTAAATATACACCAATTTCTCGGCCGACCGACCGGCCTGCACACGTCCCGAGATACAGCACTCAGCGATTACTCCCGCTCAGTTGTTATAACTTGTTTATCTCCGATTCATTGAGTTTATATTCTACGCTTAGTTTTACGCAGAAACAAAAACTGGGGATTCGCTTGCCTGTTTTAGAGGTAACAAGGCCACAAAAAAGCCGAGAAAAAGCAGTGGGCAAAGAAGTGGCTAATACAAAAAAAGAAATTCATCCCCGTAAGCAGCTGGGAGCCGATGATTTCGGTAATTATCTAAGAACGGATGTGTCATGAACTTAGGATCTGCTGAAGATCATTAAACTATTCTTAACGAAAAAGTTTGCTGTAAGCTGCGAAAAGAGACTGCTATCAACATGACGATTTTTAGGTACTGACAGAAGTTAAGAGGACCTCAGATTGAGTGCCGTTGTATCTTCTCAGTTATGAACTAAAACGATTCCTGCATCCTGCAACGTGAGTTATAGTTGACTGAAGAAGTAATGGCAAAGAAAAATAAAGAAAGACGTTCACGTAAACCTTATTAATCTATTTACATATGTAGCATAAAGTATGACAAGTAAATCAAAGAAAATCGTTTCTGATTTAAAGTAATAGACTAGACATGGGGATGGCGCACATCGTCCAAT
The DNA here is from genome assembly GCF_023897955.1 of Schistocerca gregaria. Classification (NCBI taxonomy): domain Eukaryota; kingdom Metazoa; phylum Arthropoda; class Insecta; order Orthoptera; family Acrididae; genus Schistocerca; species Schistocerca gregaria. The sequence continues at coordinate 535,862,342 of NC_064922.1, forward strand.
AAATTCAACAACAAACACATTAGAAATGAAGGATTTAGCTAGTGTTCGACCTGTAAAAAAAAGCCCTGCACTTTGCTCTTAATAGCAGAGGGTTTAGATGTAGGCAGGATTTTCTTAACACGTAACTATGAAGTAAGTATGTTTTATGAATTACGACCATTGGATGTCGATATTTCGGTTTTTAGATTTCATTTCCGAAAAGTATCGGAAGTAAAACCTAAAAATAAATATACAGAAGGTCGATGGGCTTTTATGTTCACTATTTGCTACACGAAACCATTATAGAGGGCGGCCGACCTAGTTTGCAGCGCCGGAATTTGTTGGTGGTAAGTAATTGTTTTTTTTTTTTTTTTTGGTCTATTCTTCTCGGCTTGCGATGTTTTGTGTACTTACTGTGTATTGATTGTGCTTTAATTCATGTAAGGGTATTTGATTTTTGGGTTTTTGAGGTGTTGTACTTTTGATTTTATTTTTCGTACTCGGTGATGTTTTTTTTTATATCAATAGTTGTGGTTGACCTAGGCCAAAGTAAATGTCCGATTCCAATTTCCGTCGTTTTAGTTGTGGGCGTTGGTGTTTTGCTATCGCCAGCTGTGGTTGGCCTATATATAGGTCAAGAGAAATGCCCGATTCCGACTTTCATAGTTGTAGGTGTTGTTTCTGTGGTATCCACAGCTGCGATTGAGCTAGGTCAATGGAAGTGTCCGATTCCTGTAGATTTTGTCGGTGTAACGGAATGTTATTTTTTTCGTCATTTTTGTGTGTTTTGGGATCATGGTGTGTGTTTTTTTTACTGTTATATTTAGCTTGTTCCCACCCTAGCAGCCCCAATTTCTCGCAGTTGTCCCGTTAGTTTGATTGTATTTTTGGAGGGAGATCTTACAGACTTATTTATAAGTATTTTCGTGTTTGTTGCCTAGTGTGTGTAGTGGCGTCATAGGCGACATATTGGAGACGCTCAGAATGGCCATTTCCGCCATATTGAGGACATCATGGGTCAAAGCGGCCGGATGGAATGGGACGCATCTGTAATCCCCAAAATTTATACCGAACTGGCAGTCGGACAGAGAAACGAAGTACCCTCCGCCACACACCAGGCACGAAAGTGAGTTAATATTGTAATATCATCCAATTCTGAGCTACGTTAAAAGTTTCATGTGTCTGTCTCATCTGAGTGTTAGTTTAAAATCAACAGCAAAGTTTCTACCGCACAGAGAGACAAGAAATCTAACTAGTAGAAACACGTCAAAAAGCATAGCTCCACCGCTCTGGCCGCAGACGGGCCAATCAGGACCGAGCGACAGCCGTTTCATCCGCGGCTAGTGGTGTCATTTGGATGCGGTATGTAGGGACGCGAGGTGAAAACACCGCTCTCTCGGCCATTTCCGACTTTGCAGACCTTGTAACAGCTACTTCTCATTCAGGTAAGTTCTCAGCCGGCACCACGAGGCTGAGTAGGGGCCTTTCTGCTCTTCCCACAAGGAAAAAGTCCTGGCAGCACCGGCAGTTTAATCCGAATCTTCGTTATGGCGGTCCAGACACAGATCTAGCGAGGGAGCGGCGGGCTGGGAGGGCAAACTAGAGTGTCTGCCTCGGTCGTGTCAGAGGCCGCCAAATTCATATTCTTGAAGCGCGTGGCATGCAGTGCATGTTAGTCTATCGAATAGTCGAATAGTTTTGAAACGCACCCCTGGTGGTTTCTGAACATTTTTGAACGCATTGTATGTTGATTTCTGAAGGAATCATAACTTGATTTTTGAATGCTATCACAGTGTACATTATGTCTGTGCCAGCGGAATCCCCGCCGCATCAAGAAATAAAATACTGTGCTGCAGACAAAAGGGGACGGGGCTGTACGAGCTGAGACGAAAAAACCCGAACGGATGAATAAGAATCGTTGTTCGTTTATGTGGTTGACTGGGTGTGCGAATGATAAGCGTTGTTATAATTATTAGCGAAATCCATAGTCAGACTACCAGAGTGGAAATAAACGACTAATAGGAACAGCAGGTACGAAAACCGAGCGAGGTGGCGCAGTGGTTAGCACACTGGACTCGCATTCGGGAGGACGACGGTTCACTCCCGTCTCCGGCCATCCTGATTTAGGTTTTCCGTGATTTCCCTAAATCGCTTCAGGCAAATGCCGGGATGGTTCCTTTGAAAGGGCACGGCCGATTTCCTTCCCCATCCTTCCCTCACCCGAGCTTGCGCTCCGTCTCTAATGACCTCGTTGTCGACGGGACGTTAAACACTAATGTCCTCCTCCTCCAGGTACGAAAGATTACACATTATCTTCCCGGTGATCTCGACAGAAAATTTTTGCCAGATCGCTAGCCTACTAAGGGCTAGTTGTACAGTCGCTGGTTAATATCCGCTTACGTTCTATTCTCGGAATAGAGAGGAAAACGGGTTGTTCGTACACGTAATAACACCTAATCGGAGAGTAAACGCTGGATAACTAAACCGGTGATTCTGGTAGGGTTAGTGAAGTTAACCGGAGATTAAGTTTCGACAACGTCAGGAACATTTACAGAATTTGTGAGTCGAGATTGTTGGAACGACAAACGAGAAGAAACGGAGACATCACACAAATTATATGGAAGAATGTGGCGATTCCAAATTTATACAAAAATTTCGTACTACAACTGCGTTTCGATCCCACGCTTGAGGAACTGGAACATATGTATTAAACGTGAAACTATTTCCTAAAATGAAACTATTTGCTTGTAGTAGGCCTAATAGGCATTAGATATTGGTACTTCTTGATTTATATTCTTTCGTGTTATTTATGTAAATGAGGTAGATAAAAATGATAATTTGTGCCAAAACAGTCTCGCTTATTTCGTGTATGTTACAATTGCTGCAATATCATAAGGAACTGTTCGTTTTACGTAGCAGACAGGGACAAAATAGACGTAATCAAATCGAGAAACACCACGACTCTTGTGTACGATTCGTATTAATAGCTTCTTCAGTAGTAGACAACGACTATTTGATTCCTCGTGTAGCAAAACGTTTGATGAGACAATAGATTCTTTCGGAGAAAGGAAAACACGCCATTTAAAACAGTAGCAAGATTAGAGAGAAAAAAATGTTGTGACCTAGAAGTGAAGAAATGTGTAATGTCTTGCATGCCTCTTGTGTTTACTGGTTTTATGTTTCCTATATTTAATTTTATCTCACACAAAAAGTTATTAGCAATAAAGAGTTCAGATTTTCTGAAGAATTCTGCTTCTCCCGATCACAAATATTCCCACTCAGTATTGTCAGGTTTTTTTAAAAAAAAATATTTTTTTTAGGTGGGTAGGATGTCAAACCGGCCGAGTGGGAGTGGGAGAAGGCCACAGGACATTTTGATTTCCACTGTCCTGAATATAGGAATGATGATTACAAAATAAACACATTTGAACTCCACAGGGCGCAATAAAGTGACGTGTGATAGAAGAAAGCTGTGTGAAGATGCATGGCTCTACGCTTTGACACACTTAAGACCAAATAACATGTCTTACATTTCCTCGAAGATATGTATTTTACGTACGAAACTCTTCAGAAAGATGTGCACTATAAAATGAACAAATTTTTGAAAAATCGATTTTTTAAAAGTTTTTGATGTATCTCAAACCCTCGAGTGGGAGGGGGGGTTCACTATCAAGTTTTTCCCCGGTTCGGAAATATCTTGGATCAGGAGCTGTGTCAGCCTTCTGCATGAAAAGTACAAACCAATGAACGTATTCCACAGCTGATCAAATTAAACATCAGTAGAAATTATCGAATGAATCTTGGTTCGAATTCCTAAATTACCACATTTTAACAGGTCATGAAGACAAGGCTGAAGACCAAGGAGTACATGTAGATGACAGAGTCTTCGGTAGGTCAAGTTGCGTCGGGCAGTCAGAGATTGAGAAATAATTCGAACACTCGAGCCTATCTTCATGGTTAAAAGCTTGATGAAGGAAGGTACCAAAAACTACTGCTCTTTTATCGCTCATGTGGAGGTCACAGGGAGAGTTTCTCCAGAAAATTCCGAAAATGTTTGGCAAACATACCGTGCGTGTATGTTGCTTTTTAAAGCTTTATGTTCCCCTTTTTTTACCTTTTGGACAGATTCGTCTAACTGCATCAGTTTTTTATGTTTCGGTGCAGCTATAGACCACATTACACTGACGACACGGAAGTCATGGGAGACTTCCTAACATCGTGTCGGACCTTCGATTGCGCGGCGTAGTGTAGCGGCTCGATGTGACATGTACTCAAGAAGTCCCTGGAAGTCCCCTACGGAAATATTGAGCCATGCTGCCTTTCTAGCCGACTATAACTGCGAAAGTGTTGCCGGTGAATCATTTGGTGCGCCAACAGACCTCTCGAATATGTCCCACATGTGTTCGATGGGATTCGTATTGGGCGATCTGAGTAGCCAAATCATTGGCTCGAACTGTCCAGAATTTTCGTCAGACCAATAGCGAGCAGTTGTGGACCGGTGACGAGGTACACTGTCATCCATAAAAATTCCTTTGTTATTTGGGAAAATTTACTCCACGAATGACTGCAAATGGGTTTTCAGGTAGCCGAATATAACCATTTCCAGTCAATGATCGGTTCAGTTGGACCAGATGACCCAGTCAATACCATTTAAACACAGCCCGCAACGCTATGGAGGTGCCACCAACTTGCAAGGTGCCTTGTTGACCCAACTTGTGTCCATGGCTTCGTGGGGTCTGTGCCACACTTGAAACTACCATCAACTCTTACCGACTGTAATCGAGACTCATACGACACGGCCACGGTTTTCCAGTCGTCTACTATCCAATCGATATGGTCATGAGCCCAGGAGAAACGTTGCAGGTCATGTCGTGCTGTTAGAAAAGACACCTCGGTTGATTGCCTGCTGCTGTGGCCCATTAACGCCAAATGGCACCACACTATCCTACCGGTTACTTTCGTCGGACGTCTCACATTCATTTCTGCGATAATTATTTCACGCAGTCCTCCCCCTCCCCATTCTCCCCCCTTGAACCGAGGACCCTGCCATCGGTGGTGCGGTTGAGTGCCTCAGCGATACAGATAGCCTTATCGTAGGTACAACCACGGCGGAGGGGTATCTGTTGAGTCGCCAGATAAACGTGTGGTTCCTGAAGAGGGGCAGCAGCCTTTTCAATAGTTGCAGAGGCAACAGTATGGATGATTGACAGATATGGCAATGTAACATCAACAAAAACGATCTTGGTGTGCTGGTTCTGCGAACGGCTGAAAGTAAGGGGAAACTGCAGCCGTTATTTCCCGAGGAGCTGCAGACCTACTGTCCTATTGAGTAAAATATTTCAGAGGTAAAGTAATCCCCCATTCGGATCTCTGGGTGGGGCCTACTCAGGAGGATGTCGTCATCAGGAGAAACTAAACTGACATTCTACGGATCGGAGAGTAGAATGGTGGATCCCTTAATCAAGTAGATATGTTAGAAAATTTAAAAAGGGAAATGGATAGGTTAAAGTTAGATATAGTGGGAATTAGAGAAGTTCGGTGGGATGAGGAGCAGGACTTCTGGTCAGGTAAATACAAGGTTATAAATACAAGGTCAAATAGGAGTAATGCAGGAATGGGTTTTATAATGAATAAGAAAATAGGAATGCGGGGTAAGCTACTATGAACAGGATAGTGAACGCATTATCGTAGCCAAGATAGACTCTAAGACTACGCCTGCCACAGTAGCACAAGTTTACATGCCAACTAGATTCTCAGATGATGAAGAGATTGAAGAAACATATAATGAGATGAAAGAAATTATTCAGAGAGTTAAGGGCACGAAAATTTAATTGCGATGAAAGACTGGAAGTAGATATTAGGGAAAGGAAAAGAAGGAAAAATAGTATGTGAATATGGACTCTGGGAAAGGAATGAAAGAGGAACCCAGCCGGCTGGTAGAATTCTGCACAGATCATAATTTAGTCATTAGTAACACTTGGTTTAAGAATCATAAAAGAAGGTTGTATACGTGGAACAGACCTGGAGACACCGGAACGTTTCAGAATGAATACATAATTATTAGACTTTGATTTAGAAGCCATATTTTAAATTGTAAGACATATCCAAGAGCAGATGTGGACTCTGACCTCAATTTATTGGTTATGAACTGTAGATAAAAACTGAAGAAATTGGAAAAAGTAGGAAACTAGGGAGTTGGGACCTGGATAAATTGTAAGAAGCGGGGGTTGCTGAGAGTTTCAGAGGCAGCATTTGGCAACGGTTCACTGGAACAGGGGAAAGGAATACTGAAGGCAGAGGACCATATAGGTAAAAAGATAAGGATAAGTAAAAACTCTTGGATAACACAACATACATTGCATTTAATTGATGAAGGGAGAAAATTAAAAAATGCAGCAAATGAAGCAGGCGAAAGGGAATACAAACGTTTAACAAATGAGATTGAAAGGATATGCAAAATTGCTAAGCAAGAACGGCTAGAGGAAAAATGTAAGGACTTAGAAGCATATTCCATTAGGGGAAAGATAGATACCGCCTACAGAAAAAAAGAAGCATTTATACGAACATCAGCAGCTCAGATGGTATACCAGCCCTAAGCAAATAAGGGAAAGCTGAAAAATGGAAGGAGTATATAGAGTCTATGCAAGGGTGATGAACTTGAAAGCATTATTTTAGAAAGGAAAGTGGACGTAAGTGAAGATGAGATGTGAGATATGATATTGCGAGAAGAATTTGACGAAGCTCTGAAAGATCTAAGTGGAAACAAGACTCCAGGGGTAGACAATATTCCTTCGCAACTACTGACAGCCTTGGGAGAGCCAGCCACGACAAAACTCTCCATCAGGTGTGCAAGATGTATGAGACAGGCGAAATATCCTCAGACTTCAAGAAGAATATAATAATTCCAATTTCAAAGAAAGCAGATGCTGACAGGTGTGAAAATTACAGAAATATCAGTTTAATAAGTCAGGGCTGGAAAATAACAACATGAGTTCCTTACAGAAGAATGGAAAAACTCATAGAAGCCAACATTGGGGAACATCAGTTTGGATTCAAGAGGAAAGTAGGAACACACGAAGCAACACTGAACGGTTTTCATGGAAGATAGGTAAGGGAAAGCAAAGCTATGTTTATAGCATTTGTAGACATAGAGCAAACTTTTGAGAATGTTGAATGGAATACTCTCTTTGAAACTCTGTAGGTAGCAGGGTTAAAATGTCGAGAGCGAAAATGTATTTGCAACTTGTACAGAAACCAGATGAGAGTTATAAGCGTCGAGGGGCGTGAAATGGAAGCAGTGGTCAAGAAGGGAGTAAGACAGGGTTGTAGCTTATCCCCGATGTTATTCAATCTGTATATTGAGCAAGAAGTAGAGGAAACAAAAGAAAAATTTGGAGTAGGAATTAAAGTCCGGGAGGAACAAAAAAAAAAAAAAAAACCACCAACTCTGAGATTTGCCGATGACACTGTAGTTCTGTCAGAGACGGCAAGGGACTTGGAAGAGTACTTGAGTGGAATGGAAAAAATGTAATGAAATCAGACGATGTTGAGGGAATTAGCTCAACAAATGAGGCACTAAAAGCTGTAGATGAGGCTTGTTACTTGGGCAGTAAAGTAACTGATAACGGCCGAAGTAGAATGGATATAAAATATTGACCGGGAATGACAAGAAAAATGTTTGTGAAGGAGAGAAATTTGTTAACACCGAATGTAAATGTAAGTGTTAGGAAGTCTTTTCTGACGGCATCTGCCTGGAGTGTAGCCTTGTAAGGAAATGAAACGCAGACAATTCAAACAAGAAGAGAATAAAACTTTTGAAATGAGGTGCTACAGAAAAATGCTGACTATTATATGGGTGGATCGATTAACTAATGAGGAAGTACTGATTAGAAATGGGGAGAAAAGAAGTTTGTTGCGTAACTTGGCTAAGTGAAGTGATCGGTTGATAGGACGCACTCTGAGACATAAAAGAATAATCAGTTTGGTACTAGACGGATTGGAAGGAGGGATGAAAGTTGTAGAGGGAGGCCAACAGCCGAGTACAGTAATTAAATTCGAATTGAAACATCCTGGCAGATTAAGAGTGTGTGCCGGGCTGGGACTTGTAACTGGGGCTTTTGCCTTCCATTAGTATTTACTCCACTTGAACGGAATGGGCAGTGTCTTGGAAGAAGGATAAAGAATGAACATAAAAGAAGGAAAACGAGGATAATGGAGTCGAATTAAATCAGGTGATGCTAAGGTAAACAGATTAGGAAACGAGATATTTAAAGCGGTAGATGAGTTTTGTTATTTGGGCAGCAAAATAACTGATGGCCGAAGGATAGACAATATAAAATGTAGATTGCCAATGGTAAGACAAGCACTGCTTAATAAGAGAAATTTGTTAACATCGAGTATAGATTTACGTGTTAGAAAGGTATTTGTCTATAGTGTAGACATGTATGGAAATGAATCGTGGACGACAAAGAGTTCAGACAAAAAGAGAACAGAAGCTTGTGAAATGTGTTGCTACAGAAGAATGTTGAACATTACATTGGTCGATCGTGTAACTAATTAAAAGGTACTGAATAGGATTGGGGAGACAAGAATTTTGTGGCACAACTTGACCAAAACAAGGGCTCAGTTGATAAGACAATTTAGTGCTGGGAGGGAAGTATGGGTAGTATATGAAATGAATACAGTAGGCAGATTCAGAAGGATGTGGGTTGCAGTAGTTCTTTGGAGATGAAGAGGCTAGCACGGGATACAGTAGCATCAAACCAGTCTTTGGACTGAAGACCACAACGTAGCATTTCACGCAGTGTTGCTTGTCTGTTAGCACTGACAACTCTACGCAAACGCCGTTGTTTTCGGTCGTTAAGAGAAGACCATCGGCCACTGAGTTGAAAGTGGTGAGAGATAACGCCTCGGATATGCTACTCTTGGCAGACTATTGAGGCTGTGGATCTCGGAATAGGGGTGAATTCCCTAACGATTTGCGATATGGGATGTTACATGTGTCTAACTCCAATCACAATTCCGTGTTCAAAGTCTGTTAATTCCCGTCGTGTGGCCATAATCACTTCTAAAACCTTCTGACATGCATCGCCGGAGTACTAATGACCGTTCCGGCAATGCACTGACTTTTTATACCTTGCATACTCAATACCACCGCCTTATGTGTATGTGCATATCACTATCCCATGGCTTTCGTCACCGCAGTGTAATTAGACGCAGATGTCAAGGATTGTTGAATTTTGTTATTAGCAGCTTTTCACATAGATCTAGACTAGTATTCAGCTTCCTGTTAGCTTCGTTTCAATCGTTCCAACCCTTGATGTTGCACATCAAAGTTAAAAATTGCTGTGTATAGTGAGTTCCAAAAACCAGGTAAATACATATCGTCTACCGCACTGCACCGCAGTGAATCATACGAGGGGGGTCCAATAAGTAATGTAAGACATTTTTCCCCCTTAAAGCAGGTTGGTTTTATTCGAGATTCCAATCTCTATATTATTCCCCACACTTTTGGCAACAAAGCCCTGGTTTTCAATGTAATCTCCATTCACTGCAACGGCCTTACGCCACCGTACTGGGAGGACCTGCATGGTACCACTCTACAGGTCGACGTCGGAACCAATGTCTTCATGCATGAATAACGTCCCCATCATCCACATACTGTTTCCCGCGGAGTGCATCCTTCGGGACAAACAGATGGAAGTCGGAAGGTGCGAGATCTGAGCGCTAGGGTGAATGAGGAATCCAGCGGCTACACACCTTTGAGTACTCCAGCTGGTGGGAGAGAGCGTCAGCACTACCAACAGAGATGTCCATCTGAGCACCGAGGTATCCAATTGTGTTCCGTCGATCACCTAGAATGAGAGTGTTCGCACGTTCCAAAAATGCAGGTGCCACATCTGTGTGAGGCAGAAGATCACACAGGTGTGCGCGACCTTGTTCGATTATGACAGCCACTGCGCCCAACGACTCACCATGCTTTTGTTCACTGCCGTAGACATGCTGCAAGCGCCTATGAACATCCGCGATGTTCTGCTCTTTCAGCCAAAGGAATGTCAATGACAGCTTTCTGATTGGTGCACACCTCGACTACTGACCCCATGTTCAAGGCTACACGTAGCGCCGCGACCGATCGGAACTTCATACAACTGTATGGAGTGAGGCGGGAATATTCCTCGATGTCACACAAGAAATTTCACTTTTTTTTCAACCGAAACTGACAGAGGAATAAATGTGTTGCTTTGCTTACTGAACGCTCCTCGTACATGAATTGAATTGTCAGTGCCTACGTCTTTCTTCCAAAATATCAGGTGATAGCAACTCAAGTTATTGCTGTAATCTTAACGTAAAAGCTGCCATTTGGACTATTGCTGCGTTGTGTAGCAATTTCATTTCCGAAAGAAATTGGTGTATACGTGCTATTCGTTACCTTATTTCTTTCAATAACCTAGAAGGATTGATTTTTTTCTGTTATCATGATGTGTGTTGTTATGTTTTGTGCACGTCTTTGCTTAATTTCTTTTAATCATTAGATGCGTCGCATGTAAAATAAGGTGTTGTATTCGCTTCTTTCCAGTGATGCAAAATGGTTCAAATTGCTCTGAGCACTATGGGACTCAACTGCTGTGGTCATCAGTCCCCTATAACTTAGAACTACTTAAACCTAACTAACCTAAGGACATCACACACATCCATGCCCGAGGCAGGATCGAACCTGCGACCGTAGCAGTCACACGGTTCCGGACTGCGCGCCTAGAGCCGCGAGACTACCGCGGCCGGCCAGTGATGCAAGGTGTGTGCTGCCCAATGAGGCGTTTAATACAGAGCATATGGAGGGTATAATTCAGGCTGAAGATGCTTGTGTAATGTTTTGGGGTTTGTATTTGACACCGTGACTTGGTCCGCTCATTGTGAACATAAAAGCGGATGTTATTTCAATGTCCTCAGCGACCACGTGTTACCCTTCCTTCTACGAGTACACTATCCAGCCACTTTAATGTGACCACCTCCCAAAAGCCTGAATAAGCACCGGGGCTCAGGAGCAATGCCAAGTTTCGTGACACGGTCAGCTGTGCCAAGGTTTTCCGGTTGAGGATCCCTGGCAAGAACAGCCCGATTCTAGATTGGATTTAAATCTGAGGAGACGATTAACTCATCCTGCTGCTCTTCCAACCACTCATGTACACTGCGAGCTTTGTCACAGGTTGCATTTTCCTACTGGTAGGTGCCAATGTTCCGAGGTAAAAGGAATGTAGGAGTGTACACGGTCATAAAGGATAGATGCATACTTGTATTAATCCATTTCGCCTTCCAGAATAACGATATCACCCAGGGAATACTACGAAAACATTCCCCAGCCCATAAGGCTTCGCCCTTGTTGCAGTTCGTTTGATTTCAGACGTTCCGCGCCGTGGATGTCACCGGCCAGCGGTCAGATGGAGCAGAAAACGTGATTCAGATCTGAACAGGCCACCTGTCGTCACTCCGTGGACGTCCGTTATGGCACTCGCGTGCAAATTCCAGCCTTCGTCGCCGATGAACGATAACACAGGTGCATGAACCAGACGCCTGCTGTGGAGGTCCATATGCAGCAACATTCATTCGCTGAACGGTCGTTGAGACACTGTTGGCAGCCTCTTGGTTCACCTAGGTGGACAGTTGGTCAACATCTGCACGTCTATTCGCCCGTACACATCTCTAAAGCCGTCGTCATTCACCTGCGTGATCTACGGCCTGTGGTGGACGACAGTTTCCTCGGGTCTGGTTTTGGTTAGTGCCATTTTGCCAGAAAAAGTGACTTTAACCACAGTTTCACACAATCAGCGTACAAATTGAATCGAAAATGCTTCCATGCTTGATCCAAAAGCTTAATAATCATGCCCTTTCGGGCGTCAAAACAATCGCTCCGTTTCCGCATTACGACGACGGCTCCACTGTTTTCCGAGTCTCCCCGGCACGCTTCACATACGCTACACTGTTAGTGCTCCCACCTGCCGTCTGTTCCACCTGCCGTCTGTGAGTGGTTAAGGCATCTTGACGTCGAACACGGGCGCTGCCGCCCGCATCTCGTGGTCGTGCGGTAACGCTCTCGCTACCGACGCCCGGGTTCCCGGGTTCGATTCCCGGCGGGGTCAGGGATTTTTCTCTGCCTCGTGGTGGCTGGGTGTTGTGTGATGTCCTTAGGTTAGTTAGGTTTAAGTAGTTCTAAGTTCTAGGGGACTGATGAGCACAGATGTTAAGTCCCATAGTGCTCAGAGCCATTTGAACCATTTCGAACGGGCGATGCCCATATTAATGTGAGTGGACTGTGTATCACTCTCGGTATAATTTAGTATGAAAATTCGTGTTATGTACTTGGCATAGAGATTTTGTAATAAACTGGGGTCAATTTTGAACCGACACTTTATTTCAGCAGATTGATGAACCCTCTTTTATTGAGATTATTAATGCTTTTTGAAATAACCATGTGTCAAGACACCTTTTCATCTCGTTATTCTAATGCATGGCAGTATTCATTACCGCATCTGATTCAACGGGGGCGATCCTGCTCTCGGAAAGTCCAGCCGATGCATATCATTGTGACAGCAAGGAGGCATCGCCAGTTCGGTCGGCGTGTTCACACTTTTCAAGAACAAACCTCATATGAATTTCTTTTGCGTGTTGGAACTCGTGAATATGCTATGAGGCAACAAGGGTGCATCCAGGATCCTAAAACCGGACATGCCACTAAGTGTTGGGATTCTCACGCAAAGTGGAAGCAATTAGTAATTGCAGTTAATGTAATTATTTTCTCAAGTTAAATGTAAGCCAAAGACTTCTCTCGTTAAACGCCGAAACAATTTAGAACTGTGTGCCAAATTTAAAATTGAATTCATAAATTGGCCTTTCCATTATGGAAGCAATTGGACTGTGTAACACAGGCCGATCAAAAGCGAAAACTGATATTCAAGTTTCGAATTATTCTCTGAGACACTTTTGTAACCTATTTGTAGTCTCAGTGCAACTCCACGGTAGAGTGAATTTTGATCCTGTCAGCAAATATTACAGCGAAGCAATTCTTTGTCATATCGTTTGTTAGAGACGTGCTAGTTGACCAAAGTGTGCAAGATAGCCTCTCTCGAATTTCGATAAGGACTAGACACTTACTTAAAGACCGTGGGTGCCAAACTTGCTGCCCTTGTGCCGCATGCGATACGCGAATAATATTTTTATGGCCCTGCCATGCAGTCGACAAGCGATGCGTTTTTTGGGATTAGAAAGAAGAAATGATTCGTTTCTTAATAATGAAAACCTGAAGACAAAGGATTTTATACTATTTAGGGTTGAAATATTTATTCTTCACGATTAATATCTCAAATTATCTTGCGCAATTTAAATTTAAAGCCGCGCGGGATAGGTGTGCGGTCGAGGGCGCCTTGTTACAGTTCGCGCGGCTCCCCTCGTCGGAGGTTCGAGTCCTCCCTCGGACATGGGTGTGTGTTGTCTTTAGCGTGAGTTAGTTTAAGTTAGATGAAGTAGTGCTTAGGGACCGATGAACTCAGCAGTTTGGTACCATAGTACTTACCACTAAACTAAAAAAAAATATAAACTGTAAGGAAAAGATCAGAATATTTAGAACATGTGTCAACAAACTGTGGCATTCAGAAATGAACTAGTTCTTTGGGAAAAATATTCCAAGAATGAATATTTGACGCAGATGTATAACACAAATAAATCCACTTCAAGTGAATCTGTATTGTATTATAAATAAGGTGAAAGATTTGTAAGCCTAACTTTAACGCAAGATCCGCAGATTTAAAAATTTGGAAGGCAAGGTTTCTTTCATTACATCAGCTTTTTCAGTAAATGTTGAACTGATATCAAATCAAATGCAAATAAAAGTAGGAGAGTCAGTGTGATTCAGAGATGAATTGTAAATACAGTGTAATAGGTGTACCTGTATTTTACACACGTTTGTCTGCCAGGTTTGAATATATCAGAAAATTGTCATATGATATGGTAATCATATTTGGATGCACTTATCAGAGCGAGCAGCTATAAACCATCGTGAAGGGAAACAGGTCGCTTCTCAGATACTTAATTATTGACATCCACATTGGGTAAGATTTGAAACTAATTACTGAAAAGAAGATTCGCTCAAACGGAAGAAAATGGTATCACAGAAGAGGTGTCAAGTTTCAGGGAGAAAACATAAATTCAGCTTTTTTCTTCCCCTTTTCTGCCTTGCAGATTGAAAATAAGCTCTCGTTTTTATATAAAAAATGCTGTTTTCTGTCGCAGATAGAAAGCATGAACTTTATTATTTTTAATGATCTTGTGCTTTCTTCATGAACTTGCATGTCTTTTATTAAAGCTCACTCGAATCTTATCTGACTCTTGTTAGTCTTTGTATCGTTACACCAGGCCGAAATATGCCGCCGTGTCGCGAACAGGGTCATGATGGCACAGATCTCAGACCGTAATCGGAAAAACAAAGATTTGTGCCTGGATTCGACATAAAGATTTTACTGCTTTGAGACCACATTCTGCAGCAAAGTATAAGGTTTAGTCTAGGTTGCCTGCTTTGAAAGAAAGATATTTAAAAAAAGACATTTCCTCGAAGGAAATCATTGATTGACGTGTCATAAACTTGTTTTATTTGTGGCGGAATCCTATTGCAAGACTCACCGATAACCGGTTTCGACTTCAAGTTTAGTCCGACAGCGCAAATGTCGCCCATGAACAGTAGCATCTGAAGATGACCATTGTAGGCCGAAACCGATTACGACTGTGTCATAGAATGTGATTATGTCTTAAATAAAGTGAGATTCACAAAAATAGAAATGTTGGTCGTAGCTAATAACTCTGCTATTTGAAGCCTTTGAAGCGAGCAATAAATGTTCGTCAGAACTGTCAGTTACCAAGCGACAAAATAACAATAGTGTGCCCTTTGGGTTGTCTTTCACCATCGCGATAGTGATTTAGGGAAAACACACCAAATTTATTCCTGTGCAGTCGCACGGGGTTTGATACAGGACCTTCCAAATCTCAGCCCAATTCCTTATCAACTGCGTCACCTCGCTCATTAAATATACGATGTCCAAAAAAGCTCGTTGCATTAAAGAGGACGATGTCCAAAAAGCTCGTTGGATTAAAGAGGATACTAAAGCTTTATTTATAACCCTCAGCATACGTACCGGCCGGAGTGACCTAACTAACCTAAGGACATCACACACATCCATGCCCGAGGCAGGATTCGAACCTGCGACCGTAGCATATACCCATTTGACACTGATGTTATTTTATGAGAAAGTTACTAAAAGACCTGATTTGCGACTTCAAATAAACGTATAAATAAATCAGCAACTAAGTAAATAAAATCCAATTAGTTATGTATACGTTAATTTGCTTTGGAATGCTGGCAGACTTTTTTTACCTTAATGACAATTATTTTTCTTTAATCGTGGGTCTACAATTGCTAGAAATATTTAAAGTAACTCCAAACCCGACGGTAACTATCAACAAAAATTATCAGCTGTCAACTAGAAATTATAATTCCGAGTCGCAAGCAGTCACGGCGTCGTTTAATAAACAGCCCCTCTCGGAAGTTTAGTGTGCCTAAATAAAAAAATGCATTTTTATGCACTAAATTAATTAATTTGCTAACAGAAAGTTTCGAAGAGTTGTACGAAGTTCGTAACTTTAACTAACTGCAAGACGTCTTGTTTGGAACTCCACAGCTAAGTGTTTACTGAGGTCAGATTGCCGTGTAGTGAACTGCTTTGGGTGAGCGGCTGCGCTACGGTATCCAAACTGGGGCGAAGCTCGGCGCGTCTGCGGCCAGAGCCAGGGGTGATCAATACGGGACCGCCGGCGACCCCTCTTCCGTAGCCCCCCCCCCCCTCCACCCACGCTATCAAGCAACAGCCAGTCCGAGGGTCGGCGGTCAGCCCGACACGAAAGTTACTCCTCAGCACCGTTCTGCAGTCAACAAAATCAACCTGCTCGCACCGCTGACATCGGACAGCTTAAATGACAACACATGCCAAACTGGCTCACTTTCAACTGTTGGAAGCCTAAGGAATTGAATTACTCCATAGGCCTGTAATGACCATCATTAACAACATAGAAATATGTTAGATCCAATATCATTCTTTCGTACAGTGCTATACACTGGAGTATTGATATTTTACTTTTAGATTCTAGCACTGCGGAGCTGGATCGTTTATCTGCTAAAAGTTATTGGTAATCGCTAGCTTAGAAAGGAGAAGCAGGTGACACAGAATGCGAAGGCGTGCTGAAATGTGATGCCTCCGATTTTATGTGAAAATTCTCAGCGCTTTTTAAATTGACGAACTTTATCAACATTCTACGTATTTGATCTTCATCCCTAGTATATATTTCTCAACATAGTCACCCCTGATCACATTTCTCCCACCGAGAGACCAGTCTGTTGATAACGTCACTGCAGAATGCTTACTTGTTGGGGGAGACGCAACGTAACTTCTGCTTGCGCCACTTCACCACTGTCAAAGTGAAGCCCTTGAACGTGTTATTTAAGTCTTGGAAAAATGCGAAAATCGGATGGGGCCAAGTCGGGACTACATGGAGGATGATCCATGACAGTGAGCCCAAGGCGTCGGATTGTTTCACATATCGCAACGCTCGTGTGTGGTCTGGTGTTGTCATACTGAAGGAGGAGAGGCTGCTCCATGTCTGGACGTACTCTTTCTGCGGTTACATACTCGATTACAGCATGCTGTTTCTCACGCACCTACATAGTAACGTTACACACCGCCATGTCGCACGTTACAATTCGAAGCCCTCTGGCGTCGGATGACTAGATACATAGACGTGAAGAATAAAGAAGTAGAGTGTTAACAACATTTTTTTTCCGGAGTCATTACCTTTCAGCACGCCCTTGTATCAATGTTCCTTACATTTATAAGAAGACTGAAATGAACAGATACGAGCAATCTGTGTCACCTTTCTGGGAAAATAAATTGTTACCGATTAGATCGCTTGACATTTCATATGAGATGCGCTACCTTCATTGGATACTGTAGACACAACAAAAGGAAGTAAAAGTTAGAAGTAAACCACATGCACTAACAAAAGAGATAATATATGATTTCACTCACCAGCACACTAAACTTTCGAAACAAAACAACGTGTCAGATATTTGTTTCGAGAGTTCTGTTTTCATGTAGGTGGAGCTACGTTGTGTTTCTGTTGGTAGTATATGCAAATTTCTTCTCATCTGCATTTCGTTTTATTTTTGTTTACGCCACACTACCATACCTAGAATTAGTTTTCTTCATTACTGGTTTATTTCTGACGTCAGACTGCTGCAGTACACTAGGGAACATTTTAACTTTAAGGAAAAGTTGATTTATAAAAGTAAAAGACTTCTTCGATTTGCAGTGGTCATTGAATTTTTGTACGATATTTTTTCAACTTTCCTGGTTGCCTTCGTTAGGTGTCAACAGCAGATTTCGTTGCTCACTGTTTAGTTGGTGTCCATAAACTTGTAAACCGTCAGTCTCAATGTATTTTGTGGGCGTAGTACCCCTCAACCCGTCGGTATTTGTAAAAGTCATGTGTGAGGACCGTAAACAGTTGCTGATTAAATAACTTTATTTGATAAACGATATTTTTTATATACATATATAGGGTGCCCCATTTTAATCTATACGGGCCTATATCTCTGGAGCAGCACAATTCTGCAAAAAAAATCTCTAGTAAAAGTTGGAAGGTTTGAAGGGGGTCATGGAATGCTTACCTCGAAAGGACATTGAACCTTGTTTTCAAGGTCAAACCAAGGTCAAATTCATTTTTGCAAAATGGTAACCCCTATTTTTTAACTCCATATTCGTATTCTATTTGAAAAAAAAACATTGTTTGTAGGGAACATTCTTTTCGAAAAACCAGTTGTATTTTCTCCAGGGGGGACTTCATTGTAACTTTCACAGGTTACCAGTATTCCGAGAACCAAGTGAGATCGGGAAAAATTTTCATTGAAAATCTTGTATGGTTTCTGAATTTCAAATGGCCTTGAAATTCTTCAGTAGAGATTAACCTGAATGCAAATACCATCGACATTAGCAGAAACCAATGTGCACCACTTGGAGGAGCCGGCCGGTGTGACCAAGCGGTTCTAGGTGCTTCAGTCTGGAACCGCGTGACCGCTACGGTCGCGGGTTCGAATCCTGTCTCGGGCATGGATGTGTGTGATGTCCTTAGGTTACTTAGGTTTAAGTAGTACTAAGTTCTAGGGGACTGATGACTACAGATGTTAAGTCCCATAGTGCTCAGAGCCATTTGAACCATTTTGAACCACTTGGAGGGTGCCGAATCAGAGACCAGCATTGTGCTTGTGCCGGCACAATCAGAGAAGAGAAGGGTGGAGCTTTGAGGCTAACAGGCGTCATTGTCGGGGAATTTGAAGTCATGACTGAGGTTCAGAGAAATTTTATCTTTGGAGACTCTGAAAATTTCTCGGCTGTGCTCACTTAGAATTATTCTTGAATGGGGCGACTCTCATTAGATTTTCCCTTATGGACTTAGAAAAAATGTGTGTCAAGAGATTTAAAACAATTTCAGCTCGTCGAACTCATGAATTTCGCCTCTTGGTACTCAGAACAATATCGTCTCGCGAGACGCTAATGAATTCCTACGAAGTGAAATTTTTCCAAATCCGTACAAGCAAAATTAGTCTCAACGCGAATGTTTCGAGCCCATAAGAGAAAAATTTATCTGAGTCACCTTGTCCCGCAGTCGACTATCTCGGGCCCGTCTTTCCTTTCTACCTTCTCTCCATATTTGAAAAGATGCATTACCATGGGGTATATCATTACTTTATTATGTACGTCAATATCGAGATGTGTAAATATGCCCTCTTGAAAGACACACATCCGCTAGACACCTAAGTAATTTTATGAAGGAGCGCACTTGAATACTATATGTTTTGGCTTCAAGTTGTGGCGTAAACAACAGCAAGCATTTGTAAACAAACGGGTCGCTACACTGTAATAAGTCAACACACTGGCCGGATGTTTCGTAGAAGGAAAACTTAAGAAAACCAATAATAGTAAAAGTAACCAGTACAATTTATTTTCGACTCTATTATGTCCGAAATGGCTGATTACACGTCGTTAGAAGTAGTTAGAATGATAAAAATTGTTGGCGAGTGTCGTGACAATTATGCAGCCGCGCAAAGATTGTATGCCAAGAGGTATCCCGATGCCCGCCACGCCACGAATTTTGCAGTTAGGTCTCTAGTAAGAAGAGCTGAATGAGGGACCTTGAAACAGCAGAGACGAAAGACGGGCCCGAGAGAGGCGATTGCTGTGAGAGTTCATGCTGTCGTCGCTGAAGAACCACACCTTTCGACTCGTCAGATTCAGCGAATGCATGGCGTGCCTCGATCAACGGTATCTCGTGTTTTAAGATATTTTAAATTCCACCCGTACCGCTTACATATCACCCACGCAATTGAGCCTAGGGTTCCTGACAGATGCCTAGCATTTAGTCGAAAGGCCGATACGCAAATACGTCGTGATCCCTGTTTCTTCGCACGCACTCTCTTTACAGACGAGGCAAACTTCGACAAAATGGGAGGAGTCAATCTCCAAAACGCACACTACTGGGTGGAAACAAATCCACTCTGGCAACGAGGTTCAAAAATGGTTCAAATGGCTCTGAGCTCTATGGGTCTTAACTGCTGAGGTCATCAGTTCCTTAGAACTTAGAACTACTTAAACCTAACTAACCTAAGGGCATCACACACATCCATGCCCGAGGCAGGATTCGAACCAGCGACCGTAGCGGTCGCGCGGTTCCGGACTGTAGCGCCTAGAACCGCTCGGCCACTCCGGCCGGCGGCAACGAGGTCACCGAACACAGAGATGGAGCACCATTCAACTTGCTCGCCAGGCTGCAGGATTCTCCAGAAACAAAGAAAAATAATTGTATACAAGACCCTGGACCGACTGACCTACACTGAGGCTAAGAGAAAATATGAAAGGCTACATCCTATGCCTTTGACCTCAACCCATGCTGCCGCTACGACAATGGTTCTACCATCTTCCGTTCCACCATGTACAGTTGGCTCTCAGAGCTGTCAGACTCCACCTGCCCACTTGATGGTGGGGGCACTTCCCTCCCTGTTTCTCCTGCACAAACTACTTCAGGAGCAACAACCCTCCAACCATCAGGGAGTGTCATTTCCCACTTCTCAGTCGGAGAAGCATCAGTCTTCTTTGGATCCTCTCACCAGGAAGGGGTCCCTTGGGTCACTCCCTTCCCAGGTTCCTACCAGTGACAACGCTGACACCCACAAGTGGTGAAGCAACCACAGGTAGCTGGTCGTATGGCTCCATGGTCCTCCTCAGTCCCTGAGATTGAATCAGTGAAGCCTACCCAGCTGGACAAACCTAAGGAGAAGCGAGAGAACCATAAAAAGAAAAAGACCCCCAAGAACCAAGGTACGGCGGTGGCACCCACACCACCACTACCTACAAGCTCTGTGTCTGAGAATGAGGTGGAGATTCTGTTGTCCGCTGAGGACCTAGAAATCGCTGGGTCCTCGGGCGCTATGGACGTCGATCACACAGGTATTCAATTGGTGGGAGCAGGTGACCATGAGGCGTAGACTGCCTCATTGAGTGTATCATTCCTTCCCAGTCTCACGATCACATAATCCTCCAGTGGAATTGCGGTGGTTTTTCTCACCACTGTTAAGCTTTACACCTGCCCTCTACATTGCCCTTCAGGAAACTTGGTTCCCGGTAATGCAGCCCCTTGCCCTCACCAGCTATAAGGGATATTACAGGAACTGGAGCGACTATCATAGAGTGTCAGGTGGAGTTTGTGTCTATGACCTGAACTCAGTAGCCGGCCGCGGTGGCCGTGCGGTTCTAGGCGCTGCAGTCCGGAACCGCGGAACTGCTACGGTCACAGGTTCGAATCCTGCCTCGGGCATGGATGTGTGTGATGTCCTTAGGTTAGTTAGGTTTAAGTAGTTCTAAGTTCTAGGGGACTGATGACCTAAGATGTTAAGTCACATAGTGCTCAGAGCCATTTGAACCATTTTGAACTCAGTATGTAGTGAATTTGTGCCCCTTCAAACCCCTCCTGAAGCCGTGGCTGTCAGGATAAGGACGATGCAGGAAATAACTGTCTGCAATGTATATCTTCCTCCAGATGGTGCAGTACCCTTGAACGTATTGGCTGCACTGATTGATCAACTCCCAAAACCTTTCCTACTATTGGGAGATTTCAACACACGTGGGGTGGCGCCATGCTTAGTGGCCGAGGTAGGGAGGTCGAAAACTTACTGTCACAACTCGACCTCTGTCTCTTCAATACAGGAGCCCCCACACATTTCAGTGTGGCATATGGAACATATTCGGCCATTGATCCCACAGTTTGCAGCCCTGGCCTTCTCCCACCTATCCACTGGAGAGCACACGACAACCTGTGTGGTAGTGACCACTTCCCCACCTTTCTGTCACTCCCCCACGCCATCCTCACGGATGCCTACCCAGATGGGCTTTAAACAAGATATACTGGGAATCCTTTACTTCTGCTGTCACCTGTGAATCTCCCCCACATAGTGTCACCGATATTGTAGTTGAGCAGGTCACCACAACGACCGAAAATGCGATCCCTCATTCTTTAGGGTGCCCCCAGCAAAAGACAGTCCCTTGGTGGTCGCCGGAAGTCACTGAGGCAATTAAAGAGCGTCGGTGAGCTCTATAGCGACATAAGCGGCACCTTCCCTAGAGCAATAATAGCCTCCGTGCCCTCATTACCAGCTCACAAAGCGACGGAAACAGGAGTGTTGTGAGAGGTACGTGTCGACCATTGGGTACCATACGTCAGCTTCCCAAGTCTGGGCGAAGATCAGACGTCTTTTTTGTACGAGACTCCAACAGGTGTCCCTCGTATTAACATCAATGGTGTGTTAGCTACAGACGCAAAAGAAATTGCCGAGCACTTTGCTGAGAGCTATGCTCGAGCTTCTGCGTCGGAGAACTACACCCCAGCCTTTCGCACCCGCAAACGGCGGATGGAAAGTCCTCTCGTTCACCACATGCCGCAGTGAAACCTATAACGCCACATTTTCAGGGTGGGAGCATCTCAGTGCCCTTGCACATTGCCCTGACATAGCTCCTGGGCCAGATCGGATCCACAGTCAGATGATTAAACATCTCTCGTCTGACTACAAGCGACATCTCCTCGTCATCTTCAACCGGATCTGGTGCGATGGCGTTTTCCCATCGCAGTGGTGGGAGAGCACTATCATTCCAGTGCTCAGACCCGCTCAAAACCCGCTTGATGTGGATAGCTACCGGCCCATCAGCCTCACCAATTTTCTTTGTAAGCTGCTGGAACGTATGGTGCGTCGGCAGTTGTGTTGGATCCTGGAGTCACGTGGCCTACTGGCTCCATGTCAGGGCGGCTTCCGCCAGGGTCGCTTTACCACTGATAGTCTTGTGTCCCTCGAGTCTTCCATCAGAACAGCCTTTTACAGACGCCAACTTCTGGTTGTCGTCTAGTTTGACTTACATAAAGCATACGACACGACCTGGCGACATCATATCCTTGCCACACTATATGAGTGAAGCCTCTGGGCCCGCTTCAAATTTTTTCCAGAACTTCCTGTCGCTCCGTACTTTCCATGTCGACGTCGGTGCCTCCCATAGTACCCCTCTACTTTTAGTGGCTATTAACGGTCTAGCAGCAGCTGCAGGGACGTCAGTCTCACCTTCTCTGTATGCGGATGACTTCTGCATTTCGTAATGCTCCTCCAGTACTGGTGTTGCTGAGCGGTGCCTACAGGGAGCCATTCACAAGGCGCAGTCATGGGCTCTAGCCCACGGCTTCCAGTTTTCAGCTGGAAAGTCGTGCGTCATGCATTTCTGTCGGCGTAGCACCGTTCATCCAGAACCAGAACTTTACCTTATTGACGATCCATTCACTGTAGTGGACATATCGATTCTTAGGATTGATTTTTGACACCCGATTGACTTGGCTACCTCACCTTCATCAGCTTAAGCCGAATTGCTGGCAGCACCTCAGTGCCCTCTGCTGCCTGAGCAACTCCAACTGGGGTGCAGATCACTCTACGCTGCTGCAGCTCTACATAGTCCTTGTTCAATCCCTCCTTGACTATGGGAATCTGGTTTAGGGTTCGGTGGCGCCCTCAGCGTTGCGTTTACTCGACCTTGTGCACCACTGTGGCGCTCGCCTAGCGACGGGAGCTTTTAGAACGAGTCCAGTGACCAGTGTCCTGGAGGAGGCCGAAGACCCTCCATTGAAGGTTGGGCGTGCCCAACTGCTGGCCAGTTACGTAGCACAAGTTCGTAGTTTTCCTGCGCATCCGAATTACCGTCACCTTTTGCCACCCACGGCGATTCATCTCCCGCATCGGCGGCCCGGGTCAGGGCTTACGATTGAGGTTCGCGTCCG
Source organism: Schistocerca gregaria (assembly GCF_023897955.1). Lineage (NCBI taxonomy): Eukaryota > Metazoa > Arthropoda > Insecta > Orthoptera > Acrididae > Schistocerca > Schistocerca gregaria. The sequence continues at coordinate 535,885,775 of NC_064922.1, forward strand.
ATCCATTCTGATTGGAGTCCTTCCAGTTACCACCTCTCTTCGAAATCCATTCAAGTACACCTCCATTGTGTACACCTAGGCCAATGATTCTTCTGGACCTTTCGCATGGCCCTAAGGAATCCGTTAACACTGCGGCTCTCTGCTATCACTTCCTCTCGATCCTTGGCATGTACCAGGGCCATGAAGTGGTTTACTCCTACGGCTAGATGGCTGATGGTCACGTAGGCTTTGCGTATGTTCATGGAGCACATATTCAACAGCACTCCTTGCAAGATGGCTGCAGTGTTTTCACTGCAGAGCTGGCGGCCGTATCTCGTGCTCTTGAGCACATCTACTCATGCCCTGGCGAATCATTTCTCCTGTGTACTGACACCTTGAGCAATCTACAAGCTATCGGCCAGTGCTACCCTCGCCATCCTTTGGTACCGTCCATTCAGGAGTTCATCTATGCCCTGGAACGGTCCCATCGTTCAGTGATGTTCGTGTGGACCCCAGGACACGTAATCGCAGGCAACGAACTTGCCGACAGGTTTGCCAAACAGGCTACGCAGAAACTGCTTCTGGCGATGGGCATCTCCGAAACTGACCTTTATTCTGTCTTACACTGCAGGGTTTTTCGGCTTTGGGAGACGGAATAGGATAGCAGTACGCACAACAAATTGCGTGTAATTACGGAGACTACGAATGTGTGGAAGTGTTCCATACGGTTCTCTCGCAGGGAATCAGTTGTCCTCTGCCGGCCCCGCATTGGCCATACGTGGCTAACGCAAGGTTATAACCTCCGTTACGAGGACCCACCTCGGTGTCGCTGTGGCTCACCAATGACGGTCGTTCACCTCTTGCTGTAATGCCAACTTTCAGCCACTCTGTGACGAACTTTTAACTTTCTCAGCACCCTACCTTCGGTGATGGGCGACAATGCCTCAACAGCAGCTTTAGTTATACTTTTTTTCCTGAGGGTGGGTTTTATCATTTGATCTAAGCTTTAGCGCATGTCCTTTGTCCCTCTATGTCCTCCACCCCAGTGCTTTTAGAGTGGAGGTTTTAATGTGTTGCAGAGTGGCTGGCTTCTCCTTGTTTTTTTCTTATGGTGAGTCAGCCATGGAAATCTGCTCTCTTGTTTTGATCTCTTCTACACGTTTCTCGCGTCTCTCTGTGGTTTTCTTGTCTGATTTTGTCCATTTGTTGCCCTCCTGTCATTATTGTGGAATTATTTTAATCGGAATGAGGGACCGATTACCTAGCAGTTTGGTTCCTCCCCCACCCCCCTCCCACATTTTTAAACCAACCAACCAACGTTCTACTGAGATTAAATTTATATGGAACATATATAAAAATAGTAAACCTATGTTTCCATACCAGCAAGTAATTCTAACAAACCAATCATTTATCAGGCAAGAGGTGAGCGGATAAAGGGAGTGCAATACGGACGCGCAGTTACTCACACATAAAGTTTCGAAAGCAAAATTCATCACTTTCCATACTTACTGAACTATCAAAGCCAGCTTGTGACTCACAGCGGAAAGAATGACGATTGTCAACTGGACACGAGTACATTGCACGTAGTACTTCATGACTGACCAGACAACGAATTCGGTTCCATCTGAATTGATGTAAAACGACACTGAAATCGTCAGTCGCGAGTATTGCGTCGTCTAGAGAAACCGAACTTGAAATCTAAAGTAAATTACCATTCAACATCACCAGTTATGTGATTATGGAGCAGCGACTGCTTGTTGCGCTGCTACGCCCCATTAATTTAAACTGCGTCGCCTCTGCATCCGCCAAACGCTTCTTTTAGAAAGAGGGGTGTTTCAAGCTTCGAAAATACCGTTCAACTGCCTTCCCGGACTGCTACTGCAATGCCAAACCAATAGCCCATCTGAATTCCCATGCTTACATACGTTTGTTAGTACTCCCACATTCACAGAAAATGAGTGAGCATCCATGTTTGGGACAGGCAGTTGTAGATACATTCTTTTACATAAAATCTCGACGGCTGCCGGCTACTGCAAAGTCTAAGTTCGCGCCGATCACAACATGGGACATATTATGTGGTCACGCTGTTAGTACTCGAAAGTCTGGCTATCTGCACAATCTGGCAACTCTGTAGGCTGCGGCTGGTCCTGGAGAAAGTCTTGTCTCGTGTTCGAGGTACTATACTGGGTCTCCGCACGTGGTCTAGCAGTAAGCAGAACGTCCACTTTCTTACACACCGGTAATAACAGTTCCGTCCAATAACATTTTTGCGACAGATTTCTCGGCAGGTTGTCTGCCTCTGAAAGCAACATATGCCAGGTCTCTCCAGGGCTAACATGCTAGCAGCCGGCAGCGGCTGAGGCGGTGGAGCTGCGCTCCCTCACTGTGTCGAAAGCGTCGGCTACAGCTCATCACTTTGGAGAGTATAAATTGCTTTACTGTTGCTGAGTGACGCTCCACAGAAAATGGATATGATCTGCATTTCACGCTCGATAGCAAACGGAGGCAGACGACCCATTTTTATTTTACGAGTGCTTTATTAGACTAATATGTAAGACATGAGTATGGCTCAAAATTAATTATATAGTTTGTGATCCGCGAAAACCACACATTGCATGTTGTACCACCATACAGGGAGACCTTTAGAGGTGGTGGTCCAGATTGCTTTACACACCGGTACCTCTAATACCCAGTAGCAGGTCCTCTTGCATTGATGCCTGCCTGTATTCGTCGTGTCATACTATCCACAAGTTCATCAAGGCACTGTTAGTACCACTCCTAAACGGCGATACGTCGTAGATCTCTCACAATGGTTGGTGGGACACATCGTCCATAAATAGCCCTTTCAATCCATCTCAGGCATATTCAATAGGATTCATGTCTGGAGAACATGCTGGTCACTCTAGTCGAGCGATGTCGTTATCCTGATGGAAGTCATTCACGAGATGTGCACGATAGGGGCGCGAATTGTCGTCCATGAAGACAAATGCCTCGCCAGTATGCTACCGATATGGTTGCACTATCGGTAGGGGGACGGCATTCATCGTACAGCCGTTAAGGCGCCTTCCATGACCACCAACGGCGTACGTTGTCCCCACAAAATGCCACCTACAAACAACAACCTCGACCTTACTGTCTAAGGCGTTCAGCTTGACCGGGTTGCCGCCAAACACGTCTCCGACTATTGTTTGGTTGAAAGCATATGCGACACTCATCGGTGGAGAGAACGTGATGCCAATCCTGAGCGGTCCATTCGGCATGTTGTTGGGCCCATCTCTACCGCGCCGCATGGTGTCGTGGTTGCAAAGATGGACCTCGCCGTTGACGTCAGGAGGGAAGTTGTGCATCTTGCAGCCTATTGCGCGCAGTTTGAGTCGTGACACGATGTCCTGCATGAAAATCATTATTCAACACGGAGGTGTTGGTGTCGGGGTTCTTCCGAGCCATAATCCGTAGGTAGCGGTCGTCTACTGCAGTAGTAGCCCTTGGGCGGCGTCAGCGAGGCATGTCATCGACAATTCTGTCTGTCTCTCTGTATCTCCTCCATGTCCGAACAACATCGCTTTGGATCGCACCGAGACGCGTTGTTGAGAGCCCTTCCTGGCACCAAGTAACAATGCGGACGCGATCGAACCGCGGTATTGACCGTCTAGGCATGGTTGAACTACAGGCAACACAAGCCGTGTACCTCCCTTCCTTGTGGAATGACTGGAATTGATCGACTGTCGAACCCCCTCCGTCTCATACGCGCTGCTCATTCACGGTTGTTTACGTCTTTGGGCGGATTTAATGACATCTCTGAACAGTCAAAGAGACTGAGTCTGTGATAGAACATCCACAGTCAACGTCTATCTTCAGGAGTTCTGGGAATCGGCATGATTCAAAACTTGTTTGATGTGTGTATTATCAATGCTTCGTATATCGATTCCTTTCCTTTTAGAGGCGATTCTTCATGCAATTTTTCGTGAGGAATTCGTATGTTTTCTTCAAACCGCAATGAGTAACCTTATCGTAATGAGTTTTACTCTCTTTGTTTGATTTCCCATGCTTTACAGCAATACAGACAGACTGCAGATTTTGAGGCCCATGTATGGATTCGTGGATAACTTAATGCTGATGGAAAGTGATATTTAAGGTAATGAATTAGAATTAACCACCAAACTGTTCCTTTTTTAAGCTATCCAGACTGGAAGGAGTGTCGGCAAACGTCTACAAGAGTGCCTTATTGACATTAAACGGATTTAACATGGAGGAACTACATTCATACATACGGGTAGCATATGACGAATGAAACTCAAATTTGTGTCGCTGGCGGTCGAGTCGAAGTTCTTCAGAGAAAGTCATATTCTGAAGAAGCGTGGTATACATATGTCAGATGTCTTTGACCATTAACACAGCCTACCTAGTCAAACTTGTAAAAATACTTAATATGTGAAGGTTTTCTTCAGATTTTGTTACAGAATTTATTCTAACAATTTGCACCTCCACTACACCTCGATCAGAACTGAAGATTCTCCCCCCCCCTCCTCCCCTCCTTTCCCACATGCATCACAAAACATGTGTGGAACCACATCGCTAACGAAACATTGCTGCTGAGAGCTGATTTTCCTCATCGTAATATTGGACGGTGAGCCTTATAACGCGAAGTTAAAGATTAGAACAAATGTTACTTACGTGAAGTACAGCATTCCTATAACCCAAAATTTAAAATTTCTGTCTCAGCGTCTCTTCCTACATGAATATTAAGTAGCATAAGTCATCGAAGAGGAAAGAGAATACCAAGTGAATATAGCGGAACGGTTCAGGACCACATGCGAAAATAAATGCTCTGTCACACAGTTGCCGAGTATTTGCATCTACGTTGCGACGTCTTAGGTGTGGAAGGTGCAGCAGTATACCGAAATACTTGTTGTTCCCGTCTCATATGGGCTCTCCACGTGAGCGCATTTGATTTTTGTGTAGTGTTATCTCCTGATACTAAGTAACATCACCTTTCAGGCTATCTGTATTTAAGATATTCAACTGGATTTAATCTTGAATTCCTCCTGTCTGAAGCTTTCACAGGTTTTACCCGTCCACCCCTACGACAAGCAACGCACACTGACAACTTCGTTCATTGATTCAATGATTTATTCCGTCTTGTTTGACACCGAGGTTATGAACAAAATGCAGATTGTTGTCAGTAACAGTTGCTTCGAATCTGTGCAGCGATTTTCTCTCATTTCGTTGGTGATGTAAGTTGGTATTCGCGAAGCAGACGACTGCGGCTACTCCTATGGGGTTGCCAGGAGACATGTTACATGGACGGTTAAAATTTGTCACTTACTTGTGACAGTTACGAGCTCACTTAAAGTAGTAGTGAAAGGAATTGATAAAATACAGCTTTCTCAGTAAAATTGGAACTGATTTTGAAAGTCGCTACCGTCTTAGAAAGTGAGCGGTTTGCAACTATGTGGAGAAGGCACATCTGCAGTAAAACTCTCATCGCCGTAATTGTAGCTGAGGCACATAGCTTGCAACGTGAAACGTGAGAGTAGGGATAGCTGATGCATGAAACGATTTATTACTCTATGACACCAATTAATTAATCTGTCCTCCATAATATCTCCACATGCTGGTGGTATTGCTGAAATTAGTTACTTATGACACAATACAGGATGTAGATACAGTCCGTTTGAGGTCAGAAGTGCGTTGTACCTTGGTGTTTGTAAACATTCTAGACAAGATCGTTTTGCGCACATTTTTAAGTTTTGTTGCAATAATCTTTCATTGCAAGCCAAACAGAGTAAGTCTGCAACCAATTTCTTTTTGTTATGGTGTTATCTGCTGCTGTCGGTTTGAAGCCTACCCGCAGACCGGCATCTGGTAGCGTACTAGCGCAGCTCCACTGACTGCTGCCTGGAACAGGCTCTGCGTAGCACTGAGGACACTGTGAGCTACCCGTGGAGTTGAGACTTGGCAGTACCGCTGACGATATTTAGCACCTTGTGATCGTTCACTAACTTTCGGGTTTGGTGCTGAGGGATCCTGCTAAATACTCGTAATATTCTCTTTTCATATTGATGAAGTAGTCAGAATAACCATAGCGTTTATGTGACTTCGAGATCGTAAATTTAGTTTTGCAGTCCTTGGAATAATATTCTACGCTCAAATTTCAAATGGTTTTTTATATGATGTTGTAACATATCTGCACTACCCACCACCAAAGCAACGACAAAGAGGTAAAGAAAGCAGTGTCATGTTTGTTCCGTGGTGCCATGATCGTCTCGTCTCGTGATCTGTTGTTGGTTTCAGATCTCGTTGGACTATCGCCGGCCAGGTTTAATGTCAAAGATTGTGTATGTTGAGCTGAGTCTCAACTGTTATTAAAATGAGAATGAAGACACAAAAATTCAGTTTCCCAGCGTGATATTCCTCCCTGGCATGGAAAGTATGAGCATGGAAAATACGACCAAATGTAGGCAGACAAAAGATACATTGCCGAACTCAATAGCCAAAAGCGACCAAAATTATATGAGAGACGGAATGTCTGGTGTCTTTCACGATTAATTGACGTGGAAACAGTAAGCTTTTCCTATCTTTCAATAAACTACTTGTATCCCGACCGTTGCATGGTATCTGCCCTTGCGCATCGATAACTACGAATCTCGTTAAAGAAGCAAATACAGCTCCTGTGATTTGGACCTTCTTTAGTTAGCTTTTAAGAGGCCATTGTGCAACCATAGTGACGTCACAAATACGCGATGAGTGACGCAATCGAATTCACTTCACGACGTAGTAACTAATTTCGCCGCTCACGAAAAAGAAAACGCTTATCGTTGGACCACGGTTGACTTCACACTCTTATACATGTAAACTTGATTAAATATGGGTTAGACCCAACAACTACAACACTGATTTTAGTCTTTCGCCACTCAGTAAACTTCAAGATCAGACTACAGGTTTGAAAACAATAGTTTGAATATTTGCAGCGTTCTTCAAATGTCATAGACGTAGTCTCTGGATGATAGCAGAAAATACGAGTTTTAGACGCAGTCAAATATTTTCGTTTGCATAAAAATATTCGGTTTATCTTCTTTCAACAAAACCTTTTCCAGTTCGTTATTAAGACAAAAACTAAACACAAGAACGCCGACGACTGATAATACCTCCTAGACCACACCAAAACACTCTGGCCCTCCCAAGAGAACGTTGTTGTTGTTGTTACACTCTAATTCTCCGCAATTTAAAACTACCTCTCCTGACCGCTATGGTCTACAGCTGTCGACTTAAGGGGTAACATTGCTGTAGAATTTTCAAAAAATAATTTTTGTTGTCTTAAAAGATGCTTTGAAAGTTTTAAAATATGAAGAAAAAAGTCTAATCCGTAAAAAGAATATTCTATGGAATTCCAGGCTCCTTCTCTAGCGCTTCAGATGACCTGAAGCAGTGTACCTTCACTAACTCGATATTGGCTGAACCGTCTAGGTACAGAAGCATTTCAAAACAATAAAACGTTAGTTTGGCGTCTGCAAGCGTCAGTACGTGTACAAGAAAGAAAATCTTTGCGTGTCGAATATTGATTTTTGTGTGCATTACTGATTTTTCATAGTTTGTGATCTTATAATATACAGTTTCGTCTTTCAAGTAAGAATGCGCGGTAGGTAGTGTACGCTGGCACAAAAGGTACGGAAACATCGTATCAAACCCAGCGACGAAGTACTACGTCACAAAGCATCCATATATGAGTCTGAGAGCATTTAGAAACGAGTCAATGACTCTGCTAAGAAATTAAAAGACGGTGAACAGGATTCTGAAGTGAATTACGGATTGAACTATAGGATTATAAATTTTCGTGCCGTTTGCTTTGTTACTTCTCAACAGACAAAATGTAAAACGTGCAATGTAGACATCACGTTGCAATAACTAAGTCCCCGAGGCTTAGGTTTCACGTTACTTATTGCTTGTCCGACCTGCCCAGAATTTGTTATACCATTATATTAAATCAAGCGTCGAATCGTTCTAGCAACGTGCCTGCTTGGGGTATGGCTAAACAGAATTGTAAAGTTTTGTGAGTTCATGGAATTACCACTACCGATATTTCAATCGTTCTATGATAAACTAGCGGATATGATTTCGATTGCAACGGCATCAGTACGACGGGCCTTGTCCTGCGATAGCAGATTACTGCTAAGAGCTTTGTACAAGTAGAATTATTTTTCTCGGAATATTAATTATTGGAACGGCATGCATCATAGCTCCAACAATTTTCAGTATTTTTAATTGGAAATTGAACCACAATTTTTAATTTGACAACAACTTTGAAATAACATTTCAAAGTGAATCAATTAGAGGATTTTCCATTAGTTACTTTAGACAGTATTTATTAACAAAGGACTGTCCTTTTTTGGTGCAAATTGGATGACTTTATTCAAATACTCGCTAATTACACAAAAATCAATATTTCGTAAATCCCCTATGTGGTTCACTAGCTACACTCATGTACGTTACATAGATTTTTCATTTTTCCAGATTCAAACTGACAGCAGTTACAGCACGTGTCATAGATAATCTCAAATTCAATTTGTCTCGGGAGGCTTGCTGCAGTGTTGCCATTCTGCAATATTTACCGATGAATTTTCTTTTTCTTTTTTTTTTTTTTTTTGTAATATGCTTAAATATATGCTCAATATCAACCTCAAGAATTATTGCTCTATCACCTTCCCTCTCACCAATAATAATGATAATGACCATTTCATAATAATAATAATAATAGTAAATTAAAAAATTCTCAAAAAACGCTTTTTTGGCCATTACGTGTGATGTTACCCCTTAATGGAATCAAAGTATCAAGAAAGTCATGACTTAAGTTCCACCTCACACAGGAAATTAAGGTACGCCTTCTGGCACTCACGTGCATTTATTGCCGATTCCAGCTGTACATAGCAGTCTCTCAGCTAATCGGTGCTATGCTTACGGTTTCATAGCGTATTGCTTCAATAATAGACACATTAATCCTTTCTGTCTCAGCTTTCGTTGCTTGTTCCGTTGTAGGGTACTGCTTCCTGACTTCATGGTATTATATACATTCTACTAAAGAAGTTTTTCTCTCCTATTGGCCACATTTGCACCTGAAGATGTAGTGGAGATGGTTCAGTGGTCTTACTCGTTGAGAATTAAACAGCTTTGCGGTTTCAAAACTAACCTAAGAAATTCCGGTTTCAAAACTAACCTAAGAAATTCTGTTTTCAGTAAAACTAAATACAAGTACTAACTACCTTCTGTGTATTAATATAACCTAAAAGAGGTAACCTTCAATGTCACGAGCATTTTGTAGAAGTAGTTATCATTACCGCTACCCTACCTCGTTAACTTTTCGTTCTTCTTGCCTGCAGTGTTTTGACAAAATTATCGTCTTTACTAAGAAGTAACAGAGTATGTAACTCGCTCATACGTAACACAGATGTCTCGTCTGGAAAACTGTCTACGACGAACTGAAAGAGAGCGAAAAGGTTTTATAGTCTTTTGTGCCCGAATCACTTGGCGTCTGCAGCTTGTACGGATGCTCATAATCGGCGCAATCATGGACCCAGACTAGGAATATCGCAGCGAAGCTTCGTATACCGACGTCAGTTCCCAAGGCAATCATACAGAAGTTGTGGTGACTCCACACACTGAGTCACGGATAGCACATTACGTTAGGTAATGCACTTAAATCATGTGGAGGACACGCAGCTTTAAGAAATATTCAACGTGTCTTCCTCAAGGGCTGTCATTCATTGCATCGTATTCAATATTACCGTAAAACTTTCGTTTTTCGCGTTAAAATTAAACAGACACTCAGTAACAATAAGGAAATTTAATCTCGGCAAATAAGGCGATAAGATGATAAGATGTACTTCGACACGGACGGGCCAGGCATTTCAAACCAAGATACGTACATTGATCCACCTGAAACGCGAGACTAGACTACACTCTATTTAGGGAGCATCTTACAACAATCTTATGCACACATTGCTGCAGACTTGGCTGTGAATCTTCTGTTGTTTATCCTTTGTGCATGTGAACCGTAAACACGGTACCCCCACGTCGCAAAAATATTTACTTGTTTCACTAATGTACACATGAAATCCAAATCATAGCGTCTGGTTAACCATTGTCTGGTGGAAACAGACTATCAGATGCAGGAAAGTCCAGGTATTAATACTGCATCAAAGTGTGAGTGCCCATGTGTTTGATTTACATTTCTACATTGCCGCTACAGACGTAGCTAATGGAAACGTGTGCGAGTTTTAGGGTAACACTAATACGATCTGAGTTAAACTTACAGAATAAAATGTATATCAACAGCAGTCATCAAACACACACGAAATCTACTGCTTAAAAGTAACACAGACATTGGAGAAAGTACATAACGCGAAACCTACAACAGGACAAGGACACCGAAGGCAATCGGCTGGGTCGTTTTCACAGGAACCACCTGAGAATTTGTCTCGGTGGTGTCGAGATGCGATAAAGAGAGAGAGAGAGGGAAGAAGTGGTTCGAGAAGAGAGACTAAGTGCTTATGGAAAACAGCGCTATTGTCATTTTTCTTATTCATGGCTGGGAATAATTAAAACGTAATGTGTCGATAAAGAAGGATGTATGTTGTATTTTGGTGGCACGACGTGGTCAGTAGTACCCATTACGAATCGCTGGTTCTCTGGAACATGCAGAACTGAGCGCGTTTTTCCTGGCAGGAGGCGTCATCGTCTTGTGGTTTCATTCAACAATCCCCAAGACGAACCTTTACGCTAGACGAAGACAGTCGTTGTTCGTTTAAAAACGGCTCTTAGCACTATGGGACAACATCTGAGGTCATCAGTCCCCTAGAACTTAGAACTACTTAAACCTAACTAACCTAAGGACATCACACACATCCATGCCCGAGGCAGGATTCGAACCTGCGACCGTAGCAGCCACGCGGTTCGAGACTCAAGCGCCTAAAACCGCTCGGCCACCGCGGCCGGATGTCGTTGTCCGTCTTTCGCGTGGAACGGTCGAATGCTGTCGAGTTTCACCAAAAAATGTGAACAATTTGCAGTTGTTGTTGATGTACTAGTTTGGGAGTTTTCTGTCGAGTGGTAGGGCAATAGTGAGTGATAAATCAGTTTATTTATGAAGGGAGCCTAATAACACACGAAAATAGTCGACAAATCGTGATTCTTAGTCAGTAGTAGCCATTGGTGGGCTGTATTATTAGAACAGTTTATTGAGACTGCCATGAATTTTCATAGTGTGATAACTCAACCCGCAAAAACAATACAGTAACGCAAAAACCAGCGTGGAAGCAGAACTAAATCTATACTTAAGTGCTAATAGGAGAGTGGTTGGGTACAGCCTATGTCGCGAACTTACGAGCTCAATAAAAGAAGTGAATGGCATTCCTTTCAGGGCAACATTTTGACTTAAATAAAATAAGTGATGAATGAAAGAAGTGCAGTATAAAGGTACTTCCACGTTCGTCATGGAGTTCCGTCTCATACACTACGCGTTCCCATGGTTAACCATCATTGTCAAATGGACGGCGTCCTTTACATCGTTATTAGTGGTAAGCATTGGCGATTTTGTGCAAACGTATGAAGGACACCTTAGAAATGATGATGGTTAACCATCGATATGCACAGTGGATACAGTAAAACTTCATGACTGACCCAGAAAAATTTACTCATTTCATTCTGATCAACAGTCGCAGTCATTCTCATTCGTCTGCCATTAGAGGTCCCCCCCCCCCCCTCCCCTTGCTCTTCAGGGCTACAGAATGCCTTGAACCTCTGTTTGCGCCACTGTTATAGTAGAGAAGATGACTCTTTACGTAGGAAGCCTTCGGCCGCCAAATGTGGTCATTTATGTTCAAAATCTAAACTGTAACTTTGATCAAACAAAACCCCTTGCGGAATAGTAGTTGAAAATCGCGATGGCTTCAAAATATAAGTTCCCAAAAAATAACAAGACTAGTGTTTTATAAGCGAGTTCTTTTGGGTATACTTTCTGTGACCTTTTCACCTGAAATCTCTTCGAATACGTTACTAAACCACCGTGAAGGATTTCTGTGATGCTTAGTGGCGAGGTAGACGGAAAATACGGGATCTTGCCAACTGCTGACGCGGACTATATTCCCCTTTGTTCTCTTTCTTACGCCAGACGTCGGTCATTGGCAGGTCTCCCTGCATCACCTCACTATATTGCGCTTCACATTAGTAAACTGGTTTACAGAGTTATCGTTGTTATCTGCGTTGCGGTTTGTATGTATCTTCATTATTAACAGTCTTATCTAATTTTTTTTTTCATGTCTATTCAGAGATATTTTAACTTGGGCCTATGTCTCCCTATTGTGAACAGCATAGCGGTAGGTGTAGGTTAAGGTATATTTGTTGCGAAACATCCACAAGCTACCAAATTGATGAATGTATTTAAAACCCGTTAGTCTTTTTTGCCTGTACCAATTTTGAACAAGCGACTTGCTGGCATAGCTTAAAGAGCAGCGCGCTGACTTATGAAACGGGGATGTCAGCCAGACACAGGTCGGATCCACGAGGGGCATTAACGGCCAATGCGTTGTTTTCATTCAGGTTTCAACCAGTGTTTAGGAAAAAGCTGGGCTGGTGCCAATCTCCAGCTCAAAAGACAAAGTAGGAAAACGATCAAACACAGAACGACGTTTACACGATTCACAGACAGATGGTGAACACGAATTCTCTCTGACGACCATGGCGATAACAATGACTTGCCACAAAGCTAAAAAAATGATAAATTTGCCAACATAGGCCGGATGTCCGAGAGCGCTAATTTGCATGCTTCTGGGTTATGGACAGCCAAGTCAGCCTACCCAGGATCGAAACTGCCTCACTGATTAATGACGAAGCCAGCGCCGCCCTGGATGTGGTTCTTAGGCGATTTCCCACATCCAGCTAGCCAAATAAGGGGGTTGGTTCCCATGCTTTTAGATACACACTACGCAATCATTTAAAAACAGTGCCACACTTGAAAGTGAGATCTACATTAGACACAGACAGGTGGGGCACGCGAATTCCTTTCCAGGCGGAGTGTTGGCCTCGGGCCACTAACACTGCCAAAACCGACGTACACTGGACTGACAAAACTCATTGCATACCTCCTAGGATCGTCTCGACCCTTGTTTTGCACGCCGTAGTGCAGCAGCCCGACGTGGCATAGACTCAACAAGTCGTTAGGAGTCCACTGCAGAAATATTGAGCCATGCTGTCTCTATAGACGTCCATAATTGCGAAAGTGTTGCAAGCGCAGGATTTTGTGCATCAACTGATCTCTCGATTATCTCCCACAAATATTCGATAGGATTCACGTCAGGTGATGTGGGTGATCAAGTCATTCGCTTGAATTGCCCAGAATGTTCTTCAAACCAATCGCGAACTATGACACATTGTCGTCAATAAAAATTCAGTCATTGTTGGGAAACATCAAGTCCATGAATGGCTGCAAATGTTCTTCAGCTAGACGACTATAACCATTTCCAGTCAACGGTCGGTTCTGTTGGACCAGAGCACGCACCATCTAACCAGACAACGGTTTTGTGATATATGGTCGACGCACCATCTGACCAGACCACGGTATTCCACGCATCATATATGGTCACGAGCCCAGGAGAGGCGGGTGCCGGCGAAGTCGAGCTGTTAGGATAGTCACTCGCGACGGTCGCTTGCTGCCACAGCTCATTAACGCCAAATTTCGACGTACTTTCCTAACTGATACGTTCGTCGTAGTCCCACATTGATTTCTGGTGCATTTCGCGCAGTGTTCCTTGTCTGTTAGCAATGGCAACTCTATGCAAACGTCTGTGCTCTGATTCGTCGAGTGAAGGCTGTCATCCAATGCATCATCGGTGGCGAGAGGTAATGCCTGAAATTTGGTATTCTCGGCACACTCTTAACACTGTTCATATTGGAGTGTTGAATTCCCTAACGATTTCCGAGATGGAATGTCCCATACGTCTAGCTGCAACTACATTTCTGCGTCCAAAGTCTATTCATTCATGTCGTGCGGCCATAATCATGCCGGTAACCTATTCATATGAACCAACTCAGTACAAATGACAGTTTGGCCAATGCACTGCCATTTTATACCTTGTGTACGCTATACTACCGTCATTTGTATATGTGCAAATCGCTATCCCATGACTTTTATCACCTCAGACTATAGTGATGTACATATTTATGTATATATCTATGAATTTATGTACATATGTATGTTCCACATCTTCTTCTGGACTACAAGATCAATTTGAATCAAACATGGTACATATATCATTTACCATCTGGCAAGAAACACTGCGAGAATGAGAACAGCCTTGATATTAAAGGGCTGAGATTGGGTATGAAAAAGAAGTTTATCCCGCGAAACGCAATTACTCAGCATTTATTTATCAGTGTTTGAGAACGAGAACACTTCGTCATTTGCAATAAACTTTACACACAATTTCTAACCTTGACGAAAGTTTTCTCCCCACAAAATGATGAGTGGAAAAATAAATTTTCGCTGTTCACACAGCAAAGCTGCCGCAGCAAGCGTGATGGTTTAATTTATTACTTCTCTACTATGTACTAACTATATTCGCGACACATTATACAGACTGATACTCGATGTACATGCAAAATTATATCATTGTACGACACATAGTTCAACAGATAGGACGTTGCAAACATCGAGCTGCTTGAAATCAAAACGGCAAGGCAAAATTCGCTATAGGTACAGATGAAATATGTGCGCAAGTGTGTGAAATATGTGAAATATATGTGATAAGTGCGTATTTGGGTGACCCCTGGATCTGTTTCAACCAAACTTGGTACACATGTTACTTACAGTCTGGAAATAATACTATGGGGCTAAGAACCAGCAACTTCCAATTGGGATGGAGGTGATCAACAGAGGATGGTGGGGAAGGAGAAGATAGACTGGGAGATGGAGAGATGTGGAAGAGGTGGTCAGAGACTGGTGGAGGAGGAAATGGAAGGAGACTGGGTAAGGAGGAGAAGGACAGAGACTGGGTGAGGATGTGGTGGACAGAGACTGGGGAAGGAGGTGAATGTCACAGACTAGGGTAGAAGGTGTTGGACACAGCCTTGGGAGGAGGTGGTTGACAAAGACTGGGGGAGGAGGAGATGGGCAAAGATTGTAGGAGGAAGAAATGGACAGACTGGGGCAGGAGGAGATGGACAGAGACTGAGGGAGGAGGAGGTGGACCGAGACTGGGGCAGGAGGAGATGGACCGAGACTGGGGGAGGAAGAGGTGGTCAGAGACTGGGTAAGGAGGAGAAGGACAGAGACTCGGTGAGGATGTGGTGGACAGAGACTGGGGAAGGAGGTGAATGTTACAGACTGGGGTAGAAGGTGTTGGACACAGCCCAGGGAGGAGGTGGTTGACAAAGACTGGGGGAGGAGGAGATGGGTAGAGATTGTAGGAGGAGGAAATGGACAGACTGGGGCAGGAGGAGATGGACAGAGACTGAGGGAGGAGGAGGTGGACAGAGCCTTGGGCAGGAGGTAACGAACTGGGGGAGGTGGTGGTGGACAGAGCCTGGGGCGAGGTGGAGGTCAGGGCCTGGGGGTTAGTTGGTGGACAGGGACTGGGGGAGAAGGTGGTTGACAGAGACTGGGTGAGGAGGGGACAAGGGAGTAGGTGGTGGACAGAGACTTGGGGAGGAGGAGATGGGCAGTTGCTGTAGGAGGAGGAGATGGACAGACTGGCGGAGGAGGAGATTGGTGGAGCCTTGGGGAGCAGGATGTACAGAGGGTGGGGAAGGAGGTGGTGGATAAAGGGCTGGGGGATGAGGTGGTGGGTACAGACTGGGGGATGAGGAGCTGGACAGAGATTGGGGTAAGAGGTGGTGGACACAGACTGGGGGAGGAGGAGAGTGACTGCTATAGGAGTTTATGGTCAGTGATAGGGGGAGTAAGACAGAGATGGGGGGGGGGGGGGGGAGGAGATGGACAAAGACTGGGGTAGGAGGTGGTGGACACAGACTGGGGTAGGAGGAGGTGGACAGAGAGTGAGGGAGGAGGAGATGGACAGAGAGAGTGGGAGAAGATGATTAAGGCAGGGTAAAGGAGGAGATGGGCAGAGAGAGGAGGGAGAAAGCGACGGACATAGAAAAGAGAGATTTGATTAATTTATTTGTAACCGAAGTTTAAGGAATTTCTTTTAGCACTCTAGTGGTTCTCACATTCTTTATTATTTAGGGCCCGTTACCAGTTTTCGCACCACACAGATATATTTTCTAAATCTTTTTGCAACTTTGTCTTGATCTTCTGACGACTTTACTAGATGATAAGCGTGAGCATTGTCTGCTAACAACCTAAGAAGACTGCTCACATTGTCTCCTAAATCTTTTATATAGATAACACTACCATGCGGAACATCGGAAATCACTTCTGTTGACCTTGATGACTTCCCTTCGTTTACTAAGAACTGTCACCTCCCTGACAGGAAGTCACGAATCCAGTCGCATATAAGAGACGATATTCCGTAAGCACGCAATTTGATTACAAGCCACTTAAGGGGCACAATGTCAAAAGCTTTTTGGAAATCTAGAATTACGGAATCAATTTCATATCCGTTGTCAATAGTACTCAACACTTCGTCTGAGTAAGGAGCTAGTTGTGTTTCACAAGAACGATGTTTTCTAAATCGGTATTGACTGTGTGTCAGAGGACCGTTCTTTTCGAGGTTGGCCTCACTCGTAACGTTCGAATACAACATATGTTCCAAAATCCTGATGCATATCGGCACAATGATATGGGTCTGTAAGTTAGTCAGTTATTCTCACTGCCTTTCTTGAATGCTGGTGCGACCTGTACAACTTTCCAGTCTCTGGGTATGACTTATTCGTCGAGCGAGAGATTGTATTTGATTGTTAAAAGTATGGAGTTATTGCATCAGCATACTCTGAAAGGAACCTAATTTATATACGTCTGTACCGGAAGACTTACTTTTATTAAATGATTTAAGTTGCTTCACTGCTCCGAGGATACTCTCGTCCAAGTTACTCATGTTGGTAGTTGTTCATGATTCGAATCCTGCAATATTTACGTCGTCGTCTTTGGTGAAAGAATTTCAGGTGGCTGCGTATAGTAAATCTGCTGTAGCAGCAATTTCATCGATAGTATTTCCACTGTTGTCGTGCATAAAAGGCATTGATTGTGTCTTGCCGCTAACGTACTTTACATACGACCAGAATCTCCTTGGATTTTCTCCCAGGTTTCGAGACAAAGTTTCGTTATGGAAACTATTATAAGCATTTCGTATATTGAAGTCCGCGCTAAATTTCGAGACTCTGTGAAGGATCGAAATTCTTGGGGATTTTGCTTCCATTTAAATTCGGCATGCTTTCTTTCGTTCTTTCTGAAACAGTATTCTGACTTGTTTTATGTGCCAAGGGGGATCAGCTCCGTCGTTTTTTAATTTATTTGGTAGAAATCTCTAAATTGTTGTCAGTATTACTTCTTTGAATTCAAGCCACATCTGGTCTACACTTATATTGTTAATTTTGAAGGCATGGACATCGTCTCTTAGGAAGGATTCAAACGACTTTTTATCTCCATTTTTGAATAGGTACGTTTTCGTTTATTTTTGGAGGATTCGGAATTTACGGTATTCAGTTTTTCTACGACAATCCTGTGTTCATTAAACCCTGTATCGGTTTTGATGCTCGTTATTAGCTCAGGATTATTTGTTACCAAGGAGTCATGTGTTTTTCACAGCCGTTTACTATTCGAGTGGGGTCGTGAACTAATTGCTAGAAATTATTTTCATAGAATGCGTTAAGCACAATTTCTATTGTTGTTTTATGCGTACTTCCGAACTTAAACATGTATTTTCACAAAAATATGGAGGGTAAACTGAAGTCACCACCAACTACAATTCTATGAGTAGAGTACGTGTTTGTAGTTAGATATAGAGTTATTTGAACCTTTCGACAACTGTATCATCCTAGTTGGGAGGTCGGTAAAAGTATTCAATTATTATTTTATTCCAGTTGCCACGAACGGCATCTACTCATACCTACTCATAAGAACTACCTACTTCAATTTCGCTACAAGACAAACTACTTCCAACAGCAACAAAGACGCCACCACCAGCTGTGTTTAGCCAATCCAGCGTGGTAGGAGAGGTGTAGTTGTACGGCATAACCCTCAACACAAACGCCTACCTAGCGGAACTTCTAGGCTACAGCTGGAGAGTCTGCAAGCAATTGTATTAACATGTCATGCCAGGATGACAAACAATTCGAGAAATCGTTTATTATTAAAACACATTGTGCACAGGATTATGCCGAAATCGCAACAAAAAAACGAATTATTTCCTGCTGACTTTCTCTTGTTAGTATGTTAAAATTAGCTTCTTTGGCAAAATAAAGCGTGATTTCACCTCACTATCGCTAATGCATTTGCAACTGCACAGTCTATTACTAAATAAACACCTGAGGACAAGTCAAGTCGATAGCTTACGAAAACCTCATGATAAGTATTAAAATAAACGTCTGATTTTTCCTTTATCTTATTAGAAATACTGCCATGTTATCAATTACCGATGGTCATTAAAATGATTTCAGTATTTCATTGAAACATCTATAGTTACTCATATACTGCTGTAGATGAGAAAGTTTTACATGTTACCTATAACGCAAAATACTCTTTTCTTCGCTTGCTTTCATTCTCCAAAGACTCTTTTTGATATCTCGAGCCTTTTATGAGACATGAGGAATGTTATGAATATTAAAGTTCCACTTTATCATTTGTGGGCGTGATCATAAGTGGGAGCACAGCATACAGTCTATATTATCGAGACTAAGTTATACATCTCGTCTCAAGTTTAAAGAAAAATTTAATATATTATCAACATTTCGTGCAGCGCCGGGTAGCCGCCCGGTCTTGGGCGCCTTGTCACGGTCCGTGCGGCTCCCCCCGTCGGAGGTTCGAGTCCTCCAACGGACATGGGTATGTGTGTTGTCCATAGTGTAAGTTAGTTTAAGTTAGATTAAGTAGTGTGTAGGCTTAGGGACAAATGACCTCTGCAGTTTGGTCCCATAAGACCTTACCTCAAATTTCCAACATTTCGTTCGTACCAGTGAGTGCTCTAACATCCAACAAACACCTTATCATAGGAACCCTTATATTTCATTGCTAACTATTCCGATTGCCCATGGTATCTTGCAGGACTGTCGCAGTAACTATAACCAGTAAAGAAATGACAGGCACTTAATCACGAAGCTGAGAAATAAAGCTACGTGATGCAAGAGGATCAAATGTTTTCACCGAATAGTCTCTAAAACCGTTTGAGAAAACTGGAATGCAACTGGCGTGCGCATGCCTGCGTTCTCATATTGTAGCCAAGGCAGGTAGACAACGTTTCGTCCATAACGTAGTTCAAAAGCCGACAGCAAGCTGAGGTGGACTCCCACATCAAAACAGAGGATAGGCTCACCAGAGAAGAGTGAGTTGCATTTTTGGATGGAACCAAACATATCTTTCACGAACCCCAACAACTTTTCATTACCACATAGTCAACTGCAGTCCTCATTCTCAACAACCAGAGCGCAGATATGTGTACAAAAAAAAAAAAAAAAATGGTTCAAATGGCTCTGAGAACTGTGCGACTTCTGAGGTCATCAGTCGGCTAGAACTTAAAACTAATTAAACCTAACTAACCTAAGGACATCACACACATCCATGCCCGAGGCAGGGTTCGATCCTGCGACCGTAGCGGTCGCTCGGTTCCAGACTGTAGCGCCTAGAACCGCACGGCCACTCCGGCCGGCAGATATGTTTACAGCATGTGCTCCTCCGCGGGCTTCATCAGTTGCCGTGTTTCCGTGTAACATACAATCTAACACAAACAAAACGACGCACCATGAAGGAAATATCCTAATGGGAAGGACATGAGTAGGTGTGATGTACATGTACAGAGAAACAAATGACTGAAATTTCAATTATTTCGGATGATTTATTCAAGAGAATGAGCTTTACAAAGAGAGTAAGTAAAATACACTTTGGTCCACCTCTGGCCTTTATGCAAGCAGTTATTCGGTTTGGCATTGATTGATAGAGTTGTTGGATGTCCTGAGGGCTATTGTGCCAAATTCTGTCCATTTGGCGCATTATATAGTCAAAATACCGAGATGGTGGGAGAGCCCTGGCCATAATGCTCCAGAAGTTCTCAATTGGAGATAGATCCGGGGACGTTGGACGGCCAGCTAGGGCTTGGCAAGCACGAAGACTAGCATTAGAAACTCTCGCCTTATGCGGGCGGGCATTACTTGCTGAAATGTAACCCGAGGATGGCTTACCATGAAGGTCAATGAAACGGCGCTTATAATATCGTAGACGTAATGCTGCGCTGTAAGATACCGCGGATAAAGACCAAACGGGTCCTGCTATGAAAAGAAACGGCACGCCAGAACCTCACTTCTGGTTATGGGGCCGTATGGTGGCCGAAAGTCAGATCGCTGTTCCGCTGCCGTCCGGAACGTCTCCAAATACGTCCTCGCTGGTCATTGGATGTCAAATTGCCACCAAATTTCATCACAATTCTGCCCAATGCCACCGTGGAGTTGTCACCCGATGGGTGGGTTGTCACACCCTCCCTTACCCACATTTCACACCTTCTTTTGACGCGTCTGCTATTTTACATCTACATTTATACTCCGCAAGCCAGCCAACGGTGTGTGGCGGAGGGCACTTTACGTGCCACTGTCATCATTACCTCCCTTTCCTGTTCCAGTCACGTATGGTTCGCGGGAAGAACGACTGTCTGAAAGCCTCCGTGCGCTCTCGAATCTCTCTAATGTTACATCGCGATCTCCTCGAGACGTGTAAGTAGGGCGAAGAAATATACTCGATACCTCATTCAGAAACGCCCGTGCGCTCTCGAATCTCTCTAATGTTACATCGCGATCTCCTCGGGACGTGTAAGTAGGGCGAAGAAATATACTCGATACCTCATTCAGAAACGCACCCTCTCGAAACCTGGGCAGCAAGCTTCACCGCGATGCAGAGCGCCTCTCTTGCAGAGTCTGCCACTTGAGTTTGCTAAACATCTCCGTAACGCTATCACGCTTACCAAATAACCCTGTGATAAAATGCGCCTCTCTTCTTTGGATCTTCTCTATCTCCTCTGTCAACCCGACCTGGTACAGATCCCACACTAATGAGCAATACTCAAGTATAGGTCGAACGAGTGTTTTGTAAGCCACCTCCTTTGTTGATGGACTACATTTTCTAAGGACTGTCCCAATGAATCTCAACCTCGCACACGCCTTACCAACAATTGATTTTATATGATCATTCCACTTATAATCGTTCCGTACGCATACTCCCAGATATTTTACAGAAGTAACTGCTACCAGTGTTTGTTCCGCTATCATATAATCATACAATAAGAGATCCTTCTTTCTATGTATTCGCAATACATTACATTTGTCTGTGTTAAGGGTTAGTTGCCACTCCCTGCACCAAGTGCCTATCCGCTGCAGATCTTCCTGCATTTCGCTACAATTTTCTAATGCTGCAACTTGTCTGTATACTACAGCATCATCCGCGAGAAGCTGCATGGAACTTCCGACACTATCTACTAGGTCATGTATATATATTGTGGAAAGCAATGATCTCATAACGCTCCCCTGTGGCACGCCAGAGGTTACTTTAACGTCTATTGAGATCAGAATCGCGGCCCCAGGCATTTAAAACACACCCCTGCTCAGAATCGACGCGAAAATCCCTTAAGAGGAATCACACACACCGTCAATGAAACCACTCCTTCCCTTGGGGCGTGGATTCCCACACACTTATCGTTCGAAACCGAAAGTTCGCGGTGCGATGAACAACAGGACAAAGTGCGGCACAAGGTTCGACAATGCTGCCATCTTCTGGGGCTTTCAACCGTGATATGAGCTGTTTGGAGTGTAGTGGTACTGCAGTTTTTTCTCTGGTTTGCAGGTGGATCCACTAGGCACCATTCAAAACCATTCGACAAAATTTTAGCGAGATCCGACGCAGCAAAGGTGTTCATTCTTTTTCAGCTCTCCCGTTTTGAGTTCTGTGGTGTGATCACTTGGGGGCGGGGACCTGCGAGGTCGGGGTGGGGGGGAGGATTCAATATTAGCATACGCGTGAGTAAAACGACAAAGGGTTCCTCTAAGCACCCACAGTTCAGAAATACCCTTTATGCCAGCCACACATCTTTGATGAGCATTTTAAAAATGTGCGTGCCAGAAACAACGGCACCAATATAGCCTCGCTGATGGTCTAGTGCCTGACGGTTTGACAACCCTTACGTGCGGTGTGCGTACATTTCGACACCTTGCTGTTTGAAGCGTCGCAAAGTCCGGGAGTGACTTCACATGACGCCACGCCTTTGCATCATTACAGAGAAAAATTGTAGCTATTTTTGAGCCAAATTTCAACTATTACGCCGCAATGGGAGACAATTTCAAAAAAGCGATCTTTTAATTGTGTTGCACAGTGTAGATGTTCGCACGAGGATTTGAGTCTCTGTCCTCCAACTTGAGAGATCAGTGCGCCCCTCGTTCGATCCGGTTATGTAGGTGGCTGCGTGGTCTCGCAGGTTGTGGTGTGGCGGCCGGGCTGCCGATGGACCGGCCTCGCGTGCGTGGGCCGTAGATACGAGCGGCAGGTTATTGCTCCGCTGCAGGCAACAGCGGGAAGCTGGATGGTCCGCAACCCGCGAACAGCTACACCGGCGCGGCAAAGTGGCTGTGTGTGACGTAACGCTGGCACGGCGCCTTCATTCACTGCTGGCAGAGGCGGCCGGAGCGCGCCGTACCTCGCAGAAGGGGCTGAGTCACGGGAAAGCGGAGAGCGCGCCAAGGCTGTGCCGCGGAATACCCTCTGATTCGCTGCGTCTTGGCAGCTGCAAGAGCACCCCTCATCCCCGTTGATGCTCTTTTAAGATACCAGTCTCTCTTCAGTGCTTTCGGGAAATACAGGGTGTTTCAAAATGAACATATCGGTTTTAAGGCGTTGTAGCATTTATTACGTTCAACTTACAATTGTAAACAATACACCAAATGAAAGAGCAGCTCAGACTGTTTTCTTAGTATACCTGTGCGCAATGGGAAGAGTATGGAATGACGAAAAACGTGTTGAACGGGTGCGAGTCTTCCACTCCTATACCCAAGAAAAATCCCCGCAGAGAGTTTATGGGCCTTTCTTTTTCGAGGATTCAACTGTAATGTTTCTTATCTTAATGTTCTACAGCTATGACCCGTGCCTCAATGGAAAGAAGCTGAACAACACATCTTTATTTGGGAGCAAGATGGTGCGCCGCCTCGCTGGCATAACTCAGTACGCGACTGTTTAAACGACGTTGTACTCCGACGGTGGATTTGGCGCAAAGGGCCGGTTGCCACAGCACTTTGTGCATGACCTCCACGCTCATACACGATCTGACGCGATCATGCGTATG
Organism: Schistocerca gregaria; assembly: GCF_023897955.1. NCBI lineage: Eukaryota > Metazoa > Arthropoda > Insecta > Orthoptera > Acrididae > Schistocerca > Schistocerca gregaria. The sequence goes on from NC_064922.1 coordinate 535,909,231, forward strand.
TGCCTCCGATACCAGCTGATCTACCCGAGTTTAGAAACAGTGTTATTGCAACAGTTACTCCTAACACACTGATCAAGGTTTCGAAACAACTCGCCCACCAACTCGATGTTTGATCGGTGTTGACAATGAATAATTGTAAGCAAAACTTTGTGTTTCTCTTTCATTCAGTGTATTGTTTATAATTGTAAGGTTAATGTAATATGTGCCACAAAGCCTTAAAACCCGTACATTCATTTTGAAACACCCTGTACAAGGTGCTTCAAAAAGATTTCTCCAATTTCACAAGACTGTATCTTCAACATAAATGAAAACATCAACTTGAAGTGAATTTTTAACTTACGTGGAAGGAATACGAAGTTTTTATTTTCAAAAGAACCGTCAGATTTTACAGTTATGATTAAGATAAAAGTTACCCTTTCACAAAATAGCGTTCAATATACCCTCCACCCGATGCACCATGAATATCCAACTGATATGTTAGCCGCACGCGCCAATACAAAAGGTATTACACTACTTAACCACGATATCATTGCACTTGACTGTTATCGGAAATGCGCTGCGACGTTGCAGTAAATAAGAACAGAGGTGAATAAAGGAAACTCATCGTACTGTCGACGCTTTGAGATTAATTGCGCATATATAGGGTGTTTCGAAACGAATGACGTACTTTCAGAACTCCATATTTATTGATAAAAACATACTACAAACACGGGATTGATTGCAAAACACAAAATCTTATAGTTTTAGCTATGCTATTACAAACTCTCTGTGTGTCCACCAGTAGCAGCAGGAACAACATCTAGACGTTAAACTTTACACAATGTATCTTGTAATTTTATTCATAATGTTCGAACACAATATATGTTACAAAATCCTGCTGCATATAGATTTTAATGATATGGACCTGTAATTTAGTGGATTACTCCTACTACTTTTCTTGAATACTGGTCTGACCTGTGCAGCTTTCCAGTCTTTGGGTACGTATGATTCGTCGAGCGAGTGGTTATATACCATTGTTGAGTATGCAGCTTTAGTATCAGCGTACTCTGAAGGGAACCTAACTGGTATACACTCTGGACCTAAAGACTTGCTTTTGTAAAATGATTTACGTTGCTTCACTACTCCGATGAGATCTACCTTCTAGGTTACTCATGTTGGCACCTGATCTTGATTCGAATTCTGGAATATTTACTCTGACTTCTTTGGTGAAGGAATTTCGGAAGGCTGTGTTTAGTAACTCTGCTCTGGCAGCACTGTCGTCTGTAGTATTTCCATCGCTATCGCGCAGAGAAAGCAAATGGTTCAAATGGTTCTGAGCACTATGGGACTTAACATCTGAGGTCATCAGTCCACTAGAACTTATAACTACTTAAACCTAACTAGCCTAAGGACATCGCACACATCCGTGCCCGAGGCAGGATTCGAACCTGCGACCGTAGCAGTCGCGCGGTTCCAGACTGAAGCGCCTCGAACCGCTCGGTCACACCGGCCGGCCGCAGAGAAAACATTGATTGTTTCTTGCCGCTAGCATACTTCACACACGACCAGAATTTCTTTGGATTTTCTGGCCGGTTTCGAGACAAAGTTTCGTTGTGGAAACTATTATAAGCATCTCGCATTGAAGTCCACGCTAAATTTCGGGCTTCTGTAAAAGATTGCCAATCTTGGATATTTTACGTCTGTTTAAATTCGGTATCTATTTTTCGTTGTTTCTGCAACAGCGTTCTGACCTGTTTCGTGTACCAAATAGGATCAGCTCCGTCGTTTGTTAATTTTTTTGGTATAAATCTCTCAATAAATGCTGATACTGTTTCTTTGAATTCAAGCCACATCTGGTTTAAACTTATTTTGTTAATTTGGAATGAGTTTGGATTGTCTCTCAGGAAGGAGTCAAGTGAATCTTTACCTGCTTTTTTGAATAGGTATGTCTTTCGTTTATTTTTGGAGGATTTTGGGATTACAATATTCAGTCTCGCTACAACATCCCTGTGGTCACTAATACCTGTATCCGTTTTGATGCTTGATATTAGCCCAGGATTATTTGTTGCTAAGAGGTCAAGTGTGTTTTCACAACCGTTTACTATTCGCGTGGGCTCATGAATTAACTGCTCGAAATATATGCTGTGTGAAGGGGTATTGGGTCAGCACACGGCTGTCCCGGCCGTTGTCGGTTTCTCAGACCTTGGAGCTGCTACTTCTCACTCAAGCAGCTCCTTTATTGTCATCACGAGTCTGAGTGCACCCCGTTCCAGTCCTTCTGGACTGAAGCGCCTAGAACCCATCTGGGCACAAATATTGAATCTTTTTATTTACTAAAATTCTGTTTTCATTCACATATAATTAGTCATACACAAAATATATTTCGTGAACTACCATTTGAAAACTCTGGCGATATCTGGGGCAACATAATGGGCGGAAAGATGTAGTATATCTCTAGCACTTAGTAAAGGACTAGAAGATATCAACAAAGATATTTGTAGTGTCACTGTTTTATACGTAAACTAAATTCATATATGTAAGACAAATTCATATAAATCACATGAAAGCTAACTAAGCTTAATCGTTTCAGTATTACTGTCTACACAATTTTAAAAACCACAGTTTCACACCACTGTGAATCACAAATTAAACAGATGCTGACAAATTAAATAGATGCTACATTCAGCTTAACCCATTTTTGTTCCATTATTTTCTAATATTTGTGTCAATCTGTCGAAAAATTTGTGCAAATGGTAATTGAAATTCTTGATGCAACATATCCCTACATTATTGTGTGTAGCACGGCATTTTAGCAGATACGTTTAGTTGAAATTGTTTGACATTTGTTGTATGGCAACCTTTACTGCTTTTGAGTATCATAAGCTTCCTTGTATGAAAGACGTACTTTCAATCGAATTGCTTTCACAGCAATCAGTCAGTGGAACCAGCAGTATAAATAAAATTTAAGGAGTCCTGGACGTCATGAGGGCCCAAAAACAGAAATGTTTTTTATTTAATAAAATTCTGTAGTTCTTCCAGAATCTAAAAATATATACTTTACGTATTTTCGTGTTTAAATGCCTAGCTGTCACACTACTGCCAAACAGAAACCTTGCCTACAGTATCTCATAGTTAATTTTAGCACCACTATTTCCACTGCATGTCGTTTGTGAAATATCCTTGAAGAACACATCGACTGTACTAAGAGCAGGGATTAATTGCAATCGATCTTTCTGTCGATACATGTAGATTTAGTTTACTTATAAGAAACGTATTCACAGTTGCGAATATCGGCACTCATCAGCTGTACAATCGAATGACGACAATGAAAACTTGTACCTGAGTGGGACTCAAACCCGGATTTCCCGCTTATCGCGAGCGGTCGCCTTACCATTAGGCTATCCGAGCGCGACTCATACCACATCCAAACTTCCATATGTCGTCAACCATGTGTCTACAACTTGTACTCGTACTTCCATTATGCAAACTCCTACACAGGAGAAATATTTTACTTGAAAGTCGCTTGCCAGGTGTCGGCGGATAAATACGATATTGCACTGAAAGTGTTATTCCGAATTACGATGCATAGTTTCTTCCGACATGCGTGTTCGGAGGAACTTTACATCGCAGTTCGGGTAAATCTTTCACTGCGATATCGTATGAGTTTACTTATGTTTTTAGCCGGAGTTTGTATTATAAATTTGTTGCTCTGACTGCACATTTCAACAATTTTACACCACAAAATGCCAAAAAGAAGAAATTTAATTGCAGTAGTAAATTTTATGGTGATCAACACAGGTATGATATTGGATATTGTAAAAATGAAGACATTGTTACGCCGCAGCCAAGTGAGTATAAGTGTTCGCCAGGCAGTGCTTCAAAACATCTTACCGAAAGTCAGAAGATATTGGTGTTGTAAATGGTGAAATAAACGGTTACATTTTAATTAGTAAATTCAAGCTTTTAGGATCGCTTTTGTCTATTGCAAATGTAAATGCTGTAATTGTGAAAAAGCCTTTAATTTACTGAGGACATACGTAGGAGAAGAGGCCTATACAGCAAAATTGTGGGACAATGTCAGGTTTGCAAACGAACGAAATGTACAATGACATCCCTTCTAAAATGCACAAAATATAGTGAAGTGAATATTCGCCTTGCTTATGCTATAAGGTGTACTGGAAAGGGAAGAAAAGCAGCCCAGCTATTCTGTGTTATGATGGATCTCCCGCCGCCACCTGTGGGATTTGAGAGGCACTGTAAACGTTCGCGTACTGCCCTAACAGAAGTCAGTGAATCATCTATGCAGATGACAGCGATAGACGCTGTAGATATTTGTTAAAATGCTGATAATGTTGCTGCATTGGACGGTTTCCAGTAGAACAGAGACCATATATCGTTCAATGGAGTTGTCATAGTTGCCTCTGTAGATACAGGGATGGTGCTGGACTGTGAATGTCTGACAGAACACTGCCTAGGTTGTTCCAATAAGGCAAATGAACACAAATGAGATAAAAACTTTGAAGGTGTCAGTGGTGGTAAGGAAAACAAGAGGACAGTCTCTACTTTTAGTAGGTTAATTGCTAGATGTAGTGTACGATACACTCGCTAACTTGGTGATTGTGACTATAGAGGCTTCAGAAGTATTGTGGTTGCTAAATCATACAGAGAAACTGAAATTTTTTTTAAAAAAGAAATTATATGTATAGGGTATGTGCAGAAGAGAATGGGGACAAGACTTACGAAACTCTGCAAGGATATGACAGGAAGAAACTCTAAGATGGCAAAGGAATTGGTGGACAAGGCAGTCACCAAATTAGAAATAGAAAACCTCACAAAATATGCGGTCTAACCATTGGGAGAAACAGCGAAAATGTCAGTAAGACGAGAAATGTAGTTTGGCCAACGCCCTTTCACAGAACATCCACTGTTGAGCATCCATAGCAGGGCCTCTGCCCAAAAGGAAATACTTCATGGTGCAAGTACAATAGGTGTGAAGCTAATGGATAAGAACATACACATGCACACCCCATGACAGAAAATGTTATGGTAGAACTAAAGGCAATATATAGATTTTTCAGATTCTAAACTTCTGGAAAAATGTTTACATGGAAAATACAGAATCTGAATTAAAGCTTCAATAGCTGCTATTTGGGAACGCTTTCCAGATTGGTGTGATTGATGCAATAATATGTTTCAATAATGGAGTAACTACCAGATTAAAAACCATAAGCAGACTAGGCATCAAACCTGGCGGCAACGCGAGGAGTGGGCTGCTGCGGGAGGACGGGCAGGCTGCTGAAAGCGTGACAAAGGAGGCCAGCCAGAATGACAAAGAAAAGAAAAGAAACTAAAGAAGATGGAAAGGTCACCCAGAATCAACAAGATTATAGATCTGGAATGTTTTGACATGTTATCATCGAGAAGAAAATGACATGCAAATCTTGAGTTTCTGTTTCCAGCAATCAACGTTTTTGCCTACTTAGGTATCATTATCTCATCCAGTATTAAAGCTACAAAAACAAAATTTTGCTTGAACAGTAATATACTTTTTGTCTACGCAGAGAACCACATTAATCTGCAATGTATCAAATATTTTAAGCTGAAGCATGTCATATATTCTTAAATTATAAGGAGAAAAAATTTACTTGTGAAAACATTCTTTTTAAAAATACACAAAACACCAAAATTGATACATATTACTTATTTATTGTTTCAACAAGTTAGTAATGAAAGGAATAAAATTTGTTTTGATTTTTGATTTTGAATAGTATGGAAGTACAGTGTACCTAAAATAAAAATTACGTGGAATTCAATATGTAAGATAAAAATAAATATTCACTCTGGTATATTTTCCACTGTTAAAATTCGTTTCACATTAAGGTCACAATACGCTAAATATTTGGTTAAAGTTTGACTCCAGTGTCTCTTAAAATTTATGAGCTATTAAATTTCAAAATACCAGTAAAGACCACAGGCCACGGCGTGCAGGTCCTCTTAAGCGCTTGTCCACCTACATCTTAATGAAAGCCATTTTCAGATGCTTGACGTAGTTAAGTACATGATAATTGCGATCTGCACAGTAACAGGATAGTAAAGATTTCCTACGCTCCTCTACTTGACACCGTCTATGTAGTCATTAACTAAACAACAGCAGGTTGAAGAGTTTCGCTAAGAACAACGCCTCTGGAAAGTTTTACTAAGCTAAAAGATTTCGGAGGAGGAGAGCAGCGAACCAACGGCGTATCGTCCCTCTGCCGTTCAACTTCGCAGTGGAATCACGAAATACAAGCTCAATATAGAACTATGGCTATGGGAATTCAGTCCTTAATAAGATTATATAGTATGTCCTGTAGAAAAACATAGAATAATTAACATCCGCTAATTGTTAAAAATGGCGGAACTCTGCACAAACGAGCACGTACTGATAACAAATGACAAGTCTATTAAAGGCTTTTATGCGATGGTATAGGTTTAGGAATTAAATGTAGCAGCATTTCTCTTACTGAAAATATTCTAATGAATCAGAAGATATTTAAGCCAAATGAATTATTACTAAATTTTGGCAAGACTCAGTAAACGTAGTTCAGTACTTCCCATAGAAATCTACAACCACTTAAAATAGTACACCGTACCAACAAAATACATGAAACAGTGTGGAACATTCTCGAGACTACACATACGCCACAGACATTTTGAAAATCCACACATTGGTCTTTGTATTAGGACATTCTGCATAGACCAATACAAAAAACTTGACATTCTAACAAGTATTTCACATTACATAAATTCCTTAATGTTCTTCGTCACTGTGAATATTTCTCTTTTCTCAAAAAACAGAGCAAAGCATTAATATCATTATAGGACCAAATGCGACATCTACGAAGTCTTCAAGGCTCAACGTTGGTACGGAATGTAAATATATGGATACCCTTGTATTCACTAACTCATAAGAGCGTATTGAATTTCTTGCAAATAATACAATGAGCACTAAGAATAAATTTAAAAAGTAACACCGTCTTCTAGCCCGTTGAAGAATATATTCCCAGGAACTCTTAAAATTAACGTATTTGGTTTCATTACGTGACTATACCTAAAATTAACATTTTAATATAGTGATGGTTCACAATGCTAAGCCATTTCATTGTTTCATTCTTAAATGAAGCGTACATTCTAAGTCCATTCGCCGGCCGCGGTGGCCGTGCGGTTCTGGCGCTGCAGTCCGGAACCGCGGGGCTGCTACGGTCGCAGGTTCGAATCCTGCCTCGGGCATGGGTGTGTGTGATGTCCTTAGGTTAGTTAGGTTTAATTAGTTCTAAGTTCTAGGGGACTTATGACCTAAGATGTTGAGTCCCATAGTGCTCAGAGCGTAAGTCCATTCCATATGCCGAAAATACCAACCTATAGGATCCAAGGAATAAAATTATTGTAACGTAATGCCAAATATTCGATAGTATTAAGCGGAAATGGAAGAAATAATAAAATCTATGTGATTTATTTACTCGCTTCATAGTGTATATAGGTATTTCCTGAATAAGTTTGTTGTGAATAACAAAGGTGCACATAATTACAATACCAGGAACAAAAATTATATTCCACATGTCTCATTAGCGTTGACTTTAACCATAAAGGAAGGCACAATGCTGCCATGCGAAGTTCTGATAACCTACACAATGATATGAAACGTGTGATAGACACCCAAGTTAAATTTGAAGACGAAGTGAAAAAGTTTCTCGTTGAGAATTTCTCATATTCCGTAGAAGAAATTCTGTATTTATAATACGTACAAGGTGCAGAGTAGGAATTAAGTTTATATCTGCATAAAAATAAAGAAGTTTGTGAATGGTCAGCATGTAGCCATATTTATATATGAACGTATAATGTGAATATGAAATGATGTGTTCCACATCATTATGATTAAACGTCGAAATGATAACCGGAACATGAAATAAACTACTCGTATCTAGAAGTCACATGACATGTCACAACTTCAGCTGTTCCCTGATTGCGTCGATGTTTAATACAAAAGAAAAAAAATAATGAAATGATCGTTTGGCTGGCAGGCCACATTCGGGGAAGTTCGCCCGCCGTGTTGCAACCCTTATTTCAGGCGACGCCACATTGGGCGGCTTGCGTGTCGGTGGTGATGATGAAAGGATGATGATAACACAACGTCGTCCACGAGAGGAGAAAATCTGCAACCCGGCGGGGAATCGAACCCGAGCCTGCTGTTTAATACAGTACGGCACGAAATACGCCACACGTGGCTGGTCTGGGGTGAGACGAGAATTATTTTCCCTGATGGCACGTGCTTACTCAAGTCACGGGTCGAAAGCCTGTAGGGGACGATGTTGTACCAGTGTTTATGCGGTTTTCCACATCATTTTAAGTGCACGTTTATGTGGTACCCAGATCCTTGCTAAGACTCACGGCTTGGACGTACTGTGAAGTAAAACCCTAAGTCATGCAGTATACTTCCTCGTCACCCAGATAGTACATGCAGAGATGTCCAGTGTATGTTAGAGCAAGAGCTCTGCATTGCCCGAGTTTGAGCTTCATCCTTAACGACCTCGTTGTCGACGGGACGTTAAACGCCGCATATCAAAACTATAGAACACGAATACAGAGAGGAGTTAAAAAAAGACTACGTCAGTCCCAACTGACATAAGAGAAGACAGCTAAAACAGGGACATGGAGAAAGGGGTAAAAAAGACACCATACAGAAACGGAGGTCAAAAACTAAAATACAATGGCCTTCGCCATTTTGCTTTGGCGGATAAAAAGTAAAACAGGGTCGACAGCCTGCGCGTCATTTGTTAAAATGGCTGATAACTCAGACGGCAAACCCAAGTGCGAACGTAAACGGTTAAAAAATGGGCATTCCGTCAGGATGTGGCGGACAGTTAGAATTTGGGTGCAAAGTGGTGGAGGAGCGTCACTTAGCAAATGGCTATGGTTAAAAATTCAGTGCTCAATATGCAGCCTAGTTAGAATGACCCCCTCCCGGCGGGAGGGCCGAAAGGAGGTCGTCCAAGCCCCTGGGAGACGCTTAATAATCCGGAGCTTCTTCCCATGAAGGGAGGACCAATGGCGATGCCAAAGTGATACTACCTCCTGACAGACGGTAACATAGAGATCATCGGAGGGAATATAGGAACTAGCGGGCTGAGGTAGGAGGACTGCAGCTTTGGCAGCAGCGTCTGCAGTCTCATTTCCTGGCAGACCGACATGACCAGAAACCCACAGAAATATCACAGTAGAATTCTCTTGGTTTACTTTGATGTCTACTAAAATAGTTAACTGATGCACTTATGTCTGGTCTTACAGCTGTAATTACATACATTCAACTGCCTATTAATTCTCTGTATGGCTTGGTTCAAATGGCTGTGAGCACTATGGGACTTAACATCTGAGGTCATCAGTCCCCTAGAACTTAGAACTACTTAAACCTAGCTAACCTAAGGACATCACACACATCCCTGCCCGAGGCAGGATTCGAACCTGCGACCCAAGCGGACGCGCGGTTCCAGACTGAAGCGCCTAGAACCGCTTGGTCACTCCGGCCGGCCTCTCTGTATGGTTTATTTCCATCGTGTCACCACAACCGTCTTCACTGGGTCTAACTTCCATCTGCGTTCCAAAGACTTTACAATTTTCCGCCTTCAATTTTTTCAATAAGTTTTCAAGACAATCGCGTTGACTAAGAAAAATTTTGACTTTAGTCCTCTGTATATTTATTCTAAGGAATGATTTAGTTTCTACAAGTTCTCGCATTTGAAATTTTAATTTTAATTTCTTCTTAATATTGGTGATTTTGTTTTATGGTTAGCAGTAATTAGTATACCACCTACATACAGTGTCAAATCAGTATTACAATCATCAGTGCTTTAGAAATAGACACATTCATCAACTTCGGATTGTCGAAATCCGATTTCCTTCATAAAAATGTAAAATGTAGAGTTCGAAGCCTGCTCTAGTCCTTATATCATCATTAAGTCTGTATACAAGTCCTTTCTGAATCTTTTCACCTCTGCTTTCATATAAATTCTTTCAACCAGTTTTCCATGCACGAATGCATTTTGTACATCATTTTATTCCATAAATACATCGTGTTCATTCACCACACTACGAAGAGTTCTCAATGTGGCGAGTCAAGGAACCGGGGCATACGTTTCCTCATAGTTATATCGTTTTACCTGAACACAACCTTTAATAACTAAATGTGGCTTATACTTTTCATTATTTCCAGATGCATCCCTTTTTACTTTGAACACCCAATTACTGTCAATAGCTCTATTATTTGCTGGAAGCAGTGCACAGATGCAAGCCCTATTACTGACAGAGAGTCCAGTTCTCCCTTTATTTCTTTTGTTCATTCTTCATTATCATTCCAACCCTTCACATCTTCAAAAATCTGGGGAAGTTTTCCACAAATGGTTCTGAATTCAAGGCTAACAATGCATAATCCTCCAAGTGACTAGGTTTTCTTTTTATTCTACTGTTTTTCCGCAGGGGTCCTGCTTCCTTCATTTCTTCTGAAGTCACGGGCTCTGGGTTATCTTCAACACTCTGTTCGGTTTTGTCTAAGTTACTTTTATTCTGATGTCCTTAATTTTATGCTATGTTGTGCATTATGTTGTCCATTTGAATACTCTTCTTCCAGATCCAATCATCACTACTTCAAACATTAACTTATCTTCTTCAAAAATTACATCTGTTTGTTACAATTTTTTCGTTACTGTTGTAGAACTGTCACTTTTATGCTTTCGTAACTATTTAACTTTGCATTGTGCCCTAACATGGTGTGGTGATATATCGAGGTTTGTTATCATACAGACATTGAGACCTGTTTGTTACTTGATATTTCCTTTCATCTTGCTGCGAGACAAATGTTGTCGACGAAGACGGTTCATTTACTATCCTTTTGTGACCTTTAGAATTATTACTTTTCTTTCTTCATCTAATAGCCTACGATTTACAAAATTAAGTTTCTGTTGCTCACCAGACAAGTTCCAGAGCAGCGAAAACTTCGTATGCTAGAGGCATTGTTAGTAACAAACTGCACGCCGTATCAGTTTCTTTAATATTAGCATCCGATGCTTTCAACTCAAATATTGACTTATTAGGCGTCAAAAACAGATTTTCAAGACTATCGTCATTCACGTTAAACTTCATGGCAACTCAGTCTTTCATGACAAAAATTCATTAGCTGTACCTTTCCGCTAAAAAGTTTGAGTTAGTGAATTGCACAACTTTTCAACCGTTTTCTTGCCCTCGGCATACCCCAAGTAACTGTCTGGAATTCTTCGGATTATTTATTACTTACACTTCTTATCGTTTTTGGTAAGTTCCAGAAGATCTTTCTTCTGTGCATGTCGTTCAGCTGTCATCCTGTGTAGACTCTACCATTTCCGTGTAGGGTTTTTCGACAAAACTCGATAACTTCAGCTCACTTGAAAGTATTTCAGTCTTACATTTCAAGCTGTTAAAGTTCGTGTCATCAGTGAATTGTATCCTGTACTTCTCCGTCTCTTGAGCAGTGACTGTGACTTACGTATTGAACCCCGAGGGCCTGCTGAAAAGTAATGGCTCCATTTTTTATATAAGAACTCTTAAAGCTTTTTAAACAAAACAAACGTTATAAACGTTCTACATATTTATTCTTCATGTTTACATATTTATTTGTCGACATAGTCACCCTGGCGACGAACGCATTTCCCCCAGCGAGAGACCAGTTTGTTGATACCGTCACTGTATAGTGTTTGACTTACATGACGGAGCCACAACCACACCTCTGCTTGGTCCGCTTCATCACTATCAAAGTGAAGTCCTCGACGATGTTCTTTAAGTTTTGGAACAGATGAAAATCGGTTGTGGCCAAGTCGGAACTGTATGGAGGATGATCGATGACTGTGAAGCCAAGGTGCGGGTTGTCGCAGATGTCGCAGCGCCTGTGTGTGGTCTGGCATCGTCCTGCTTAAGGAGAGGGTGCGCCACGTGTGGACGAACTCTTCGACTTCGTGCATTCGGTTACACGGCGCTGTTTCTCACACACAAGCGCAGTTACGTTATACACTGCCGTGCTACATGTTACAGTTTGGAGCCCTTTAGGGGCTACAAATGTATAAACATGAAGAATAAAGACGTAGAATGTCATTTTTTTCAGTTCGTGTAGCGGTATGCCACCCTGCTGTAGAGTGGGATTCTATAAATCCGGACATTTACCTAAAAACAAAATAAAGATGAATTCGTAGCCTCATTTCTTCGATGAGGTAATGAAAACTCTATGACAACCTCTCGTAAACAAGCCACAAGAAACGCTTTTATTAAATCTACGTCATTGCGTATGTTGTTCAGTCGTGGTCACTCAGCGAAGTTTTTGTTGAAAAAGAAATTTTCAGTGTGCTTTGTCGTGAACGGGTAGACTGTACACAGGGGATACGACAAATCTATCAATGTTAATGAAAAAAGTGTACGTGAGGAAAACGCGGAGTGGTCGTATTATGGATATACATCCTTTGCCAACCATACAATTATCACGTTACTCACAGCAACGTTTTGGGTGACTGTGTGCTCAATTATACACTTCGACAATCAATAAAGCAGGCTCGTTCTAAAGTTTTAAGAAATAACAACAGACAACATTACAGCACAATGCCAATAAATTTGACCAAACAGAAACAAATTAGAGGAAACGTAGTCAGAAGAAAAAAATTCAGTAACTGTACACTCATGGATAATAGAAATATACCGCGTTTCTAAGAAATAACGTTTTAGCGTGCAGAACAGGAGGACAGGTTTATGGTTTCTGCATATAGGAACGACAAGAAAGGTAAAGAAATTTTCCAGATAAATCTCGCCCTAACATCTTGCTGTATCAGCATCTAGCATGGTAAATGACGGGACAATCTTTGGTATCGAATATACCACCGACGTTCAATAAGTAATGTAACCTGCTCTCAGAAAAAAGTGTTGCATTACTTATTGAACGCCCCTTGTAGTTTGGATGGGTATTGAATACGGATAATGATTCTGTAGCATAAGATAGCCTACACATGGTCTACAGCCGAATTTTTTTTCTCGGCCAATTTCCGTTGAGAAAATTTGGAAGTTGTTGTGGGGCATCGAGGAATATTCCTCCTTCAGTCCGTTTAGTTTCATGAAGTTCCGTTACGTGGCGGCGCTATACGTAGACTGGCATCTGTAACAGAGGTGTGTTCCACGCAGAAAACTGTCATTGAGCTTCTTTTGGCGGAAAACCGTATCATCATAAATATTCTCAGCCGCTTCCAGAATGTCTATGGAGACCTAGCAGTGAGCAGAAACACGGTGAGTCGTTAGGCGAGGCATCTATCTTCATCGCAACAAGGTGGTGCAAAGATGTCCCATTTCCCGCGTGCCGGCCAGCACACAGCTGTGACTCCAGCAGTCTTTGAACGTACGGACACTCTCATTAAAGTGATCGACGGCTCACATTCAAACTCCTGACAACAACATTGAACAGTTGTTCCTCAGTCGCCCTACAGCCCGAATCTCACGCCTTCCGACATCCATCAGTTTGTCCCAATGAAGAATGGACTCCTCGGAAGCAGAACGTGGATGATGGGGAGGTTGTTGATGCAGCAAGACGTTCGCTCTAAAGTCGACCAGCAGAGTGGCACCACGCGGCATACGTGTCCTCCCAGTAAGGTGGCCTAATGTCCTCATTGAGTGGAGATTATTTTGAAAAATAGCATTACGTAGCCAAAAGAGTGGTGAATAATATGATGTATTGGAATCCCTAATAAAACCGACCTGCTTTCTGAAAAAAAGTGTTGCATTACTTATTAGCACCTCTCGTAGTACGGATGGGTTATGGATACGGATAACGGTTCTATAGCATACGATAGCCTACGCATGGCTATGTCCATGTCAGATCATTCGCTTTATACTAAACGACAACGAGGTGACAAAAGTCATGGTATACCGATATGCACACATACATCATACATGTGGCGGTAGTATCACGTACACAAGGTATAAAAGGAGATTCGTGTGGAAAGGTTTCCGATGTGGTTGTAACAGCACTGAGGAAATTAACAAATTTTCGTCGCGGAATAGGAGACGCTTGGGACATTCCATTTCGGAGATCGTTAGGGAATTCAGTAATCCGAAATTCATTTTAGTCATTACCCCTTACCATGGACAACGCAGTGGCAGATGGTATTCACTTAACGACCGAGAGCAGCGGCGTTTGCTTACAGACGTCAGTGCTAACACATAAACAACAATGCGTGAAATAACCGCACAAATCAATGTTGGACGTACAACGAACGTATCTGCTATAAGAGTGAAGCGAAATTTATCGTTAATGGATTATGGCAGCAGACGACCGACGCGGTTACCTTTTCTAACAGCTCGACATCGCCTGCAGTGCCTCTTCTGCGCTCATAACCATATCTGTTTGACCCTAGGCGACTGGAAAACCATGGTCTGATCATATGAGCCCCGTTTTCAGTTCGTAAGAGCTGATGGTAAGGTTCGAGTGTGGCACAGATCCCATGAAACTATGGATCCAATTAGTCAACAAGGCAATGTGCAAGCTGGCGGTGGCTCCATAATGTTGTGGGCTGTGTTTACGAGGAATGGAATGGGTCCTCTACTCCAACTGAATCAAACATTGACTAGAAATGGTTATGTTTGTCTACTTGGAGACGATTTGCAGAAATTCATGTGCCCAATTGAAGATGGCATGTCACCGGGCCACAACAGTTCACATTGATTTGAAGGACATTCTGTACAAGTCGTGAGAATGCACATCCAACACCGGCAAGACTTTCGCAGTTTAAGTCGGCTATAGGCGAAGCATGGATCGATATTTCTACAAAGGACTTCCAACGACTTTCGAGTCCATGCCATGTCGGGTTGCTGCATTAAACAGGGCAGATGGAGATCACACGCTGTATTAGGAAGTACCCCGTGACTCTCGTCACCTCACGTATAAACCATCAGCGTGAGTGACCCTAGTAGACGTGACATGCACCTGAGTGAAGAAGAATCGTTATCAGTTTATATTCAATATTTTTAAGTGGAAATCGCTATCGGTGGTGAAAAACTATCAGCTAAGTAGCTTGCCCTCGGCTTCATGCTCCATTTACATGCCAACATCTTCGCAGTCGCGTTTCGAGTTAAACGCCTTTATTTTCAACAGCGTGTTCCTTTGTATTTTTATCTATGTTCTTCTTCTCTGTCAGCTGCGGTCCCATAAATCAGCTTGTTTCCTAACTTACATAATTCACTTTCTTCTGCTATAGTATTTCTGCCTCTTGTTTTCTCCAGGCCACGTCTCTATTTCCTACACAGCTGGATAAGAACGATAAAAAAGAAAAGCTGGCAATTAAATGACTTTCTAGCAATGTATAAAATGCATGCCACAATTTCCGGTTAGTGACAAATATTAACTACCGAAATTTCGGATTATTGTAACTGACAAAATTGGTCTCAAATCTGAGTTGCAAAAGTACCATCTTTTTGTCACGGCATAATATCAGCGAAGCCTTCGAAGTTTTTCCAAGGTATTTCCAGCTTATAGAATTTTTTTCATCACGAATCCGAAATTGATTTTAATGTTTTTTACGTCGTTTGTGACCTTATCCTCCACGCTTATATTCGACGATATAGAGATGTAGGTAAAAATTGTATATATAGATTTTCAGCATCAGTTTCCTGCTATGTCGACAATTCAGAAAGTGTCAAACAACTTCCTGTCTTTCTTCCACATAATCCAACTTTCGTCGTTATATATTAGGAAGTTCCAGACGAAACCCTTAACCAACGTTTTCCTTAATCTCCTATCCATACTGCAACAGAAAATGTTCTTCTTAGTTGACGCCAATTTTGCTATAAATATGCACTATGCAAGACATCCAAAGTATTGATGCTCTTGTAAATTCAATGACTCATTAATGTAAAACTAATGTAACATTCTTATATCAATTCCGTAACACATACTCCTGTCAATTTCACACCGTGTCCTGAATGTGCACACCGCTACACTGTTGTTCTGTACTTCCAGCCACTCAGTTAGCCCTTTTACACAGCAGTGAAGTGACTGAATAGATTGCCAGCGTTTGCCTGTGTTATAATTCTGATGATTGTACCGCTGTTTAGCAGTACGAGTTCGAAAGTTAACATCTACCAACATAATTTTTTTGAAAACTAAAAAGTAAACAGGGATTAAGATTTGGGCTCTTGACTTTACTTCCATTCAGTCGCGCGAAGAAAGGTGTTTCTCTGTTAGTCTTTATTTTTCGCCTGAATAAGTGTAGAGTACTTAAGGATCCGGTCCAAATGACAGTTTTTACCTTTCTGTCACTCCAAACGTGTTCTAGTGTCTTCAGAATCTCATGAACTAAAAACTCTAAGTTAAGCTGGTAGGCATATTCTAGAGACACAATAAAGAAATGTGATTATTTGCGGTGAAATGAACTCCTATATGGACTTACATATGTACTTGTTCCTCAGTGTAACTTATGTTCTTAAAGTATGTAAAACAAATCCACTGATGATGCAACGGCACTGACACATAGAACTGTCGCACTGTGTATGAATTCCTTCTTATTTCTGGCACAGTCACATTTTGTAACACAGTAGTAACCGGTTTAGGTCCACACTGGCCATCTTCATGGAGTGGACCAATCCAGACCGAAACCGGTAAGGACAGTGTCATAAAAAGTGACTGTGTCACACTGTGTGTGGTATTCTGCCGCCGCTACATCGACCTCAAATGCGTTCACTGGCAATACGAAATAAACCATGGGAAAAATCTTACTTCTGGTCATCAAAAGTGTCACCTGGCTCCATAGGACACATGCAGTAGTTTCGTCACTCAATCGATCGCCAGCTTCTTTACATTTTATTATAGCTTATAGTGAGTTTGTTGACATGTAATCCTTCTTTCCATATGAGCTACGCACTGTTCAGCAGTTCTAGACTATAAAGTGCAAATTGAATTTTGAAGTTTTCGTTCTATAGGTATCATACTGTACTTAATTTTTCAAAGACGTCATTTTTAAGATTCTTTTCTATTTTTTGCATGTTTGTGTTTAACATCCATTTATGGCACAACAATTCATTCTTTTAAC
This sequence comes from Schistocerca gregaria, assembly GCF_023897955.1. Taxonomy (NCBI): domain Eukaryota; kingdom Metazoa; phylum Arthropoda; class Insecta; order Orthoptera; family Acrididae; genus Schistocerca; species Schistocerca gregaria. Next base: position 535,926,330 of record NC_064922.1, read on the forward strand.
GTCGGAAAGAACGAACATGCTTGTGCCTCTAGGAAAAAGGCAACAATGTTGCCCAAGAATGCATTTGTGCACGTTGAAAATAAATAGGTAGTTAATCTGCTTATTTTCTATATTAGTACCAGATATGAGTATATAAACTAATTATCGATATACACTCCTGGAAATTGAAATAAGAACACCGTGAATTCATTGTCCCAGGAAGGGGAAACTTTATTGACACATTCCTGGGGTCAGATACATCACATGATCACAATGACAGAACCACAGGCACATAGACACAGGCAACAGAGCATGCACAATGTCGGCACTAGTACAGTGTATATCCACCTTTCGCAGCAATGCAGGCTGCTATTCTCCCATGGAGACGATCGTAGACACCTTCTACAGCACGTTGGGTGGCACGGGATACATGCGGACGTGCATTGTCCTGTTGGAACAGCAAGTTCCCTTGCCGGTCTAGGAATGGTAGAACGATGGGTTCGATGACGGTTTGGATGTACCGTGCACTATTCAGTGTCCCCTCGACGATCACCAGAGGTGTACGGCCAGTGTAGGAGATCGCTCCCCACACCATGATGCCGGGTGTTGGCCCTGTGTGCCTCGGTCGTATGCAGTCCTGATTGTGGCGCTCACCTGAACGGCGCCAAACACACATACGACCATCATTGGCACCAAGGCAGAAGCGACTCTCATCGCTGAAGACGACACGTCTCCATTCGTCCCTCCATTCACGCCTGTCGCGACACCACTGGAGGCGGGCTGCACGATGTTGGGGCGTGAGCGGAAGACGGCCTAACAGTGTGCGGGACCGTAGCCCAGCTTCATGGAGACGGTTGCGAATGGTCCTCGCCGATACTCCAGGAGCAACAGTGTCCCTAATTTGTTGGGAAGTGGCGGTGCGGTCCCCTACGGCACTGCGTAGGATCCTACGGTCTTGGCGTGCATCCGTGCGTCGCTGCCGTCCGGTCCCAGGTCGACGGGCACGTGCACCTTCCGCCGACCACTGGCGACAACATCGATGTATTGTGGAGACCTCACGCCCCACGTGTTGAGCATTTCGGCGGTACGTCCACCCGGCCTCTCGCATGCCCACTATACGCCCTAGCTCAAAGTCCGTCAACTGCACATACGGTTCACGTCCACGCTGTCGTGGCATGCTACCAGTGTTAAAGACTGCGATGGAGCTCCGTATGCCACGGCAAACTGGCTGACACTGACGGCGGCGGTGCACAAATGCTGCGCAGCTAGCGCCATTCGACGGCCAAGACCGCGGTTCCTGGTGTGTCCGCTGTGCCGTGCGTGTGATCATTGCTTGTACAGCCCTCTCGCAGCGTCCGGAGCAAGTATGGTGGGTCTGACACACCGGTGTCAATGTGTTCTTTTTTCCATTTCCAGGAGTGTATTATATTGGTACTTTATCAAACAGAATATCTATTTCTGAAATATCGATATTTTACATGCATATTCGAAATTAAAGGAAAATATGAAAATGCAAGATTCAGTTGTTTTAAAAAATGTTGAAAGTTATATGACGACAAATTCCCTCACTTTCGATGACCTCTGCATGCTGACTACCATACATTGCAGTAACTCTAAAGGTGGCTCTACAACAATATTCGCACATCTGCGACGAATGAAATTCATTAAGTGTAATTTTAAACCAATTATTCTTTCTGTAATTTCGGTTCCAAACTCCTTTAAATCTTATAATTACTCTGTTTTATAACTCAGATTACATATTTACCATATAATTTTTACGCCATTGTATAGATATTTTCAGGTCATTTTATTGATAATTTTCGGTTTATTAGGTCATAAAAATCCAGGTCCTGCAGTTACAGGTCCGCTTCATATTCGTAAACTAAATGAATTCACAGTAGGGGCAGCTCACATGGGACCGCCCCCTGCCCGGGCGCCACTGAACTGGGAGGTAACATAACGCTATACGTGCAGCTATTGCACTCATCCACACTCTACAAATACACATAGGACACAACTGTCACAAACCCGCAAGAAAAGGGGCCTAACGTGCGCGGCACAAGAACAGCCTTTCCGACAAGCGGTGAACCCACATCGTGTCCCACACGACACTTACATTTGCATTGTTCAGTTCATCATATGTCAGTCTATTAGATCAGGAGACAACCTTAAAAAGTTTAAAGTATCTTCAGGCTCGGTTAAATTCTAAAAATGTGGCGGAATGCTGTAGGGGTGACTACGGCGCGCACTTTGTGTCACGGACGGCTGGTCTGGGAAGAAAGTACTGTTCAGCGACGTTGCCAACTCGTAACTTAATAGTGTGGTCGGCCGTTTACTCGTTCCTGAGTCGATAAGACACGCTGTAGGCGCTGAAGGATAAGAGTAACCACCTATCGGGCAGCGTCGTACTTAACGCTAGGCGAACAATGGGTTATCGTGGACTGTCGTGAGTGGTGCGAAGTGCGAGTACCCCCACCCGTCACCCCTACTTCCGGGAACCGGGAGAGGCTGACAAGGGGAAGGCATCAGGCGCGGCCAACCGGTTCGTCTCCAATTTGGCTCGCCGCTGGTGTACAGCCTAATTATCTCTAAAGTTTATGACGAGTAATAGACGCAAAATTGGCAGGGTCGACAGATAAGTGTAAACAGAGCATTTTTCGTCATCAGGCACAGGGTCAACAAATACATACTTTTCCATTAATTGAGGAAAAATCTTTTACAACTGCCCACATGGTAAAAGCTTTTCACCGAGAGCGCCGATAGCGCAACGGCCAAGGTAACACCGACACGGTAGCTCAGCGTGTTCGGTCAGAGTATTAGTTCCCCTCTATAACAAAGAAAACTGAGTGAATAGATCTAAAATGAACTTCCAGGGGTGTCATGGGACGTCCGTCCTGAACAAATGCAACGAACTATAACGAACAAAATGAGATTTAATAAAATGTAACATGCTGGGAAGCGGATAACCCGGGTTCGACTCTTGAGGAAGCCTAGTGGATTTTATTATTCGTATTTTCCCATATCTTAACTGATAGGGGTAGAGGGGTTAATCAGGTAAGTAAATCAATAAGGGATGATAAAAAGGTAGGGAAATAAATTTCTCAAACCATTTGGGATAGTAAACAACTAAAATGTTACTCCAAGTCACTTTACAATGGTTCTTCCAGTCACTGTCACGTCTCCTCACTTTTCTTCGGACTACTAGATGGACGGTCTTGTCATACAAACATTCGAAATAAATATACTCGCGGCACCAAGAACATCTAATGAATGCAATCTTTCGACAGCTGTGTACACTGTACCTTCCGAAGAGTCGGCGGAAAACAGACTTGGTTTACATTTTAAAATATGTCTCTTTCGGGAATTAATTTTGATGTGTACCACGCTTACGATATCATTGTCTCAAAAATCGACGCTGAAAGTTGGTACTGAATTATGCCGTGAATAGCTATTTCATCCGTGCGGTTGCGTAATTACCGCTGGGCTTCCAGAAGCACACTGTTATTCTGAAGCCTCGAAACAAAGTTTTTAACCTGGCGACAGAAATAAGCATCACACGACTGGCACACAGGTGTGCAGTTTTGCTGTATTAATTTTGCTGTTCACGTCGGTTGATCCTCGTCATCTATAAACATCGTGTGATACTTTAGAGTATTGGTTTGTCCACCCCAGGAATCCAATATTACACAAAATTTGTTATCAGCAACGTATGGTTTTAAAACATTCTCAAGAAAAGTTCTGTAAATCGCATCTGCCAAATTCCCTGATTTGGAGCAAAGTAGTGTAAACAGTTTTCAACGAGTCGGCTAAGCGATTGACCTCTTCTATAACCCGAGGACAAAATGAACATTCGTTTCTTGTAAACAAAGGAAAACCTTAGGCAACACTTTTCCGGAGGTTGTGATGGCTTATTGCGCCGTGTACGAATGTGTTAGGTTTTTTTTCTCCTTTATGCGATAACGTGCGTCGAATGTTCACCCGATACTCGCATCCTGTTTGATGATCACGTAATTACGATTACAACCGCTCATAAGTGACACCGTTTGCGTGCTGAAAAGAGCCGCCACTTTCTGTATGTCTTCTATATTATTTACCTCCTTGTGGAGACGTATTTAGTGACGTGCCGTTGACCAATATTATATTGCGATTTGCAATTCCTTGCCCAAGATAATGATGCAGCAAACGTAAAATCCTTGATCGTCGTATGCTGAAGCGCTGCACCTGCAGCCCACTTTGGAGTATTCTTGTTGTTACAGTCTCGTTACGACGAAGAGATTCGACAAATCGGTCGAATGTCCACTTATTTACCGCGTAGTAATTGTCGTATCTTGTCCCTCCTTTAACGATATCATTTTTCCATAATTTAAGCCCATCTTCCTTCTCAGAGCTGTTGTTGCTCCATTCTTTTGCAGTGTTTATGGGCTCCAGTTTGGATGATTCCTGTCTAACGCTACCGCATTTATTTTTACTTCAAGCGGTATAGCGCCGTAGTTGAGTCATTTAGTAACCGGTCCGTAATATTCATAGGGAAACAGATGAAGCACAGACTGCCTGCGATGTGGACATTTCCCAAGTATTACGACCATTTTGCGTTTCACTAGTCATGATATCAAAAAATGGTTCAAATGGCTCTGAGCACTATGGGACTTAACATCTGAGGTCATCAGACCCCTAGAACTCAGAACTACGTAAACCTAACTAAGGACATCAAACACATTCATTCCTGAAGCAGGATTCGAACCTGCGACCGTAGCAGTCGCGTGGTTCCGGACTGAAGCGCCTAGAACCGCTCGATCACACCGGCCGACAGTCATGATATCTACCACTGAATCACCTTCTGCTTTGCCTTCACGGTACAATTCTTCAGTATCAACAAAAGTCATTTCGTTCGTCAGTCCACAAATCGCTTGGCGATAGCCGCTCCTATCAATCTGGAACGTCGAGAAAGAACTGTCTGCTTCCGGTAGTGCAATGATAATACATCTTTCTTGCAACAGTTTTACAAACCAAAACGCAAAATCGGTAACTTCCCGCTTGCCGTCGTCTGCTACAGGCTTCTATGTATCTATTTCAGCGCTGGTCGAAGGGTGTCCATCCTCCATTATTCAGATTATGCAACTGAAAGTTATAAGACAACAAACAGCAGCTAGCTACTGCAGTATAAAGAGAGAAGCTAATTACTACAAACTACATACAGTACAAGACATATGTTACTTACGGAAGATCACTGTATTCTTTCACAAAACATATTTTATTCGGCGGATTAACGATGAAATATCATTACATGTACCCGCGAGGTTCGCGACAGCCTAATGACGGAAACACAACTCTTTCCGATTGACTTCTTTAAGGTTCTTGCTGGACACACCACTATGATACGACGAAGAGGCAGCCGGGGCAACATAACTCTCCCCGCTTGCATCCTGTCCCGTGCTTCGCTGTAAACAATCTTCACGCGGGTGATGATCTGTGGTCCCTCGTGAGGAATTCGCAGCACTCTTACTCGGAGTTGTTTTCATGTGACAAAGGTTAAAAGTTTAATTCTTTACTAAATCACGTCGTTTGGAAAATCAGTTTGCCTACCTCATTACTATTACTATTTCGTGTTGAGTTGCGTACCTTATTAACCCTCCTATTCCTACGTCATCTGATACGAAAAACTACAATTTAAAAAATGAAAACCGTACAATTTTCTCGAGGTTCGAACCCGGTTGCTCAGCTTCCCAGCCACTTACCTTTTTATTATTATTATTTTTTTTTTTTGGAACCCGCATCTCCTGCTTTTTAGGGAGATGCGCTGACCACTTTTTTTAAGTAAGAAAAATTATTATTTTTCTTTTGTGTTTCTTCTTTTTTAAAACTTATTAGATTTTAATGCGCTGTTTAGACCTCCTCCACTTCAGGTGTTGGCCCCTGTCACCCATACTACTCCCAAAAACCTATCTAACCTAAAAACAAAAACAACGCTAGTGCCACCGCCACTTTCGCCCTAAAGCTAAGTAGGACGGTCATACTCCACCACTACAGGCTCCGCCCACGAACAAAAATTAAATATGCCATTTTAATAAAAAAAGGATAAAGGAAGGGGCACAATATTTTATTATATGTTATTTGTTGTTCAAAAAAATGGTTCAAATGGCTCTGAGCACTATGGGACTTGAAATCTGTGGTCATCAGTCCCCTAGAACTTAGAACTACTTAAACCTAACTAACCTAAGGACATCACACACATCCATACCCGAGGCAGGATTCGAACCTGCGACTGTAGCGGTCACGCGGTTACAGACTGAAGTGCCTAGAACCGTACAGTCACACCGGCCGGCATTTGTTGTTCATTTTGTTCTTATGTTTTATTTGTATTTCTTTTTTTCCATCCTGTTGTTTTCTCTGGGGTCTCCACAGCAGCCAGACGACGGGACGTCCTGGTCGTCTTCTCGTTCAGCGAGGGGGAAACACCCTATAATTACTGTTTATGTTTCTCTTCAGTCCATCATGTGCAATATCTCAGTCTCTTCTCACACCCGGTACACCCCAATTGTCTGGAGAGCGCATAAGAACGACGCCTAGTAATTCCCAAAGAGCGTACCATACGACACTTTGAGCCGTAAAATCGTGTAGTTACTCGTTCAATAATGTAGGTAATCTAACAAACCTGCAACGCTCTCATTAAAAAAAGTATGACAATGCCATGCCCTTAACCACACCGTGGCGCTATGACGAGTATCAGGGAAGTAAGTGACGTCGGGATGGATCAGTTCGGTGGGCTCTGCTGACTGAGGCGTCCGTCGCAGCAACAATGCCAACATGCGCCGTGTCAGGAGCCAGCAGTCGATAGCCTTACCACAAATGAAACGATGCATGTCGGTGTCGACAGCGACGCATCTGGGGCAGAGAGGATCCTCGGCAAGATGGATCATGTGTAAACGTTGTCGGGTGGGGAATTTCCGTCGTTATCACATACCACAGCGCCCTGACCGTGGTGGGAAGGAAAGGCGAGTGTATGTTACTTCACACCTGCCTCCAGCCAACGGCTGGATGTCGGCGTTCAACCACATTAGCAGGCAGCGTCCGTTGAGAGTAGCGGTAGAAGTCCTTGGTTCTAGGATCCCGCGTGGTCGGTAAGACATTCAACAGATAACTCATTTCGAACAGGTAGGTGCGAATGTGACACAGTGCGACCGGAGGGACTGAGGCAACACCTTCTGAATCAGTGTACCAGGGAGGGTGTCCTTGTCCGAAGTACGCAGGCGATGCATCATCCGCAGAAAGAGAGCGCGCGCCCTGTTGTACACGTTTATCATTCCAATGCCACCTGCATATGAGGGCAACGTTAGCGTCTCGTAACGGTTCTTGAACACCCTATTCTCGCTGACAAAATAACCGAAGGCCGCCTGGAACTTGGCTGTTAGCGTAGCGGCCATCGGAAGAACGTGTGTGTAATGATTAAGTTTCGGAGAGAGGTAGACGTTGACAAAATGTACCCGCATGATCAAGTCGAGTGTTCGAAAGTTATGGAGACGAACTTGCGTGCGGATCACATTACGTAGTCTGCGATACGTTGCTGCTGCTGTACGCTGCACGTTCCCATGGAACGTCACTCCCAAACACTTCATCGCCAGGATTCTGGTAATGGGCTCTGGCGTACTCTTATGCAATCGTCTGTCCACATCCATGTAGTGCGACTTTCGCAGGTTGATACGGCTCCCGGCCACCTCTCCGTATTGCTGAAGCCACGCGATCGTCGTACATATATCTTCTGCTGACCTCGCCATGAATACTACATCGTCCGCACAGGCACAACATTTAAAATGCACATCGCGGAGGCGAATGCCCTCCAAACGCTGTCGTAGACCATGAAGAGCAGGCTCGAGGGCGACATCGAAGTGAAAGGCTGGCAGGGGACATCCTTGTCGCACTGAGCGCTCAATAGAAAACAATGGCGAGCGGTAGCCATTGACCAGCACTGTGGAAGGGGCTCCGTGGATGAGGCAGAGAACCACACCTGCCGATATTGGAGACAGTTCCATCTTCTCTAAGACAGCCTGCAAGAAATGGTGCTCAACTCGGTCAAATGCGTGGTCTAAGTCAACGCCCACGAGGGTGCCTTCTAAGCGGCATGCCGACATGAGCGCCACCACATTTCTATGAGAGCTTAACGCCGTGTGTATATTATCGCCACCTCCCAGATATGTTTGGTCGGCATGAATGGCATCTTTGACAATAGCGAGGAGAAGAGCACGAAGAATGCGAGCGAACAGCCTGTAATCCGAATTCAATAACGTCAACGGCCGTAAGCATGCACCCCCCCCCCCCCTCCGGTTTGGTTTTGGCACAAGGATGATCATGCCCTCCAAAATTTCGGGAGGGGGGGGGGGGGGGAGGGACGCAGATGTCCGGATCCAGGAGTTAGCAGCACATCTGCCGCCAATTTTCCCCCATCAGGTCAGGAAAGGTGCTATAAAATTGAAGCGCCCCGCGAGAGGGCCATGAGTATTTCTTTCCGCGTGACATCCCCCAAGAATGTGGCGCCACCTTGCGCCCTACCCGAAGGTCACAGGACGTCCTCAATGTCATTGTCACGCCGTTGTTCTGCAAGATAGAGAGTGCAATAATAATCTGTGAGGGCATTGGAGATGGCGTTGTTTGTCTCTGCGCGTTGCCCGTCCGCAGAAATAATTGCCGCGAGGAGTCGTCTCTTACGGTGTCTCCGTTCTCCGACGATGTGATAAAGAGAGACACGTTCCTCTAGGATGGAATCTTGCAGTCTCAATCGAACCCGCGTGGCGTCCAATCTGTCAGTCGTGATCTGCAAAAGCCGTGCCTGCGTTCTGTGGACGGCTATCAAGGAACAGTCGGAATTATAGTTGTAAACTGTTGTAGTTGCGCTGGAAAAGTCCCTGAGCTTCAAGCGCTAATAGAAAGCACAGAAGCGGATATCGTTATAGGTACAGAAAGCTGGCTAAAGCCTGAAATAAGTTCTGCAGAAATTTTTACTAAGTCTCAGACGGTGTTCAGGAAAGATAGATTAGGCAGAATTGGTGGTGGAGTGTTGGTGTCTGTCAGTAGTGGTTTATCTTGTAGTGAAGTCGAAGTAGATACTCTGTGCGAATTGGTGTGGGTGGAGGTTATACTTAACAGCCGAATTAAGTTAATAATTGGCTCCTTCTACCGACCCCCAGACTCCGATGATACAGTTGCGGAACAGTTCAGAGAAAGTTTGAGTCTCGTAACAAATAAATACCCCACTCATACGGTTATAGTTGGTGGGGACTTCAACCTACCCTCGGTATGTTGGCAAAAATACTTGTTCAAAACCGGTGGTAGGCACAAAACGTCTTCCGAGATTGTCCTAAATGCATTCTCCGAAAATTATTTAGAGCAGTTAGTCCACGAACCCACGCGAATTGTAAATGGTTGCGAAAACACACTTGACCTCTTGGCCACAAACAATCCAGAGCTGATAGAGAGCATCATGACTGTTACAGGGATTAGTGATCACAAGGTCATTGTAGCTAGGCTCAATACCATTTCTTCCAAATCCATCAGAAACAAACGCAAAATAATTTTATTTAAAAAAGCGGATAAAGTACCACTAGAAGCCTTCCTAAAAGACAATTTCCATTCCTTCCGAACTGACTATGCGAATGTAGACGAGATGTGGCTCAAATTCAAAGATATAGTAGCAACAGCAATTGAGATATTTATACCTCATAAATTGGTAAGAGATGGAACGGATCCCCCGTGGTACACAAAAAAGGTCCGAACGCTGTTGCAGAGGCAACGGAAAAAGCATGCGAAGTTCAGAAGAACGCGAAATCCTGAAGATGGGCTAAAATTTACAGACGCGCGAAATTTGGCACGTACTTCGATGCGAGATGCCTTTAATAGGTTCCACAACGAAACATTGTCTCGAAATTTGGTAGAAAATCCGAAGAAATTCTGGTCGTATGTAAAGTACACAAGCGGCAAGACGCAGTCAATACCTTCGCTGCGCAGTGCCGATGGTACCGTTATCGACGACTGCGCCGCTAAAGCGGAGTTATTGAACGCAGTTTTCCGAAATTCCTTCACCAGGGAAGACGAATGGAATATTCCAGAATTTGAAACACGAACATCTGCTAGCATGAGTTTCTTAGAAGTAGATACCTTAGGGGTTGCGAAGCAACTCAAATCGCTTGATACGGGCAAGTCTTCAGGTCCAGATTGTATACCGATTAGGTTCCTTTCAGATTACGCTGATACTATAGCTCCCTACTTAGCACTCATATACAACCGCTCGCTCACCGATAGATCTGTACCTACAGATTGGAAAACTGCGCAGGTCGCACCAGTGTTCAAGAAGGGTAGTAGGAGTAATCCATTTAACTACAGACCTATATCATTGACGTCGGTTTGCAGTAGGGTTTTGGAGCATATACTGTATTCAAACATTATGAATCACCTCGAAGGGAACGTTCTATTGACACGTAATCAGCATGGCTTCAGAAAACATCGCTCTTGTGCAACGCAGCTAGCTCTTTATTCGCACGAAGTAATGGCCGCTATCGACAGGGGATCTCAAGTTGATTCCGTATTTCTAGATTTCCGGAAAGCTTTTGACACCGTTCCTCACAAGCGACTTCTAATCAAGCTGCGGAGCTATGGGGTATCGTCTCAGTTGTGCGACTGGATTCGTGATTTCCTGTCAGGAAGGTCGCAGTTCGTAGTAATAGACGGCAAATCATCGAGTAAAACTGAAGTGATATCAGGTGTTCCCCAGGGAAGCGTCCTGGGACCTCTACTGTTCCTGATCTATATAAATGACCTGGGTGACAATCTGAGCAGTTCTCTTAGGTTGTTCGCAGATGATGCTGTAATTTACCGTCTAGTTATGTCATCCGAAGACCAGTATCAGCTACAAAGCGATTTAGAAAAGATTGCTGTATGGTGTGTCAGGTGGCAGTTGACGCTAAATAACGAAAAGTGTGAGATGATCCACATGAGTTCCAAAAGAAATCCGTTGGAATTCGATTACTCGATAAATAGTACAATTCTCAAGGCTGTCAATTCAACTAAGTACCTGGGTGTTAAAATTACAAACAACTTCAGTTGGAAGGACCACATAGATAATATTGTCGGGAAGGCGAGCCAGAGGTTGCGTTTCATTGGCAGGACACTTAGAAGATGCAACAAGTCCACTAAAGAGACAGCTTACACTACACTCGTTCGTCCTCTGTTAGAATATTGCTGCGCGGTGTGGGATCCTTACCAGGTGGGATTGACGGAGGCCATCGAGAGGGTGCAAAGAAGGGCAGCTCGTTTTGTATTATCGCGTTATAGGGGAGAGAGTGTGGCAGATATGATACACGAGTTGGGATGGAAGTCATTACAGCATAGACGTTTTTCGTCGCGGCGAGACCTTTTTACGAAATTTCAGTCACCAACTTTCTCTTCCGAATGCGAAAATATTTTGTTGAGCCCAACCTACACAGGTAGGAATGATCATCAAAATAAAATAAGAGAAATCAGAGCTCGAACAGAAAGGTTTAGGTGTTCGTTTTTCCCGCTCGCTGTTCGGGAGTGGAATAGTAGAGAGATAGTATGATTGTGGTTCGATGAACCCTCTGCCAAGCACTTAAATGTGAATTGCAGAGTAGTCATGTAGATGTAGATGTATTTGGCGCTCTGGCGAAGGTTGTTGCGACGCTAGTTCCCGTAAGACCGCGTAGTAAAACTCAGAGGTGGATCGGAGCCAAAGCGCCCTGTCTCGTCCATACGCCATGAGCGTGCGGCGAAGAGCTGGTTTGGTGCAGTATGACGCCGTCTCTCACATTTATGCCAGGTATCATTGACGGCTACACGGCAAGCCTCTTCCCAAAGAATGTTAACGTTAAGAGTCCAAGGTCCTCTACTACTGCTCGTCTGTTGTGGCAGAGTCACGGCGCATGTGAAGGCTTGATGGTTGGTGAATACAGTGGGCCACAGCTCAGCACCGACAGTTGCTGCCCGAAGGCCCCGGGAGATATAAATCGAACCGGTCGTTGTGGCCGAGCGGTTCTAGCTACTTCAGTCCAGATCGCGCTGCTGCTACGGTCGGAAGTTCTAATCCTGCCTCGGGCATGATGTCCTTAGGATAGTTAGGTTTAAGTAGTTCTAAGTTCAAGGGGACTGATGACCTCAGAAGTTGAGTCCCATGGTGCTCAGAGCCATTTGAACCACAGATGTTAAGTCCCATAGTGCTCAGAGCCATTTGAACCACAGATGTTAAGTCCCATAGTGCTTAGAGCCATTTGAACCTTTTTCTGTTTTTACATGAATTCTGTCCAACATGCTGGCCAAGTGGCTGGTGAAATGTGTATATCCGCGTCGGTCACCGTCGATTTGCGTCCACGTATCATGCAAAGCGAGATCTCTGACCATAGCACGAAGGGCTGAACATGGGGCATGGTGAGGGATCTGATCCTCATGGCGTAAGACCCTGTCAAAGTCCACGCCCACCACTAGGTGATCTGTAGAACCTTGAAACAATGGAGCTACCTCAGTGGAGTAATAGTGTGTTCGCTCTCGACGCTTCGCAGTACCAGACGGGGAATACAGATTCACAAGGCGGACTGCGCCGATGGTGAGCGCAATGTCTCTCGCTGATGGCAAAAACTGAATATCCGTTCGTTCGATGCCATCGTGTAGTAGCATGGACGTACCACCACCACCGTCGCAAGTTGGGATGACGTAAGACACGTATCCATAAATATCCAGGCGCAGATTAGCCCGTACCTCTTGAAGAAACGCGAAATCAATGTCCGCCGTCCGAATCATGTCCTTTATCAACTGAGTTTTGATATTGGAACTAATGCCGTTGACATTTACTGTACCTATCCGATACACCTGGGTCATCTGATAGTACTATGACGTATCCTGCAGTCATTTAAGCCAGTATGCACCACCTCGTCCGTCCGACCGTCCCTGTCACCTGCACCTTGTATGTTATTGATCGTCTGAGACAAGATGTCCGTCGACAATCCGCCGGTGGCGGGCATCTGGTTGTCACTCGAGTCTAATATAATTCTTTTTGTCTCGGACGCCCAATCACTGGAGATGTGGTACGTTAGGCGGCGGTTAGGGGGCTCGTCGGTGAGCTGAGTATCGTCAACTTGCCTTTGTCCTTGAGCGGACGTTGCCAGCAGCGAACTACGAACCGTTGGTGTGAGGTCCACAGCTCTGGCCGCAGATGGATTTTCCTCATTCTCCTGCAACGTGTCACCATCTTTCGAATCATTTCTTGCAGACAGCCTCCTCTTCTTTCGTGGCTTGGGCGACTTCCGCTTGCGAGAACGAGTGTCCTCGTCCTGTAGATCACGACAGACTGTGCCCCAGCTCGTATCGATTTGCTGATGCTCTCCTTCCTCACACGGCTGGGGTGCAGACGTGGTCGCTGCTGTCGCGCACGGCAATGGTTCCGATGGAGGAAGCGTCGTCCTGGGCGCGGAAACCTGGCCGGCCCGGGTGGCCGAGAGGTTCTAGGCGCTACAGCCTGGAACCGCGCGACCGCTACGGTAGCAGGTTCGAATCCTGCCTCGGGCATGGATGTGTGTGATGTCCTTAGGTTAGTTAGGTTTAAGTAGTCAGGGGACTGATGACCACAGATGTTAAGTCCCATAGTGTAAAAAAAAAAAAAATCGTCATCGCCGTTCGAGGCGATCTGTTTGCACTGCAATACCACTACTCGTGCGAGTAAACAATGGCCCGCTTGCGGAGCGCCGCACAGAGCCCCGCGCACGTCCTCTTCACAACTCGGACGGGAGCCGACGTTACCTTGGGTGTTGTGCTATCGGCGCTCTCGGCGAAAAGCGTTTACCCTGTGGGTACATAAGCGGCAGTTGTAAAAGTTTCTTTCCACGATTTCTGGAAAAGTATGCGTTTGCGGACGCCATCCCTGATGATGAAAAGTGCTTAATTACAATTATTTGTCGATCCTACCAATTTTGAATCGATCGCTCATCACAACCCTTATGGGTAATTTTCACAAAAACGTTGGAGTGTTGAGCCAAAATATGTTAGAGTCCTTCATTTTATGTTGTACACAAGTGACCTTCCAAATCTGAGCCGAATCGGCTGGCCGTGTCTCAGGCCTTCCCCTTGTGAGTCGTGCCCATCACGCCTTTCATAGCTTGTTTAGCGCCATATTCCAACAAGCTAGAGCTCAACCCCGGGGTGCTAGATATGCCCAAGTTTTTTTCCATAGCCTTTTAGGAAATACTTTTCTCTTGGCCCAAGTGTTTACCCAGGAATATTATTACATGGACGTACAGTTTATGATTACCTAAACGGTCAGTCTTTCCCGTTAGTAACAGGTTTTCAGTTGTAAGACTGATGTAAACCAGCGTGGTATGCAAGACTTGGACGTGAATCTAACAATGTGTAGAGTTCCGACCAAAATCTCACACTAGCTTCTGAAAATACGATATGGCAACGATTCTGTACTAAATATAAAAACCCACATTTGTGATATCAATTTCACCCTCTGTTGTGGCAACTTTAATGGCCTTTATGTTCACTACTTCAAAGTGTTGACAAGCCGGCCTGTCGCAGAAGGCCTTCTCCTGCTACATATGGTTCCATATGGTGATTGTGGATATCAAAGAAGTATTGTTTCAGTCTCAAGCTATCAAGCCAGTCTTGGGCATTTACAGTTGTCTGAAGGGAGACATCATCATCTTGGAAAGTACACACAATCGACTGCAGCAGGCAACTGCTGAGCCATTGAAAACACGTTTTCACCTGAAACTGTTTCTCCGAAATAAGTAGTCACCATATGGACTACTGAAAACCTCGACACACAACGTCAAATACTACAGAACTACTACAATGTTTGAGAGTTTCCAGAAAGGCAGTCTGAATGGTACTCTTACGTTTGTGTTCCATCCGTAACCACTATCTAAGGAAAGGGACAGCGTGAAGGTAGATTCTCCGATTCACATTAAATGATTTCTTTTGTCAGTGCTCCATGTTAAACACTCCTTGGAGAACTGAAGCCTGTTTTTTGCATTCACCTGAAGTTCTACAGTAGCAACGTGCCAAGAAAAAAAATTTATTCTGCCATTTCTGTTAAACGGTTTTCGTTAACAATCTGTTCTCGAGACCCGTATTAATCCTTGTGGTCATTTTAGTGTCAGTGGGCTGCTAATGGTTACAGAGCCTAATGTTCTTCTGGCACTGTCGATAAACTTAGTTCCAGTATCGGTACTGAAATTAGAAGAGACAGTTCTGAGCAAGGTGTGGTATCATTGCACTAGACATAGAACTGATCTAGATGCTATTATTGGATTTCGCATTTTATCAGTGATGAATCAACTAAATGGGCACCTGCAGTTTGCCTCGCTAAATATTCTGTGAGGTGCGACGTGACGTTACCACCACGACATCAAAATGGTGAGAATCCTAGATGTGGATCATAATATTTCCAGAAATGGTATATTGCAAGTGAAAACCAAAAGGTATCGGAAATGCGTTACAAAAGTTAGCGTATAAGATACGGAAATGAGATCTTTGTATCACGGCGACCATATTATTTTGAGCTACCACATTTGGACAAAATTCTACATTGAGGCGGTCGCGTAACAAGGGAGCCTCAAACTCCCAGCGTTCTGATATTCCATTTTCTGAATTACTCCCAGATATTCGTGTCCGCCGATTGTATTTTAAGCGGTGGTGTTACATCCTACTATTAATACTAAAGGATGTGAGCATTTAGTATCTCGGATCCAACTATCTCTAAAACATTATGAACAATATTACGTGGTCTCCAGTTAGTCTCATATTTCCTCTGGGAGCGTCTTTGTGATGAACACTTTTTCGCTGCAATGACAGTAATTTATTCCCCTTCTTTCTTCTTTCAACAAGTTTTCGGCTATGTGTGTGAGGCGTAACCTCGTATGGTGGGGGGAGTATGACCCACCGAAGTTACGATCGCAGAACGGAAGCTGTTTCTTAATGTGGCGCGTAATTTCTAAAAGCGTTGCGAATGTTACGGAAATTAGCCAGCGAATGGAAACCTGCGAGTTCCACACGTCGCCTTTCTAATATTAAGTGGTAAAAGTACAAATGGACTATTCCAACAAATTAACACTTCTGTTAAATATCCAACTTAGTTTTCTCATAACACGAATACCTCTAGACTCTCGCTATGGTTACTGTACTTCCAGCGTAAATAATGCAGCTCGAAAACGCCATGTTTTTATGTGCGCGTTAGTACAGTGTCCTTCAAGGATACTTCTTTCATGGTGTTCCTGCTACTGTATAATGCGTGTTTTGGAAGCAATTCAGGTCTCAACTCAGCTTTAGTCTTGCGAGGGAGGCAGTATCGAATTTCAACTAACTGCTTGCCCACAAACGTACACGTCTGATTATCAACGTCCCTGTATATCAAACGGCCACTTTAAAATTTGGTCAACGGCAACCACGAAATTGTGCTGCTTCTAATCGGTTTTCGCAGACAAACAGTGCCAGGTTTTCCAGAATACGATCCTGTTACCTTTTCTTTGTTCGACCTCTTGGACTTATCAGTCTTTAAAATCAAAGCGCGAAATGTCGCTTATGCTGTTTGGTCTCTTTGTACATTTTGTGGACGATTAAGCATGCCACAGAACCCTTGATTCTTTCTCCGTATCAAGCAACCACGCAACAGTCCTAAAATCAAAGAATCCGTTTTCAAATATTAACAGCCGTTCATCTTTTTTTAAATGATTCATAACAATTTGTCCATTTTATTTGGACTGTTGAGCTCCGTGGCCGTGGATAATGATATTTCACTGAAAAAATACGGCAACCAGCCACTTTTTAATGCGTTTTTTATTTACGCCAATATGCATTTCGGGTTTGCACCCATCTTCAGCTGGCAAATTACATGGATCTTCAGTTACTACAGTAGTACAATCTCGACAGCAGTTTGGATGCGAAACTTCAGCATACGGTTTCGAGAACACATGGGTGCTCTTCGTTTAAAAAACTTAAATAAATCCACATTCGCCCAACATGTAGCAGAAGAAGAACATCAAGTAACAGACATATCCCATAACCTACAAGTTTTCCAACAAAGGAAAAAGAATGAACCTCCTAGAAGAAATCGAAATTTATTCACATAAACATGCATCCCCTTCTGACATACTTAACGACCAAACAGAGCTGCCAAACCGAATATTTCTAAAAAACTTCCACACTCTACTTATCAAACCACTTACTAAGCACAATCAAGAAATAACATAATCTATTATAAACCCAACAAATGCATGTAATAATATAAAACATAAAAATCTTAATTCTAATATCTTAATTCTATCTTTTTATATTGTAAATGTATGAATTACTGCTTTGCATAAATGTGTTATGTTAGAATACTTCTATCAGCCAAGTCAATATTTAGAAAACAATAGCTTATCTTAGAACCTCAAAACTTTCGTAAAAATATAACTCTGTCCATAGATAAACCATTTGTATGTAAACAAAAACTGTCAGTCGACAACATGGCGGATAACGCAGTGCGGATGTGCAAAATACGTGATAAAAAGTGTTTGTGTTGTTGCAAAAAAGAAGAAAAGCCAGGAAAAAACAAGGAGAGGAGAATGTAAGTAAAATGAACAGCTGATAGTGTGTGACTTTAAACTCGCGAAATTGAAGTAAATGATTGGAGTTGTTGCTTTTGCACAGGCCTGCTGCAGCATCCAAACTGCTGTCGAGATTGTACTACTGTAGTAACTGAAGATCCATGTAATTTGCCAGCTGAAGATGGGTACAAACCCGAAATGCATATTGGCGTAAATAAAAAACGCATTAAAAAGTGGCTGGTTGCCGTATTTTTTCAGTGAAATAAATGATTCATGGTCTCTTCTTCATATAGCTGTAAAGTAGCTATAATATAATTGTGCACTGAAATATTCGTATTGATAATACGCTGATTAATCTCTAGGTGCAATTACGTATGACTACTGAGCGTAACAGAAAATTTTTATTGATGTTCTATTGGTGATGCTAATTATCGTTCCCACTGATTACGTTCTTCCGGTCCATATCTTTTCTTGGACGAATTTCTCAAGAAATGAGTGAATTACTTTGCCTCTGAGTCTTCCGTGAAGGAGAAAAATTTAATCTGCTCATTTTTATGGCTGCGATTTGAAATAAAACTTAGAAACAAAATCCTTCAGCATCATATACACAATATTAAGTTATTAGTTGTTTGTATTATCATGTGAATACTAATATCTCCCTGTTACACACTAAATAAATGTCTCTGAAGACGAGGCGCAGACAAAGAGATTCTCTTATTGTTATCTCAATCTGATCTGTACAGGAGTCACGTCCGTTACTTTTAGGTTTTTCTCACCATGCGAAAAATTCCCACATCCTTGGTGCACAGTTACATTTCGCATTCAAGCAAATCACTTGTTAACAGCAGCAGCTGAATTAACTGTATGTGTTTTCACAATAGATCCATCGGTTTGCTTCTTTTATTTTTCGTACATCTATGGTGTAATAGAGAAGTTTTATCACAATGAGAAATACTTATGCGTTAGAATGTTTACTTTTTATTTTATTTTATGTCTTTATCTATTTGTACACAAGCATTTTACTGATTAATCCTCTGAAGAGACTCATTTAAGACAGTGAACATATGATAATGAAGCGACTATAATTCACTGAGACATCATGCTGTGCAAAACGATAGAAACTCTTAGTATGTGTAGCTGTTAATCATCCTACGTTATATTCTACGTTATTTCACAGTCTCGGTAAACGATGAAACGTGAACCGTTAGAGCCTTGTCCTATCTCCATAGTCTCCGGTTAATTTAAACATTCAGACCGTACTAAGCTGGACATATTTATATACATTTTGGGTACTGTCTGTATATGATGTGTGGAAAATTACCGAGCGTTGAATAGTCACTAATGGACTTTGCTTCCTAGTGCACAAGCTCTATGTTGTCAAAGTGCAAGTACCAGCACTGGAATTTGCAGTCGGATTCTACCACAAAGAGTAAAAATTTGATATACTGTAATAAATTTAAATAATGGAACCCTTAAGGTACTAGCTGACAACATCATCCTCTAGACCAAGAAAGGCGGTAGAAGCAATTCCCTGACGACCGCTGTTACTCATATACTTTATACATTTTTTCGAGCTGTTTACAGTTAATGCCGTTTCTTGTTTTCAGTCCCCATTATTTGTGGTCTTCCCAGTCCCTTCTTGGAGATTCCCTGCGTCTATAACTTCTTCAACAACTGTCACCCATCTTCGAGCCGGTAGACGAAATTTTCTTTTTGCCCTCTCGGATCCTTATGCTTACGTTTTCTGGCCATATATCATCATCCACTTATTTTAAATAACCTCTTCCTGTGAATAGCGTTCACTTCATTTTCCTCCACTTCTGTAATTTTTCTGATTTCTTCATTTCTGATGTGGTCTAACATGAGATTCCAGAGCTCTCTCTCTAGTAATCCATTTCAACGGATAGCAGTTGATCTTTCTGTCTCTTTCTTTTTGCCCAAACTTCTCATCCATATATACACGTATTCATTCTAACGTTGTTTTCGTTTTATTTATGGCCAATATACTCCCAAGAATTGAGTTTAATTGTCGAATAACACATGTTTCTTGCCCAGTCTCATTTTTAATGTCTTCTAAGATGTTTCCATTCATAGATTTACGAGTACTTACACCTGAATCCATATTTTAATTATTTTCTGTTACCTTGCGTCTACAATCGCACAGAATTTTATAAATCATACTTTCTGCAAGTAAAATCGTTGTTGTTGTTATCGTTGTTATTGCCTTCAGTCTGAATACTGGTTTGCTGCAGCTCTCCACGTTACTCTATCCTGCGCAGGCTCTTCATCTCCGAATAACTATTGCAATCTACATATATTTGAACTGCTAACTGTATTCATCCTTTGCAGGTGGATAGCAGGGGAAGGAAAGACTGGCTGAGCATCTTGCAGAAAGTGTAGTGGGGGTCCACAAGCACACAACGCAAAATCCCTGTGATTGCTGGAGTGAAAAGAGTCACTTTCTACGTTATCATCATGTTAAAGACAGGCAGTATTGACAGAAAATAGTGCAGAACATGATCATAATGTATGTTAACAGTTTCCACAAGAATAAAATTGATTTGTTTCATCAGAACGTTAGAGGGTTGAAAAACAAGATAGATGAACTTCTTGTGGGCCTGGAAGATGCATAGAAATTTTGAAGTGATAGATGCTCTGTCCGTGTCTCATCAAAGTTTAACCACTGAGATAGATAACTTAAATATCAAGAATAATAGACTTGCACCTGGAGACAAAAGTCAGAAATATTGAATCAAATAATTGTTGTGTTGATCAGAAGCTATAATTGTATATTAGTGAGTTGCTACTGCAGATTACGTCACTGATAATTGTAACTGTCTACAGATCCCCTCTAGAAAACTTCCAGCTACAAATGAGAAACCCAGATGCATTAATGAACTAGCTGTCAGATAAGAGGAAACTGTTGGTAGTTTGTGGAGATTTCAATGTAGATTTATTAAAAGATACAGACTCGAAAAATGAAGTAGAATTACTACTTGGGTGATTCAATCTATACACATCACAAAAGGTTTTGCATCACCCCGGTTCCCAGAACTGTGGATATTGCATCACAGACACAGTACCTTTGACTGTTCAGAGATGTCACTAATCCCGCCCAAAAATGTAAACAACCATGCATGAGCAGCGCCTATTGCACGGAGGGGGTTCGACAGCCGATCAGTTCCAGTCGTTCCACCAGGAAGGAGGTACATGGCTCGTGTTTGTATGCAGTTCAACCATGACTAGACGGTCAATACCGCGGTTCGATTGCGCCCCCATTGTCACCTTGTGCCAGGAAGGGCTGTCAACAGGGGAAGTGTACGGTCGTCTTGGAGTGAACCAAATCGATGTTGTTCGGACATGGCGGAGATACTGAGAGACAGGAGCTGTCGATGACATGCCTCGCTAAGGGCGCCCAGAGGATACCACTACTGCAGTGGATGATTGCTACCTACAGATTATGACTCGGAGGAACCCTGACAGCGACGCCACCATGTTGAATAATGCTTTTCGTGCAGCCACAGGACGTCGTGTTACGACTCAAACTCTGCGCAATAGGCTGCAGGTTGCGCAAATTCACTCCCGACGTACATGGCGAGGTCCATCTTTGCAATCACAATACCATGCAGCGCGGTACAGATGGGCCCAACAACATGCCGAATGGACCGCTCAGGATTGGCATTACGTTCTCTTCACCGATGAGTGTCGCATATGCCTTCAACCAGACAATCGTCGGAGACGTGTTTTGAGGCAAACTGACCAGGCTGAACGCCTTGTACACACTGTCCAGCGAGTGCAGCACGGTGGGGGTTCCCTGCTGTTTTGGGGTGGCATTATGTGGGACCGACGTACGCTGCTGGTGGTCATAGAAGGCGCCGTAACGGCTGTACAATACGTGAATGCTATCCCCCGACCGATAGTGCTACCATATTGGCAGCATATTGGCGAGGCATTCGTCTTCATGGACGACAATTGGAGCCCCATCGTGCACATCTTGTGAATGGGTTCCTTCAGGATAACGACATCGCTTGACTAGAGTGGCCAGCATGTTCTCAGACATGAACCCTATCGAACATGCCTGGGGCTCTTTATGGACGACGTGATATTTAGAAGATATAAAGCCTTTTACAGGCGTTTCGTGCCAACACGAAATAGTAAAAGGGTAGTAATTAGGCTATAAGCTTATGAGCTAAGAGAAAAACTGTACAAGGACTTAAAGAATTCTTCAGTTATTGTATAGTTAAAGAAGCAACTCAGAACATCAGAAAATTAACAATGAAAATAATGACTTGCTGGAAGCAATGCCAGCTAAGTTGTATGAAGCCATTCGAGGTATGAATAAGGCAAAAATATTATGCTGTTCAACACAAATAGTCAATAAACTGAAAAGGAACTTACAAATTTATTTAAGGAGAAATAGAATACCACAGAACTGAAACTATGCTGTTCTGTTTCACAAGCAAATAGACAGATAAGACATAAAACTATAAACATATTAGCTTCCTCTGTATAAATTATAAAACCATCGCCAACCATATCAAAACAATTTAATCACACTAAGGAAAAAATTAGTTTCATAAGTGTATATGGTACAAGAGTATGTACGTCAGTTTAAACTAAATCTCAATTAACAATCCTTAAGAAACAGGCACAGATTCAACCTACAATGATATTCCGAAGCTTATGTACATAAATGTAACAGCTTCCAGTAGAGTTCATTAGGATACCGGGAAATTCGGAATTGAAAAAAGTTGGGAAAGGAGACTGCATACCTCAAAAACTATTCTCGGCAGCGCAGTAGAGAGTTTTCCGGCTCTTAAACTGGGAAATAAGGAGGAGTGAGGAGGAGATTAGTGTTTAACGTCTCGTCAACAACGAGGCCATTAGAGACTGAGCAAAAGCTCGGATTAGGGAAGGATTTGGAAGGAAACCGGCCGAGCCCTTTCAAAGGAACCATCCTGGCATTTGCCTGAAACGATTTAGGTAAATCACGGAAAACCTAAATCAGGATGGCCGAAGACGGGCTTGAACCGTCGTCCTCCCGAATATGGGAAATAAGGTAGGTGCATGGATTAACTGAACATATGTGGGCAACCACAGTGTTTCTGATAACAGTGTGCCGTTTACCTCTATTGCTTGTAAAATTCTTCAGGTACAGGAAGTACTATATACGTAGCCCTGAAAAGTCAGCTATAAAAAAATTCAAGTCATTGATAGGTACAAATTAACAACGAAGCATATAACCAGCCGGCGAGTTTTTGTATTTAGGGCTGCTAGTGACTACGACACACGAAAATGACCAAAAACAAAAGAGTAAAAAAGCACATAGTGTGTTTAATAACCTTAACATGGTTCTCAGAATTAAGCCGACAAATTACTGGTGTTTGTCAATTAAAGTGGACCTTTTACATTCTGGCTCTGCTAATACGTTCACATTCGACATTCGGTTAATTTTTAATAACTTTCTTATTAGGTCATTTTCTTGATTGTCTGTTTAGTACAATTTTTTTTTATTGATTTCAAATTAACTTCCCAATGAGCTAGGGACTTGACACTTTTAACATAGCTCTGAACTAGATGCCAATGTAGTATTAACTTAGTTTCTTGTCTGTTGTGTCGAGGAGAGTACTTTGCTTACCAGTGCTATTTCTCAATGAGCTAGCGACTTGAAACTTTCAACATAGCTCAGAAATAGATGACATTGCAATATTAACACACTTTCTTGCCTGATGTTTGGCGGAGGATACTTTGTGCACCACTGCCATTTCCCTTTTTCGCTGTTCCAGTCGCGAATGGCTTGTGTGAAGAAATGCTCTCCAATTTTTACATTCATGAATCTCTAGTGAGATAGACGTACAAGATGGTAACATAATGGTTGCCTTAGTTGAAGCGAAACTGAAATAAACCTGAAATTTACCACATGTCTCTGTCGTAATCTCACCGAAATGTTTGAAATCGACTGAAAAATGCAATTGTTTAAATAAAATTCTATTTTAACTTTACCAACTTTTTTAAAATCGGGCTAAAAAGTATCAAAAAATTTCTCCTAGCTCCATAAAGATTCCTAATCCCATATAGATAGTCCTGAAAATTGGTCATATTTAGTGTACAGGGTGTTACAAAAAGTTACGGCCAAACTTTCAGTAAACATTCCTCACACACAAGTAAAGAAAAGATGTTATGTGGACATGTGTCCGAAAACGCTTAATTTCCATGTTAGAGCTCATTTTAGTTTCGTCCACCTACGCTCAATGGAGCACGTTATCATGATTTCATACGGGATACTCTACCTGTGCTGCTAGAACATGTGCCTTTACAAGTACGACACAACATGTAGTTCATGCGCGATGGAGCTCCTGCACATTTCAATCGAAGTGTTCGTACGCTTCTTAACAACAGATTCGGTGACCGATGGATTGGTAGAGGCGGACCAATTCTATGGTCTCCACGCTCTCCTGACCTCAACCGTCTTGACTTTCATTTATGGGGGCATTTGAAAGCTCTTGTCTACGCGACCCCGGTACCAAATGCAGAGACTCTTCGTGCTCGTATTGTGGACCGCTATGATACAATACGCCATTCTCCAGGGCTGCATCAGCGCATCAGGGATTCCATGCGACGGAGGGTGGATGCATGTATCCTCGCTAACGGAGGACATTTTGAACATTTCCTGTAACAAAGTGTTTGAAGTCACGCTGGTACGTTCTCTTACTGTGTGTTTCCATTCCATGATTAGTGTTATTTGAAGAGAAGTAATAAAATGAGCTCTAACATGGAAAGTAAGCGTTTCCGGGCACATGTCCATATAAAATATTTTGTTTCTTTGTGTGTGAGGAATGTTTCCTGAAAATTTGGCGGTACCTTTTTGTAACACCCTGTATATGGAAACACTTGTAAGATTAAGAAAAAAAACCATAGACGTATGCAATACATAACTGATGCACGAAGAGTTTACCCTCTTACTATTATCTATTGCAAGCGCCCCACGTTTTTTTTTTTTTTTTAAATCTTGCAAGTATTTTCAGGACTACCTATAAGGGGTTAGGAATCTGTATGAGGCTAGGAGAAATTATTTTATACTTTTAGTCCGATTTAAAAACGTGGTACATTAAATAAATTGAGATTTGTTTAAAAAATTATCTTTTTGTGTACTGTTGGTGGAGAGTAACTGTATATCTGTTACATATTTTCACATACGTTCATCGTGCTAATACTCGAGGATGACGTACGACACTGTGTTCATTGTAAAAAAGAAAGCGATTAGACTAACGCAAAAGATCACACCTGCACTCCTGTAGGCTTCATCTTAAGGAGTAGCAAATATTAACTGCAGCCACGCAAAAATGCTATGCTCTGTTACAAGTTGTCAACAATTCATTTGAGCTTCCAAACACAAACCAGAAGGACACCGATCTGCACAACCCTGTAGTGAATGTACCTCTGGATCATAAAAGAATCAAACAGCTCCATATTAACTGACTCAGATGAAATTAAGTGTTCGCAAAAAACAGTAACTATTCTGGTCACTGATAAAAGTAGTTTCTACCTGAAAATTCGTTCTACACACTTGACAAATCTTGGACAGAAATAAGTAATCAGTTATATATTGTAAATTGCACATACTCTTAGTGAAAGTGTTTGACTGTTGCACAGAGACAGATGCAAATTTCACACAGTCTTAGTGAAAGTGCGTGACTATTGTTCGAAGTATAGATTCCATATCAAAACGTTTATTGTATTTGTCATGAATGGAGTATGTAAGTAACAAGCGTAATGTAGAATTCCTTCACACGGTTGCCAGTAAAAGATTCCTGATTTCTCTGAAAGATTTTTGCAACCCTTGACGATCTTTGCTGTCATTCTGGTCTCCACTGGGCCACGGAAGTTCTGTCAAGTTCGTTGTTCATTATCTCGCTAAGCATTACTGAAACTGAAACCTTTCCCATACACTCACAGTATACATGGCACTCTAAGACCCCAGTGAGAAAGTCTGTAGCGCCACCATTCAGTTTCGGACATTATTTGTATGTTCCATTCGTATATGACTATCCATGTCTATGACACTGGTGGAAACCGTTCACGTATGGGTTATTACAGGATGTGGTTCCCAAGGAATTTGAAACTACTGTCGCTGTGATAACCACATCCAACAATGACGACATGCAACTACACTGCGCAACAAATTTAAAGGATCACTTTTTCGAAACCTCGTTATTGCCTCCCACTACGAAGCATAAGTTTAAAATTTGGCTCAAAGCTGCCATCCATCTTCGTTTGTAATGGTGCAGAAGCATGGCGCCTCAGGACGCCATCCTCGGGCTTGACGATGCTTCAAACAGCAAGGCGTTGACATTTACGAAAAAAAGACCAGAGCTCACCAAATTTCACCACAATTATGCCAAACACCACAGCCTCCCCCCCCCCCCCCCCCCTCACCCTCTTGCCCACATCTCATCCCTTATCTCGAGACCTTTGCAAATGGAGTCAGAGTAGTGATGCCCAGTGTTGAAGTTACACGGTTTTCTTAACGGTGGCCGAGTAAAACAATTCAGACACGCCGCCGTTCAGACCGGCAGAATCCTAGGTGTCACTCGCCTGTTTTTGTTGAACACTTCGAAAATGTACCTGAGTACGAGATAACCTGCGTCGAAGTTCTAGGCGTTTTCAGACAGGCAACCCCTTCGACACACCTCCGATTCCGGCTGCCCTTACTAGCAGGCACAGCATAGCCTGCCTGAAGGCTCCTAGGACTTTCGTCATAGGTCCTCTCCATACAGGAACGTTTATAAGGTGCCCAACAAAGGTGAGCACGCGGCACCTAGAGTGTTGGATTGACTGACCTTGGATGGACCCTTTGCCATTTTATTCATGTATGTGTCGGACCCCTCTGATCACACAACAGAAGGGTGAGAAGAAGGAGGGCTGAAAAAGTATAAACACTCTTTGCTGCTTCGGATAGCGCTCAAAGTTAGTGGAATGATTTTGAACGGCCCCTAGTGCCTCCAGCCTGTACGCCAGAGCAGATATTGTGGTCGCACTGCACTCCAAAGGAGTACGATCACATTTAGTGGGGTTGTGGGCGCACGATCTCCTCAGAATAGGATTAAACCGTCCATGGGGTGACAGCAATGCAAAGATTGTCCAGAACGTCGTCTTGCTCCTCATCGCACTCGGAACTGTCGTCTTCGACAGTGAAATGCGTGGGAATCAATGCCCCAAGGAAAGGGGTGGTTTCATTAACGCCGTTTATAAGCGGCGGTATGTCAGAAATGCTTACCTCGGCTACCCATAAGGAAACCGTGTGATTTCAACGCTGCGTGTCGTGTTTCTGGCCTCCATCGCAGAGGCATCAAAAGACGGAGTGAGAGATCTTGCTGTTTGAAGCGCAGCCGAGCCAAGGGTTGTGTCGCAGGGCGCCATGTTTTTGCGCCATTACAGAGGAGGGTCGTAGGCAGCTTGGAGCCAAATTTCAAACTTACGCCACGCAATGGGGGCAATTACAATGTTGCGAAAAAGTGATCCTTCAATTGTGTTGCGCAGTGTATTTTGTGTTCTCAGAAGGCCGCAATAAAGATCCCGTACTATATTTTGTGATACTATGAAACTTCTGGTACCATAACAGTTATAAATAGGATACAAGGGCAAGTAAGAAGGGTGATTATCAAGTTTGTATCAAGTCACGATGAATTTCTGTAACATTTTTTCCATTGATGAGTGACTTGGTGAAGGCTTTGATTATAGAAATCTACGGTTTGGCTGTTCAGAGAAACGTTCCACCTCGAAAACTACCTCGCCGCCACTCTGTAAGTGGCTGCTATTCGTCATCTGACCAAAGACGAAGTAGTGTCTGTGGGCCATGTCAGGAAAATACGGTGGGACGTGAGGCAAATTTTTATAGCCCGAAGAACCTCAACTTGTCACTGTCCCGCACAGAATGAGCTGGGGCAGAAACACCTCTAGGTGTAGCGTATTCTTGTAAGGGTTTGCCTCGTAGAGCATAATATGTAGCACCACACCATTCCAGATCCAAAAAGCATTCGGCCTTAGCTTTTTCTTTGATGACAACGTCCTAGCCTGGGTATGGAATTAACATGTTGATACATTGCTTGCTTTGCTCTTTGGTTTAGGAGTCTCTGCGACAAATTCAACTCTCTTTCATGTAGGCGGCTACAGAAGTCATTTGTATTGTCAAGATATACATGTACAACATTTTCATTGCTGCCTCCTTTCGAAGAGCACTTTGAATGGCTGCGAGCAGTCGCGGAAGCCGATGGGCGATTTGCCGCGTTTGTCATATTCGAAATGTCGGGCATGGTGGGAACTTACCCATGAACACTTCTAACTTTTATTACTATCGCCTCCATTGTATTGCGTCGGTCGTTGGTTTAAGATTTTTTTTAACATGCTGGAAGCGTCTGCGCCACCCATCACCATGTTATAAGCTGAGGTGAAGTCATGGAATACCGATATGCACATTAACAGATGATGGTCGTATCGCTTTCACAAGGTATAAAAGGGTAGTGTATAGGCAGAACTTTCATTTGTACTCAAGTGATCCATGTGAAGAGGTCTCCAATGTAATTAAGGCCGCACGACAGGAATTAACAGAGTTTTAACGCGGAATTGTAGTTGGATCTAGAAGCAAGGGACGTTCCATTTCGTAAATAGTTAGGGAATTCAATAATCCGAGAACAGCAGTGTCAACAGTGTGCTGATAATACCACACTTCAGGCATTACCTCCCACCACTTGTAATGCAGTGGCCGAAAGCCTTCGCTTAACGACCGTGAGCAGCGGCCTTTGCGTAGAGTTGTCAGTGCTAACTAGCAACTCTGGTTGAAATAACCTCAAACATCAATGTGGGAGGTACGGCAAACGTAGCCGTTAGGGCAGTGCGGCCTGAGAGCAAGACATCGCCTACGGCGTCTCTTCTGTTTGACCTTGGACGACTGGAAAATCGTGGCCTGGTCAGATGAGTCCCTATGTCAGCTGGTAAGAGCTGATGGCAGGGTTCGGGTGTGTCGCAATCCCCACGAAGCCATGCACCCAGGTTGTCAACAAGGCACTGTGCAAGCTGGTGGTGGCTCCATAACGGCGTGGACTGTATTTTCATGGAATGGACCGGATTCCAGGGTCTTGTTGAGTTCATGCCACGTCCAGCTGCTTAACTGTTCCGGGCAAAAGGAGGTCCGACACGATACTGGGAGCCATCCCACAACTTTTGTCACCTCAGAGTATGACGGTACATTGTTGACATATACTTTCACCAAGCCAATGCTGATTGATTCACAGTTATTCTCCTTCAAATGGAGAAAATGAATTTTTTCGGAGTATTCCACTTCATCGATTGACTTATCGATTTTGTTTCTGCCCCTCTAACGCTTTGCTACGATATTACGACTTGAGGATGTCAATGTTTATAAGGACTACTCACATTTAGCTCAAATGGTTCAAATGGCTCTGAGCACTACAGGAGTTAACATCTGAGGTCATCAGTCCCCTTGAACTCAGAATTACTTAAACCTAACTAACCTAAGGACATCACAAACATCCATGCGCGAGGCAGGATTCGAACCTGCGACCGTAGCGTTCGCGCGGTTCAAGACTGAAGCGCCTAGAACCGCTCGTCCACAACGGGCGGCTCACATTTAGCAGCAAACAAACAAAGAATGAATCACGTATCTTTATTTTCCATTATGATAACGAAAACATAATAACTATCCCGCGTACAAGTGCGTTATTTCTTCCTAAGATTAAGATTCCAGCGACTCGACGACTGCGCGACATCACTCAACTGTTTCTGCGAATGGAATACCCCTGACAAAGCACTGTGGATTTTCCTATAATTTTTTTTACCTACATACTAAGTGACTAACTCGGTGCAAGGTCTCGTTGCAGGTTGCCTATCTAACATCTTCCAGTGGCAATAATAATTTATTTTCAGTACTTCATGTAATTAATCGAAGAGTTTAAAATTAAGTAACTTGCGGCTCGCAAATTACCCAGGATATACTGACGGAAAAAAAATCGCAACACGAAAAAATAGTTATTGCAGAGTAATGTGATTTTGGGAATATATTTCTGTAGGTAACATATTTAAGTCATTAACATGACAAGATTACAGGTTAGTGTAAGTGTAAGCGCGAGATAAGCCATTGCAAATTTGAAATGCTGGTATGATAATAAACGGTGTAAGCACCAGAATGTTGAACAAAAGCATGCAAATGTGCATGCACTGTATTGTACAGGTTCTGGATGTTAGTTTGTGGGAGTGAGTTCGATGCCTGTACCACTTGGTAGGTCAGTACACGGATGGTTAATGCTGTTTGTGGAATATGGTAAAACTGTCGTCCGATAATGTACCAAATGTACTCGATTGGAGACAGAGCTGGTAATCAAGCAGGCCAAGACAACTAGTCGACAGTCTGCAGAGCATGTTGGGTTATGTTGTGTACATAGTTCCGCGTAGTCAGCGCGTACACAATTTTCCCACTAGAGCGCGCCCTGCTAAGCACAACAGCACAGGCGAAGCGCTCGTCCATCTCCGCACTACAACATGGCGCTGCCTTAGAGACGGACCACATTCTGCTTCCGCCGACCTGCGTATTAATATGTAACGCAGCCAATGAGATTGCTGCTAACGTAGAACCATTTCTCCTCTCGGATCACACTCGCACAGTGATACCTGAATGCGCGAGGTATTATAACGAGTGTACAGACCTCCGATTAGTCAGTCTGCAATTGTCTACGTTAGTCTGTACCAGTCTGTATTTGTCTGCACCAGTCTGTACCAGTCTACATTAGTCTGTACCAGTATATAGTCAAGTTTCAGTCTGCGCCTAATCAGATTATCATATTCCTGTACATAGCCATGAAGATAAATGTATAGACACTTTGTCAAGTATCAGAGATATGTGAGAATAAGATTAACGTACCAAGACCAAAGGAACTTCAGATTGTCAATTGTAAATAGCATCCAGAATCAAGTTATGTAAGGTTCATGCTTGTTACTATTTTAATAAATGTGTGTGAAAATTAAGCAAGTTCTGTTTAAAGTTGGTCACTGTCAATCTCCTACTCTAAGCGTGCAAGTGGCATTTCTATCGTCTGACCTAACGACAGAAGATAAACACGCCACAATAAGAGCACGAGACATATTTCTGACACTTGCCTACTTCGTTAGAGCGACAAGTTAAATAATCTGGTGGTGTGTGTACCGAAGGTCTTACAGCGCGCACACCACAGGTAACAACAGCGGTATGTGGGAGAGCGTTATCTTGCTGGAAAACATCCCCTGCAATGTTGTTCATGTTGGCTGCACAACTGGTCGGATCAGCATATCGACGTACAGATTTGCTGTCAAGGTGCTCCTGCTCTCATACAAAATCGCATCCCACACATTAACTCCAGGTGTTGGTCCACTGTGTGTAGCACACAGGTTGGTTGCAGTCCCTCAATTTGCCTCCTTCTTACCAAGTACGGCCGCCACTGACATCGAGACAGAATCAACTATCATCAGAAAACACTACAGATCTCCACCCTGCCCACCCTACTCTCGGTTGGCACCACTGAAGTCGCAAACAGCGGTGGTTTGGGGTTAGTGGAAAACACGCCGTAGGGCGCCTGGCTCGTAGCTGTCCTTGAAGTAACCGATTTGTAACAGTTCGTTGTGTCACTGTGGCGCCAACTACTGCTCAGATTGCTACTGCAGATGCACTACAACGTGCCAAAGTCATACGCCGAACAGTATGGTCTTCCCTCTCAGTAGTGCCTTGTGTTCGTCCAGACCACCATCTTCTTGCGACCGTACATTCTCGTGACCACCGTTGCCATCAATCCTGTACAATAGCTACGTATATTCCTGCTAAGTCTTTCTGCAATATCGCAGAAGGAACATCCAGCTTCTCGTAGCCCTAATTAAGGACCTCGTTCCAACCCGGTGAGCTGTTGAGAACGGCGTCTTTGCCACCTTAAAGGCATTCTTGTCCAACATGAGCTCACCACGTCCAATTTCTAAGCTTACTAACGTTCATGAACGTTACAGCGTGTCTTTAATGCAAACCTGATTTGCATCCTGATAGTGGCGCTGCTAGCGCCACTCTTGTTCGCGAAATTTGAGTAGACATCATTTTTGAGACACAGAAATGTGCCTACCAACTTTCGTTTATGCCGCACAAAAAGTCCTTCTTGCCCTTGACATTTTTTCCGTCAGTGTGTATTCATCCAGTGTTCGACACTGAGAACACTCAGCGACATTCAACAAACTTTAAAGGTAGTTTCAAAATTTTTAAACTTTTCTCACATAGGTGCTTAATTCATTTTTAAAGTAATCATATCTTTGATTATTTGAAGATTCGGCGGTGGTAAGGGGGATGGGGGCATTTACTTATTCATACAAATTTTTTATGGCGTGCTGTCACAGGTTGGTTCTAAAATACTCTCCTCATACTTGTGGCGGCGTATGAAACAGCTAGCAGGTGGTTCCTCGGCACGCCTAACCCAAAGAGAAAACGACGTCGAGTGAATTTATCGCCGTGTTGCGGCGCGTCGCTTTCTCGGGCCTTTTATCTGCGTGAACAAGGACGGGCGCTTCGCGCGTGCGGAACACCGGACGGCCCACCTCGCACTCCACACGCGGCTGTCAGACGTCAGTGGGAGGTGCGTAGCAGGGGAAGGTAGCCGCTACTGTCGTGCTATGTCCGGACGCTAAAGTGAAATAGCTTTTGACGAAATACCGTCAGCAATCAACCAGTCTCTGTCGTGCACAAATCCTTACGAAGACGAATAGTTCATTCTTCAGGAAACTGTGCAGATAAATGAAATTTTCAACTCGATTTACCACCTGTAACGGTGGAAAGTGATAAATAGGTGCCTTGATTCGATGATTTCACATGCACAAAGATTCATTCAAGAATTATTCAGATTTCATACAGTTTGTATTAGTTGAACTGAATGAGTAGAGTCGTGAAAAGTGGTTACAAGATGAATAGCAACGAAACTAAAGCAGTAACAACCTAACGTAGACGAATCATATCTGTCGATACCGAGGGGATTAGTTTACGAAATAAGACACTAAAAGTAGTGCATGAGTTTTGTCGTTTGGGCAGCAGAATAACTAATGATGACTGGGGATGATATGAAGTGCAGACTTCTAATAGAAGATAATCAGCTAGAACATTATGACCACCTACCTAATAGCCGGTATGTGCGCCCTGAGCACGGATAACAGCGGCGACGTGTCGTGGCATAGAAGCAATAAGTGCTGGGTAGGTAGCTGGAGGTAGTTGGCACCACATCTATGCACACAAGTCACCTAATTTCCGTAAATTCAAGGGAGGGGGCCATGAGCTCTGACGCCACGTTCAGTCACATCCCAGGTGTTCGATCGGGTTCAGATCTGTCGAGTTAGGTGTCCAGCATATCAACTTGAACTCCTCAATCTGTTCTTCGAAACACTTCATCACATTTCTGTCCTTGTAACATGGTTCATTAACTTGTTGAAAATTCCACTGCCGTCGGGAAAAATGACCGTCATGAAGGGGTCTACTTTGTCTGCAAACCAGCGTACGAGTTTTGGCCGTCGTGGTGCCTTGCACGAGCTCAACTGGACCCATGGATGCCCACGCGAATGTTCCCCAAAGCAGGATGAAGCCGCCGCCAGCTTCTCTCCGTGTCGCAGTACAGGTGTCAAGGAGTTGTTCCCCTAGAAGACGGCGGATTCGCGCCCTCCCTTCGGCATGATGAAGAAGGTATTGGGATTCATGAGACCATGCAACTATCTGCCACTGTGCCAACGTCCAGTACCGATGGTCACGTCCCCATTTCAGTCGTTGTTACCGATGTTGTAGAGTTATCATTGAGACAAGCATGGGCGGTCGACTGCGGAGCCCCATCGTCAGGAGTGCTCAGATACACTTGTGATCTGCCCAGGATTAAAGTCTGCTGCTAGTTCCGCCACAGTTCGCCCCCTGTCCTTACTAGTCTGCTCAGCCTACTACGTCCGACATCTGTAATGAGGAGTGGCGCCCAACTCCACGACGTC
Source organism: Schistocerca gregaria (assembly GCF_023897955.1). Taxonomy (NCBI): domain Eukaryota; kingdom Metazoa; phylum Arthropoda; class Insecta; order Orthoptera; family Acrididae; genus Schistocerca; species Schistocerca gregaria. Next base: position 535,959,929 of record NC_064922.1, read on the forward strand.
TGGATTGGTTTCACCTTGGTTTTATCACGTGTTGAAGACACTCAAACAGCACTCCTCGAACCCCGGACAATTCGTGTAGTTTCCGAAATGCTCGTGCTGGTCCATCACAATCTGAGCTGGGTCAAGCTCAGATAGATCATGCGCCTTCCCTATTCTACACTCAGACAGCGCTCTCACTGATACTACATACACCGTGTATGTGTCTATCAGTAATTCCTCGCCAGATGAAGCTGCTATCAGCTGGACGGGTTTATATCGATAGCAGGTTGATGGTAAAAGATTCTGGCAGATCAGTGCAAATTTCAACGTAGGAAGTCTTTTCTGGAAGTAATGATTTGGAGTGTAGCCTTGCATGGAAGTGAAACATGGGCGATAATTAAGAGGGTATGATCGAATCTGGGAGACAGTAAATTTATGGCACAGCTTAACTGAATGAAGGGTCCGGTTGATATGAAACAAACCTAGACATCAAGGAATCGTTAATCTGGTAATGGACGAGATTAAGGATAGACTACAGAAACGAGGGTCATATGGACACAGAATGCAGTAGATGAAGAGACTTGCACCGGGCGGACTAGCGTGGAGAGTTACATCACAACAGTCTTCAAGCTGAAGATCACAACAGTATCGACAATAATAACACACAATTACAAGTGATCGTAATGGCAACGTCATTCTGCTATGTTACATATTGTATTGGAGCACAGTTTCAATACTTCGTATAATCTCCTCTAGCTACACTGCAGCCCTGCAAACATGCATAAAGACGGTCGTATGTGCATTGGAAGGGACTGTTATTCCGTTTGTTGTTAAAAGTGATTATGGGCTATTACCTATAATAGCAGTAACTATCCCATCACGTATCACACATGCCCATTGGAGGTTGTTGCTGATCACGGTAGTGAACAGACGACCTGAACAGGACGTTACTAACATGGGAATTGCATGCGCAACAAATTACGTATACCTGACGCTGTAGGAACTGAAACAGAAAGGGTCGATTGCTGTTTCGTATTCGTACTGCGTTGTCCAGTTTTTCATCAACATGCTGGTTACAGGTGTAACCTGCATGTCGACTATGTCTCTCCATATTATGGTGCCAGGAGCCCGTACTGTGTGTCGTCACCTAACGCACACCATAGCTTGTCGATGTCCTTTCAACACTGAACTTCCAAGCGATAGCTACTGATGTCAGGTCCGGATCTACTCTCATCATTGAACACATAGACCTAATGTCCCACCTCTCGCCACACAATCAGGGGTGCACTTGATGAGGTTTGAAAGGAAGTGTGAAAAGTGGCACCCAGTATGCAGTCCAGCTTCTGGGGTGAGATTGCTGATGATCCTAGGCGTGTTACCATGCCTTCTAGTGACCATAATATGGGGCCAAAAGTGCGACGTCATTGCAAGACAAAACTGAATTCGTAGAATTTTCAGAATATTTGTCAGACAGTATTAAATCTCTAGTATACTGTGTATTATTAGTAAATTTCTTCCTTTTCTTAATCACATCAATTTCTTCTAAAAAGTGTAACCCAGTTGTTATTTATGATTCTGTAAAACTGTACTTCTCCTTTCTTAGCTAAAGCTTACGAGCTTCTTTGCTTTCATTTAATCATCATATTCAACTAAGCTATTTTGTGGGATCCACATCTCTTTCATCAAAGATATTTGGATTTAAAAATAAGACATATATGGCTGTGGCACCGTGGCCTTCTTTTTGGAAATGTTACTGGGGCGAAAAAGCTCTAAGTGAAGAATGTTTTGCTGTGCCACCATGCTTGGCGCGAAGAAACCAACCAGCCGAGAAGACATGGCTCCAGGCCAGTATTAACCTCATGTTTATTAATGGGAGTTTTTTTCGGTGAAATAAGTGACGTTCTCGTCTGTCACATCGGCAACAATATTGAGTCATCCCCTACATGTATAATTTTTTTGAAAGATAGAGAGTTGAGGAGGGATATCTGAGATTCGTAGCTATTCGTGTACTGGCTGACGTCTGGTGATGATGGATGCTCGCTTTGCTGATTTTGGGGAAATGGAAGTGCAGCAGTCCGTAGTAGTGTGATCCATATTCTGAGCAACTGGTTACTTTCTTGTTCTGCTATGCAGCCTGAGTTGCCGATTTGAGTTTTAATTTGTGATTTTATCTCGTTAACTTTGAATTCATGACTTGAGAGATAAGAATGTCCTGGTATGTGTTCTCCATGCAGTCTGCTCATTTTGGGGAAAAGTAAGTGTGCCAATCCGCGGTAGTGGGATGCATATTCGGAGCACATCTCTACGAATTTGTTCCAGTAAGAATCTTGAGTTGACGATTTGACGTTTAATTTGTGATTTTTTCTCATTAACACTGAATTCACAAACTGCCTAGCTGAGGATATCTTGCTGCGCTTTGTCTACCCAGCCTTCCATGTAACTTGATACCTCCTCACAGAGCTGGCGTTGAGATTTTAGAGAACTTTGCTTTCTGTCAACTTCTTATGAATAGCAACCATCAATTAGAACAAATAAAAATCTGTAATAAGCACACTTGGCTTAAATTTCAAGATAATTTAATTGTCCTTCGACGTATCCATGGTTAGGCGACTCACAAAAAATAAATATAACCTGTCGTACACCTAACTTTGTTGGTCCCACTGTGGCAGTGTTATTGGTGTGCATAGTGGCCAGACTCAACGACCAGTTATTTATTATTTATTGCAGGTAGCAAGCATTGCATGCACCCATCTGGTATGATTATAGATTTGCTTATTGTCTATGGAGAGTTGTGTCTATTTCCCCACGATTATAAGTTTACTGTGAGTTGAGAATGAGAATGGCTCTAAGCGCTATGGGACTTAACATCTGATGTCATCAGTCCCCTGGACTTAGAGCTAATTAAACCTAACTAACCTAAGGACATCACACACATCCATGCCCGAGGTAGGATTCGAACCTGCAACCGTAGCAGCACCACGGTTCCGGACTGAAGCGCCTAGAACCGCTCGGCCACAGCGGACGGCTACTGGGAGTTGTTTCATGATAATTTGGCTTACGATATGGCAGTATTTAGACATTTGTGCAGCAACGTCATATCATAACGCAGGTCAAGAGCACACTGCCCCCCCCCCCCCCTAAACAAAGAACAAGCACACGAAACTTTCAGTACTGTCAGAAACGCTACTGTCAGGTGGGTTGCTTTGGGAGGCCATTGGACGCATAATGCGATCCCGACTCCTACCTATTGGAGGAAGGTTGAACAGAGACCGATACAGAAAGATGTTAGAGTCTCTGGTACTCCTGTTCCTTCAGACAATTCGTCTAGTTTATCAGTACAATACCAGACTCGACGTGACGAGGAATATGCAGGGAAGATGGGTGCCCATAGAAAATGCCTGTCATGTAATAGTTCAGCAATTTCCATGTCACGTCCATCCATATGCTGCTAAATATGCATTCTGAGGTCGCACAAAAAACCGTGTAGACGGAGCTTAAGCTGTGAGGAAGCCGAGACTTTCTTTGACAGCGCGCTACATTTAGTGCGCCTGATTGTAGCACGTGTGGCTTTCACACAATCCTGCAATGTCAGAGCCACAGGTCATGTTATGTACTCCTACTCATTTGTGTACCTTCATGTAACCAATATGAGTTACAAAGTTCAATTTATTAAGATATATATTTTTAGTGCTGTAATTTTCACAATCGCTAGCGCATTTGTTATTGTAATGTGGACAGCTCAGTAAGTAATAATTGAATGTCTTCAGCACTGTTGAAGTGATTTGCTGCTTCTTGCTCTGCAGCCTGGAGCAAGAACAAATATCCGAATGTTGGTTGGTTCCAGTAGCTTGAACCCAGACTCAAACTGTTGCCTCTAGACCTTACCGGACAGTTCTTACAAACTACTGCCATGTGGCAGTTAATCTCTTAATATTCGTGATGGCTGATGGATATGGAGGCTCTAGATTGCCGATTAAATACGGGAAATCACATATGTAGCGATACGGCGACGAACATCGTGTTTATTCTCTGAGTTGTCTCGGTGTAGCACACTGATAAAATGAGTATTAAAAATACAGGCAGCTAGGAACGCTTGTCACTTTGTAATCACCCCTGACAAAATTTAATGAACAATTTGAGTGACGTAACAGAAAGATTTTAATGGTGTAAAGTCGTTACTTAGAAATGCCTGAAGTTGATTCCTCTTTTTCCTCAGAGTAGACTATGAAATATCAAATCCTCTCTCTTTTCCATTTATTATATTGTAGCTATTCCGTACAAAGATGAAAGTAAATTTTGTTGTTGAATTGTCTTGTATAATTCTTCATTTTGCATTGGTTGTTGATAAGAGATTCCTAAGAGTTGTTTTGTCCTTTATAACAGTCATACAGTTTCCAACTGCATCTGAGTTCCAAGCTTTAAGTAGCGATGCACTGGCTGCTGATATGTGAGATAAACGCTCGTATGCTATCTTATATACATTTTTGGTAAATTAAGCAGCTGGTGTCTTAGACTAGACGGTGCGGCTTGTTCGGTGTCCACGTTGTGGCAACTTTGGCACCTGCCCCTCAGTCTTGATGGCACCTCCAGTCACTGTTTCCTCTTGTAGCCCTTAGTGCCGCGTGCTGCGCTCGGACAGATAACTGCAATTTTACTAGCAGTTACCAGCTTTATATCAGTTTTAATGACTTTAATTTTATATTCTTTTCTTGAGGAAGTATTTTTACGTGATGAGAGCATTATCGCTCTTACAGTTGGTTATTTGCTACATGTGATTACGGTCTTCTCATAAATGTGTTCGGAATAAAAACAGTTTAATCCTTAGCTTTTCTCTATATTACAGTTTATTTATAATCTTTTGAGGTAATTGATGATTTTCTGATGAAGGCACCAATAGTCGGTGTCAAAATCTGGTAAAAGCAAAATTCTTCTTACTTACATAATGATTCTGCGTCACACGCTCTCTTTCGCAAGCACCTGCTTTTATTGTCTTCATTTAGGGCTCTCGGTATTAGGACTACAAGCTCCGTCGCACGTAATAGTCTCCCTTTTGTGACGTACTGCGTAGCACGTCGCTCCACAACTATGGTGCATATTGCAGTAGTGCCGAGGAACGAGCAGTAGCATGCAGCCTGTATCTCGAAGTCTAGCTGCAACTTTTCGAAAGCTATGGTTGTGTTCCATAAGCTGGATTCGAAGGCATGAAAATGTTGGAAAGTGTATAACATTTCTCAGAAGAGGTTATGAATTCATCACATAAATGAGAACAATATGCCTTTATGGCTGCTGTTTCCCTTCCTCCCCTTTTTTTAATTTTTTTATTTTATTTTTATTTTTTTACGAGATTTGTCTCCAACCTTCTATGCAGAGTAACTTACGTGCGATAGTGTCACTTTTGTGCTGAAACTTGTTTAGTGTTATCTCATTCATAATTACTCGTTGCGATACCGTCCCACCTGTTCGCTTGTGCTAGTGTTTTCCTTTGTTTTGCTATCATGCGATTTTCACAAAAGACTTGTCTCCCTCAGAAACACACTTTTTCCCTGGGTAGACTGCCAACTATACGACGGCATTATACTGCATAATGTACACTAATTTCTTAAATTTCGAGCTGCAGCTGCATAATTTCTTTCAGGTAACCGAACATTTAGCGTATACGTCAGAAACTACAAATAAAATTACCTGTGCTGACACTTCCACGTACTAAAATTCCTATATGCTGTGAGACCACATTGCCATTGAGGAATATTCTTGGTTTTGGCCCTAGATTGGGTTACAAAGCGTACTCAGAGAATAATTCTCTCTAGATTACGAGAGATTAACTAAAAAACTGAAGAAAATACAGAAAGGTATAAAATTGACGATAACACACTAGATGTTTAATGAAAATTGGAAACACCAAGGGTTTGATTTGCAAAATTAAGTACTGGTTCATACACAAGGATGGTGTTCTGTGTTAATGTCACTAGACAATTAGAAACATTACTAAGACTTTTAAAGTCTCAAGACAAGAAAATGGAGCTGGGAGGCTGTTCTCCAAATTTCTTGGCCAAAGCTTTGGCCTTTAATACAGATAATAACACATAGAGACAATTATTTAGCATACATAAAGAAACCATAGCCACAAATACAATGTTGTTGTTGTTGTCTTTAGTCCTGAGACTGGTTTGATGCAGCTCTCCATGCTACTCTATCCTGTGCAAGCTGCTTCATCTCCCAGTACCTACTGCAACCTACATCCTTCTGAATCTGCTTAGTGTACTCATCTCTCGGTCTCCCTCTACGATTTTTACCTTCCACGCTGCCCTCCAATGCTAAATTTGTGATCCCTTGATGCCTCAAAACATGTCCTACCAACCGATCCCTTCTTCTAGTCAAGTTGTGCCACAGACTTCTCTTCTCCCCAATCCTATTCAATACCTCCTCATTAGTTACGTGCTCTATCCACCTTATCTTCAGTATTCTTCTGTAGCACCACATTTCGAAAGCTTCTATTCTCTTCTTGTCCAAACTAGTTATCGTCCATGTTTCACTTCCATACATGGCTACACTCCAAACAAATACTTTCAGAAACGACTTCCTGATACATAAATCTATATTCGATGTTAACAAATTTCTCTTCTTCAGAAACGCTTTCCTTGCCATTGCCAGTCTACATTTTATATCCTCTCTACTTCGACCATCATCAGTTATTTTACTTCCTAAATAGCAAAACTCCTTTACTACTTTAAGTGTCTCATTTCCTAATCTAATTCCCTCAGCATCACCCGATTTAATTTGACTACATTCCATTATCCTCGTTTTGCTTTTGTTAATGTTCATCTTATATCCTCCTTTCAAGACACTGTCCATTCCGTTCAACTGCTCTTCCAAGTCCTTTGCCGTCTCTGACAGAATTACAATGTCATCGGCGAACCTCAAAGTTTTTACTTCGTCTCCATGAATTTTAATACCTACTCCAAATTTTTCTTTTGTTTCCTTTACTGCTTGCTCAATATACAGATTGAATAACATCGGGGAGAGGCTACAACCCTGTCTCACTCCCTTCCCACCCACTGCTTCCCTTTCATGCCCCTCGACTCTTATGACTGCCATCTGGTTTCTGTACAAATTATAAATAGCCTTTCGCTCCCTGTATTTTACCCCTGCCACCTTTAGAATTTGAAAAAGAGTATTCCAGTCAACATTGTCAAAAGCTTTCTCTAAGTCTACAAATGCTAGAAACGTAGGTTTGCCCTTTCTTAATCTTTCTTCTAAGATAAGTCGTAAGGTCAGTATTGCCTCACGTGTTCCAACATTTCGACGGAATCCAAACTGATCCACCGCGAGGTCTGCATCTACCAGTTTTTCCATTCGTCTGTAAAGAATTCGCGTTAGTATTTTGCAGCCGTGGCTTATTAAACTGATAGTTCGGTAATTTTCACATCTGTCAGCACCTGCTTTCTTTGGGATTGGAATTATTATATTCTTCTTGAAGTCTGAGGGTATTTCGCCTGTCTCATACATCTTGCTCACCAGCTGGTAGAGTTTTGTGAGGACTGGTTGTCCCAAGACCGTCAGTAGTTCTAATGGAATGTTGTCTACTCCGGGGGCCTTGTTTCGACTCAGGTCTTTCAGTGCTCTGTCAAACTCTTCACGCAGTATCGTATCTCCCATTTCGTCTTCATCTACATCCTCTTCCATTTCCATAATATTGTCCTCAAGTACATCGCCCTTGTATAAACCTTCTATATACTCCTTCCACCTTTCTGCCTTCCCTTCTTTACTTAGAAATACAATAGTCCCCGCAAACACCCAGCACCCACGCAGCTTTCCATTCAATGGTACATCGCCTCATAGCTGTTCCATTATCTGAATCTACCTCTGAAACAGAACCACACCATCAAACTAACTGCTTCCAGTAATAGCTATAGCTCTGCAGTGCTTGTATGTAATTTCATACACGCCACTCTATGCCAAGGGTAGAAACTTGTCTTTATCATTGAATAAAAATTTCGGTATGGCTTTCGCATACAGTGGCGTGTATGAAATTACATACAAGCACTGTGAAAAATTGTATATTGGTCAGTCAGGCACAGCTTTGGCAGTTAGGTTATCACAACATAAGAGAAGCTGGAGAGTAAGAAAGAAAGACTCACCTTCTCCCGATCACGTCCTTATGAAAAACAGAAGCTTCTGAACTGCGGTACAACAGAAGAATGTTGAAGATTAGATGGGAACGTCGAATACTAATAAGGAACTACTAAACTGAGTTGGGAAAAAGGTGAATTTGTGGAGTAACTCGACTAGAAGAAGAGATGGGTTGATAGGACACATATTGAGGTATGTAGAAATCGTCAATTTGATAATGGAGAGCAGTGTGCAAGGTAGAAATTGTAGGGGGACACCAAGTAATCAATACAGTAAGCAGGTTCAAATAGATGTAGGTTGCAGAAGATATTCAGGGACTAAGAGGCTTGCACAGGATAGACTAGTGTGGGGAGCTGTATCAGACCAGACTGAAGACCGCAATAACAACGAAAACCAAAAAGTTTTACTTCACACTTCGAAAACATCAGTCTCTTGCCACGACGGCGATGGTATTGGTCCACCTCTGCACATTCATCCTTCAATGTGGCACATTTTTCCCGACGATGGATGACTTGGCGGAGAACTTTGTAAGTGTACTGTCACCGCAGCTTTCGCAACATTTGAAGCGCGTCGGAGCTTAAAATTCGATGTGAGGTACTGTCACAGGAGATTATTGTCGCCATGGTGGAGACGAGGGAGTCAGCGTGTGTCGGGCAGCACCAGAGCAACAGGGCAGTGCCGTAGCGGCAAAGTGTTAATATTTCAAGTAATACTTTACTGCACTGTGATTCGGAGATTTTGAGAAATAGGACGGGAGTGTTTTTACAGAAATGTACTGTATTTGCTGAAGTATTGTTTACTCACGGTGTTCATCAACGTATTTCTGGCCATATCACAGAGAAACATAAGTGACATTACTAAACTGAGCCGCGCTTGATTAGCCGAGAGGTCTGAGGCGCTGCAGCCACGGACTATGCGGCTGGTGCTGGCGGAGGTTCGTGTCCTCCCTCGGGCATGCGTGTCTGTGTTTGTCCTTAGGATAATTTAGGTTAAGTAGTGTGTAAGCTTAGGACTGATGACCTTAGCAGTTAAGTCCCATAAGATTTCATACATTTGAACTAAACTGATCTGTGGTTCTTGTGCATAAATGTATTCACCAACAGTGCGATGCCAGTATGTATAAACTTGATTGCAGTAGCAGGTCGCAAAAATATTCTGAACTTGTACAATAATGAACAATCAACAATTATTTCTGCCACAATACTTACGATTAACAGTTATGAAATGTAATGTTCTCTTGGTTATTTTCATTGAAGTACTTTCAGTATATATATATATATATATATATATATATATATATATATATATATATATATATATATATGAGACCCTTTTCAATTTTGTTGAAAATTTGTGTAACTCGCCTTGCTACCTGCATCGGCAGGCCATTGACTGCGGCTGCTTATTTCATAAATAACGATAATGGGCTGTGGCGTGTACTGTTACACAAAGTCGATATCAGCAGTATAGCTAGTGACCGCACAAATCAACTCGACTTTCCGTGCGATGGGTGATGGGAACGGGCACACAGACATTTCCCATTTGAGGTTGCTTCCACCACCCACCGCGCCGAGTGTCAACTTGGTTTGCATAGACAGTATGCTGGGTATTTTCACGGTCACTACTTCGGTCTGCAGTTGTCCTAGACCACGACCACGTGGTGTTTATAAACAACTGACAGAGTGCAGCACAGGCGGAGGAGCAGACGTTGTCATTCTGCAACGCTAGTACAGCGGACAAGAAGACTTTAGTAGAGGTGTCGCCTTGCAAACAGCTGCAGTTAGCTACACGACAATCCACCTCGCACGACAACAAAGCACCGTGCTTAACTCAAAGGGAACTACTCTGATGGGGCAAAAATGGCAACACTAAGAAGTTGTGCGACATATATGAAAGTTGGTAGGCATGTTTCTACATCTGAAAGATGACGTATATTCACATTTCAAATCAGATGCTAGTGGCGCCACTATGAGGATGCAAGTAAGGTCTGCTTTAAATACACGCTGTAACCGTCGTTAGTGTTAGTTGCCATTGATAATGGACATGGTGAGTTGATGTCAATAAAGAATGCCTTTAAGGCCACAAAGACCCCATTATCAACAGCCCACTGAGTTTAAACTGGGTCGTGTAATAGGGCTACGAGAAGCGGCACGTTTCTTCTGCAATACTGGGGAAAGACTTCGCAGGAACGTAGCCACTGGGCATCACTGCTGGCAACAGTGGTCACGAGAATGTACACTAATGATCAAAAGTATCCGGACACCCACAAAAGCATACGTTTTTCATATTAGGTGCATAGTGCTGCCATCTACTGCCAGGTACTCCCTATTAGCGACCTCAGTAGTTATTAGACATCGTGAGAGAGCAGAATGGCGGGTTCCTCGGAATTCATGGACTTCAAACGTAGTCAGGTGATAGCGTGTCACTTGTCTCATACGTCTGTACGGAGATATCCACACTCCTAAACATCCCTAGGCCCACTGTTTTCAATATGATAGTGAAGTGGAAACGTGAAGGGACACATACAGCACAAAAGCGTACAGGCCGACCCCGTCTATTGACTGACAGAGACCGCCGACAGTTGAAGAGGGTCGTAATGTGTAATAGGCAGACATCTGTCCAGACCATCACAAAGGAATTCCAGACTGCATCAGGATCCACTGCAAGTACTATGACAGTTAGGCGGGAGGTGGAAAAACTTGTATTTCATAGTCGAGCGGCTGCTCATAAGCCACGCATCACACAGGTAAATGCCAAACGACGCCTCACTTGGTGTAAGGAGCGTGAACATTGGACGATTGAACAGTGCAAAAACGTTGTGTGGAGTGACGAATCACGGTACACAATGTGGCTATCCGATGGCAGGGTGTGGGTATGGCGAATGCCCAGAAAACGTCATCTGCCAGCGTATGTAGTGCCACCAGTAAAATTCGGAGGCGGTGGTGTTATGGTGTGGTCGTGTTTTTCATGGAGGCGGCTTGCCCCCTTGTTGTTTTGCGTGGCACTATCACAGCATAGGCTTACATTGATGTTTTAAGCACCTTCTTGCTTCCCACAGTTGAAGAGAAATTCGGGGACGGCGATTGCATCTTTCAACACGATCGAGCACCTGTTCATAATGCACGGCCTGTGGCGGAGTGGTTACACGACAGTTACATGTCTGTAATGGACTGGCCAGCGCAGAATCCTGACTGAATCCTATAGAACACCTCTGAGATGTTTTGGAACGCCGTCTTCGTACCAGGCCTCACCAATCGATACATCTACTCAGTGGAGCACTCCGTGAAAAATGGGCTGCCATTCTCCAAGAAGCTTTCCAGTACCTGATTGAAAGTACGCCTGCGAGAGTGGAAGCTGTTATCAAGGCTAAGGGTGGGCCAACACCATACTGAATTCCAGCATTACAATGGAGGGCGCCACAAACTTGTAAGTCATTTTCAGCCAGGTGTCCGGATACTTTTGATCACATAAGGTACGATTGCAGGACGAGTGGGCCCCAGACAGTCACGTGGCACTACACAGAGCATCGTGTTCGGCGTGTGGCTTTGGCATATTGTACTGCATCTGCAGCAGCAATTTGAGCAGCAGTCGACACCAGTCACACAACAGATTGTAACAAATCAGCTACTTCAAGGACACCTCCAAAACAGACGCCCTGTAACGTGCATTCCACTAAGGCCAAACCTACCGACGCGGTGGAGGACTGCTGTATTTTCCGATGAAAGCTGGTTTAGCCTCCGTACCAGTGATGACCGATTGTTGGTTAGAAGGAGGTCAGTTGAGGGCCCGCAATCAAACAGTCTGTGTGCTAGAAACACTGGGCGTAAAGCTGGTTTTACTGTACAGGGTCTGATTTAGTATCACAACAGGATCACTCTCGTAGTTATTCCACGGACCCTGACTGCAGATTTATACGTCAGTCTGGTAATTCGATCCGTCGTGTTGCCATTCATGAACAGCCTACCAGGGGATGTTTTACAACAAGATAACACTCGTCCACTTTTTTTATTTTTTTTTATGTTTTCTGACTGGTCTGATGCGGTTTGCCATGAATTCCTCTCCTGTGCCAACTTCTTCATCTCAGAGGTAGCACTTGAAACCTACGACCTCAACTATTTTCTGGATGTATTCCAATCTCTGTCTTCCTCTACAGTTTTTGCCCTCTGCAGCTCCCTCTAGTACCAAGGAAGTCATTCCCTGATGTCTTAACAGATGTCCTATCACCCTGCCCCTTCTCCTTATCAGAGTTTTCCACATATTCCTTTCCTCACCAATTCTGCGCAAAACCTCCTCATTCCTTACCCTATCAGTCCATCTAATTTTCAGCATTCGTCTGTAGCACCACATCTCAAATGCTTCGATTCTTTCTGTTCCGGTTTTCCCACAATCCATGTTTCACTACATGCTGTGCTACATACGTACATTCCCAGAAATTTCTTCCTCAGATTAAGGCCCAGGTTTGACATTACTAGACTTCTCTTGGCGAGGAATGCCCTTTTTGCCATTGCTAGTCTGCTTTTGATGCCCTCCTTTCTCCTTCCGTCCCTGGTTATTTTGCTGCCTAGGTGTCAGAATTCCTTAACTTCATCTGCTTCGTGACCATCACTCATGATGTTAAGTTTTTCATTGTTCTCATTTCTGCTACTTCTCATTGCTTTCGTCTTTCTTCGATTTACTCTCAGTCCATATTCTTACTCATCAGACTTCCATTCATCACATCATACAATTATTCTTCATTTTCACACAGGGTAGCGAATCGTTTCATTGATATCCTTTCAGCTTGAATTTTAATTACACTCCTGAACCTTTCTTTTATTTCCGTCATTGCTTCTTCGATGTACAGATTGAGCAATAGGGGCGAAAGACTACATCCTTGTCTTACACCCTTTTTATCCGAGCACTTCGTTCTTGGTCACCCGCTCTTATTATTCCCTCTTGGCTCTTGTAAATGTTGTATAACACCCGTCTCTCCCTATAGCTCAATCCTATTTTTCTCAGAATTATGAGCGTCTTGCACCATTTTACATTGTCGAAAGCTTTTTCCAGGTCGACAAATCCTATGAACGTGTTTTGATTTTTCTTCAGTCTTTCTTCCATTATCAAGAGTAACGTCAGAATTGCCTCTCTCATGCCTTCATTTTCCCTAAAGCAAAACTGATCGCCATCTATCACAGCCTCATTTTACTTTTTCATTCCTCTGTGTATTATTATTGTCAGCAACTTGGATGCATGAGCTGTTAAACTGATTGTGCGATAATTCTCACGCCTGTCAGCTCTTTCAGTCTTCGGAATTGTGTGGATGATATTTTTCCGAAAGTCATATGGAATGTCGCCAGACTCAAACATTCTACACACCAACGCCAATAGTCGTTTTGTTGCCACTTCTCCAAATGACTTTAGAAATTCTGATGGAAAGTTATCTATCCCTTCTGCCTTATTTGATTTTATGTCCTTCAAAGATCTCCTAACTACTGATTCTAGTACTGGGTCTTCTATCTCTTCTAAATCGACTTCTGTTTCTTCCTCTATCACATCAGACATATCTTCCCATTTCACCTATCCCCTCTCTCCTTTGCATTTGAGAGTGGAATTCCCATTGCATTCTTAACGTTACCACACTGCTTTTAATTTCAATGAAGACTGTTTTGACTTTCCTATATTATGCTGAGTCAGTCCGTCTAACAATCATTCCTTTTTCGATTTCTTCACATTTTTCACGCAGCCATTTGTCCTTAGCTTCCCTGCACTTCCTATTTATTTCATTCCTCGGCAACTTGTATTTCTGTATTCCTGAATTCCCTTAACATTTTTGTACTTCCTTCTTTCATCGATCAATTGAAGAATTTCTTCTGTTACCCATGGTTTCTTCGCAGTCACCTTCTTTGTCACTATGTTTTTCTTTCCAACTCCTGTGATTGCAGTTTTTAGAGATGTCCGTTCCTCTTCAACTGTACTGCCTAGTGAGATATTCCTTATTGCTGTATCTATAGCCTTAGAGAACTTCAAGCGTATCTCGTCATTCATTTGTACTTCCGTATCCCACTTCTTTGCATATTGAGTCTTCCAGACTAATCACTTAAACTTCAGCCTACTCTTGATCACTACTACATTGTGATCTGAGTCTATATCTGCCCCTTGGTACGCCTCACAATCCGGTATCTGATTTCGGAATTGCTGCCTGAGTATTATGTAAGCTAACCGAAATCTTCCCGTATCACCTGGCCTTTTCCAAGTATATCCTCTTCTCTTATGTGTTGTAATCCAAGATGCTCTACAAAGCGTCGACATGTCCTTTGCCTGCTCAGTCAGAGATCTATCTCCACTCGAGCACATATAGGACATCATTACACGTCAACTCTGCCTGTATTGACCGACCAAGTGGAACAGGCAGGAACTCCATCCCACAAACTGACGCCCGGCACCTTTACAGCACAAAAAATGCATGCACGTTTGCATGCAAGCATTCAACATTCTGGCGGTTACACATGTTATTAATGTACCACCACATCACATTTTCAATGAGCTTACTTTAACGTCTGATGTTAATTACTTAAATATGTTACCCATACAGGTGTATTCCAGAAATTTCATTAAGCTTGTTAATTGTTTTTTGGTGTTGCGATTTTTTCCTCCAGTGTATAATTTTGTTATTTGACTTCACGGTTATTATCAGTTCACCAACTATCAGCCTCCGTCTGTCAAGTGTCGGCTTTTCAAGGTTTTGTATGTATTGTTATGGAATCAGTGGTGGCTGCCATTCTCGTTACCCGTATTGTGAATGTACTGTGTAAATTAATGCGTGCAGTTTGACATATACGTTGTTCTCTTCATGTGTTACTATTATACTATCAGCATTAAGCACAGCTTTCTCTTATGCTGCTTACATCGTGGGTGGCCATTCATTTACTGTGCTGTGCATACAACAACGTTGTTTATCAGTAATACGTGAGAATGCATTCTGTGAAGAGAGTCATCTACTCAGAATCAATAGTTGATGCTCTGTATTAACGTTTGTAACGTTGTCAAGCAGTTATCATATTTTTTTAAATGACACCATATTCGCCGTTGAGTGTAGGAATTATTTATTTCAAGATTGCAATTTCGGACTTTGGCCTTTGAACCTTTCTCAAGTGGTACTGCAAAAGATTTTGCTTCAGCACATCTCTGACTTTAAAAATTTCCAACATGTATACATGTCCTCGACAAAAATAAGCCGTTTCACAATGTTAACATCGTTCACTTAATTCGCTACAAATCAGTGCAAAGTATTTTCGCGCCAACAGCCTTAGTTCACATGTAAACAGTATGTTAGAATTCAAATTAGTTTGTTTTCTTCCGTCGACTCGGCTGATGTTGCCAGACGCAAAACATGAAGTGTGAGCAATTGTTAAGTTTAGCACAAGAAAAAAGGGGGTCGCAGCACGCTGAAGGATATGTTTGGGAATATATGGTCTGAAATCGCCACTTTATTGGAAACCACAAGCGTCGAGACAATCAATAATAATTTACTGAAGGTAGCCTTATATTGCATTCTGCATGTTCTGTGGCTGTCTTGCCACTCGAGCCTCCCACGATGTAGCACCTCATCTGCAAAGGAAGAACAGGAGGCCTCTGAAGACCACTCAAAATTCGACCGACTGCTGCGTTATCGTCAGTCATTTATCATCGGCTGCGGTATGGAAGGGTTCGGGGTAACACAGGGCCCTCCCGGCCGTTGCCGACATTTCGCCCTTGGAGCCGCTACCTCTCAGTCAGGAAGCTCGTCAGTTGGTATCACGAGGCTGAGTGCACTCCGCGCCAGTTTTTCCACCAAGGGACTTGTAGTACCGAGAATCAAATCCGGGTCGCGCAGACGAGAGTCTGTCGTGTTGACCACTCGGCTCACTAGGCGCACATGTCATCTGCAACACAAGCAAAACTGTTTCGCGAATTCTAGGCCGAGACCGTGTGTGCCAGTGAGAAAGGTGGCATATGTCCATTTTGATGCTGCAGTTGTTCCTTTTTGGGTTATGGTACGTGCACATTAGCTGTCTGCGAATTATTATGACTGCTCTATTTCTATACCAGCAGGTTGGAGATTCTGTCAGTTGGTTTGCAAATGTGGTGTACGTGTGATTCTTGAGTTTCTCCCGGCGTATTTGATAATCAAAATATCCACGGGTGTACTGCCGGTCTATAGTGTCCAACGGGCACAATATTTCGGCGATCAAACATGTCGCCATCATCAGGTGAACTGACGGGCTGAGCTCCTGTGAACGTGCCGGCACGGAGATCCGTACGCTATGGCTGCTCAGGGGGAACTGGGTTCGATTTAAATACCCTCCGCCCGCGGCGCGCTCCCTCTGCCGTCCGCGCCCCGCGCAACGGTCTCGCGGTGGAACACATTGCGACGGCGTCTGAGATGACGTCGGTGTGAAGGCTCTGTCCGCCGTGGTCGTCACAACTATGCGTCTGCTCGATTTACTCTTGATTAATCCAATCGCTCGTTCCCAAGCCTTGGTAAGATTATAGCCACAGTAGCTGCTGCAGAATCGATGTGATTCATAACCTTAGCAAAATTTGGAACAACATTCTCGGAACGACATAAGGCAAGAGTACTCAGCAAACGACATCTACGGTGGCGCAACTTTTCAAATTTCACACCGACGTCACCTCAGACGCCGTCGCAATCTGTTCCACCGCGAGACCGTGGCGCGGGACGCGGATGGCGGAGGGAGCGCGCCGCGGGCGGAGGGTATTTAAATCGAACCCAGTTCCCCCTGAGCAGCCATAGCGTACGGATCTCCGTGCCGGCACGTTCACAGTAGCTCAGTCCGTCAGCTCACCTGATGATGGCGACATGTTTGATCGCCGAAATATTGTGCCCGTTGGACACTATAGACCGGCAGTACACCCGTGGATATTGTGGTGTACGTGTTTCCACTTTTCAGTGCTGTACGTGTTCATAGTATATTGTTCTAAAATTTATGGCCGTGCTGGATTAGCCGAGCGGTCTGAGGGTCTGCACTCATGGACTGTGCGGCTAGTCCCGGCGGAGGTTCGAGTCCTCCCTCGGGCATGGGTGTGTGTGTTTGTCCTTAGGATAATTTAGGTTAAGTAGTGTGTAAGCTTAGGGACTGATGACCGTAGCAGTTGAGTCCCATAAGATTTCACACACATTTGAACATTTTTTAAAATTTATGTTTGTTTTTCACACATAAGATGAAAGATAATAACTGAATATTAACTGACATTTGTTTGCAGTTGTGCAGAGGGTTTGTAATTTTGCTTTTCAGTGTCAGCACGGACCATCTCGCGTATGTAGCAGAATGTGTCTCTCTTCGTCTCATATGTTCGTAAAACTTGTCTGGTTATTCCTATTAGAGGGTAAAGTCAAAGGGCGGTACGCCAGTCGGAAACGTTAGAGCAGAGGGGGCTGTGAAGAAGACGTCAGCCAGTTGCACGCTGACCGACCCCTCTCCAGGAAGACAACGCGATGGCAGCGACCTCTACGCGGAGAGGACATAAGCGTCGCGCCGACTGGTCGCGGCCCAGTTCTACGAGTTCTACAGAAGCGTCAAGACCAGAGACCTGGATAGAAGCATCCACTTGTATTGGAATCATTATACTGAAGAACATTGATTATATTGCATGTCGCCCTTTGCTTGCGACACATTTGTGTATTTCTCAGAGTTAAGTGTTGTGATTGATGCATTTCGTAATAAAACTCTTTAATAGATTTGCTTCAGTTGTTGTCAAGCGCTTAGAGAAGCAGGTTTTCTAGACACACCATCTTTGACAAGTAGGCAGGATACAATAATTCCAGTACGTGGAAGAGTGTACAGTACCCTGTTTTCGAGATAGATGTACGTCATTCACATGCATTCGACGTCTTTTTAACAGCAAAAGCTGCAAGGTGGCACTCGTCTGCAAGAACCGAGGCGTCGTGGCATCCATTCGGCCGAAAGGGGTTGCCTAAACTATCAAAAAACATAATATTTTCAGTTTTTTATGGAACGCACCTGTTATTGTTATTGTTATTTTACATAGTACCGTGAGCTTTCCAGTGGCTTTCTGACCCCAAATTTTGGTATA
Organism: Schistocerca gregaria; assembly: GCF_023897955.1. Classification (NCBI taxonomy): domain Eukaryota; kingdom Metazoa; phylum Arthropoda; class Insecta; order Orthoptera; family Acrididae; genus Schistocerca; species Schistocerca gregaria. The sequence goes on from NC_064922.1 coordinate 535,978,112, forward strand.
GCATTTGTTGAAACTAACGGAACAATATGCATCAGAATGCTCAAACGCTACAAATTAGTGAGTATTATATAGGTAATTACACAGAGTTACTAACTGGAATTCAGTTAAATATTTTTTTTTTTCTTTTCAGTGCAGTAGAGAAATACACAACGAAATGAACGTGAGTCTGGTTTACATTTAACCTCACAACTTCCCCTGTTTCCTGCAAAATTGTCAAAATGAACACCATTATTTTCTAATCTTACATCCTATTCTCATTGTTTTTCCTTTTATCGTATTTATCGCTCTCTGACTGACGTGCTCTGCATTTTTCCTAAACATCAGGCCTTGAACAACACTTCTGCTAACCTCCAACATTGGAATCATTCCACGCAGTTCACAGCACAAAACACAAGACTCTAGATATTCTCTTTGTGTCACGCCCCAGAACGGGCAACGCCATCAGTTTCTGGATGTTCTTCGCAGCCCATGAGCTCATCTAGGTCTGTCGGCATGGACCACACTCCCATTATAACAATAACAGCACAGGTGGGTACTGAATATTTATTTTGGTGCCACCCTCGTGCTATCTGGATACAAAAATTATTTCTGTTGCATGGTGATTGGAAGGTAGACATACAGTTTTTTTGACTTTCTACAAAAATAGCCCCAATTCTGGAAGGTGACATTCTATAATGGAATAATTTCCATTTACTGAGAAAGTGAAAGTACAGATGAGAAATCGTGATGTTAACCCTGATTGTGCCACAATCCAAAGTTTTCTATACCTCTAGACTTTCAAGCAGACAATGGAAGTAAAAAAGCTATCAAATTATAAAGTCCTGTTTTTTATGCAAATCTTATTCGATAAAAATTAAACTACCCTTTCTCATAACGCATTATTCTCGAATTCAATCTCCACAAGTTCATTTCTCCCTTTATAAATATCAGAGTCAAGCTGTAGTCTTTCTGGTTTAAATTACACCACACTTTGTAACCGTCTTTCACTAGCTTCATTGGTTTTATTGCTTCATCACGGAAAATGGTATGCATCTATTGAAAAAAAGGGACTTAACATCTGAGGTCATCAGTCCCCTAAAACTTAGAACTGTTTTTAAACCTAACTAACCTAAGGACAACACACACATCCATGCTCGAGGCAGGATTCGAACCTGCGACCGTAGCGGTCGCGCGGTTCCAAACTGAAGCGCATAGAACCGCTCGGCCACTGCAGCCAGCCTATCGAAAAAGAAAATACAAAAATGATAATCGCACTAAAAGGATCTGACATTTATGCATAAAGATTATCAAAGGTAGTAAAATACAACGAAAAACATCAGATAAATCAACGAACTACGCTTTCGAAGCAGTATATGAAATATATACACTTGGCCAGACGGTACTGTAACGTACCGCACGGCTTTCTGTTTATATCACAAACAAGATATTTATCAAAAGAGGTTCACTTGAGCTAAACATTAATTAATCTACATCATATCACCGATGCTAAAGAGAAAAATTACAATTAACTAAAAAACAATACACACAACAAAAATGCTATCTCCAAAACCGCCCAACGCTGCCTCCGAAACCGCTCTATATCTGTCTTCAAAGATTCTGCAGATATACCTTTCGTTCAGTAAACTGGATCGAGAAGGCGATGAAGTATTTCCAACTCAAGAAAAACACGTACTAAATAGTACCATCAGCCAGGATGTATGGTATATGTGTGTAACGGGAATAAACAAGAATCAGTAGGCAACAGAGGGTCAAAACAGACGCGGACCTCCTTGATAGAATAGATTCTAATCCAACCTAACCACCACGGTCCCGCCCAAATCTGATGAAGGAGATCGGACACACTGTGATCAAGCTGTCGGCCGACGTAATCGGGCGACATCTGGCGAAGGCGTCAGGCGACCGTTGTCGGTGCCACTGTGAACGCGACCTCATGGAGCCGCAGAGTAGGAAAGTATTTTTCTTCAATATTCTAGTGAGATTTCGTGGCCGCCGTGTTGTAGGTGGGGAAGATATGAAGAATCTTTGGCCATCACATAGACAGATGAAGCCCATCATTCAGTTTAGAGAGAGGCCACTGGTATGTTCGTATGTCTGAAATCTACATCTACATCTACATACATACTCCACAATGCACTATACGGTGCGTGGCGGAGGGTACCTCGTACCACAACTAGCATCTTCTCTCCCTGTTCCACTCCCAAACAGAACGAGGGAAAAATGAATGCCTATATACCTCTCTGTACGAGCCCTAATCTCTCTTATCTTATCTTTGTGGTCTTTCCGCGAAATGTAAGTTGGCGGCAGTAAAACTGGACTGCAGTCAGTCCCAAATGCTGGTTCTCTAAATTTCCTCAGTAGCGATTCACGAAAAGAACGCCTCCTTTCCTCCAGAGACTCCCACCCGAGTTCCTGAAGCATTTCCGTAACACTCGCGTGATGATCAAACCTACCAGTAACAAATCTAGCAGCCCGCCTCTGAATTGCTTCTATGTCCTCCCTCAATCCGACCTGATAGGGATCCCAAACGCTCGAACAGTACTCAAGAATAGGTCGTATTAGTGTTTTATAAGCGGTCTCCTTTACAGATGAACCACACCTTCCCAAAATTCTAGCAATGAAGCGAAGACGACTATCCGCCTTCCCTACAACTGCCATTTCATGCTTGTCCCATTTCATATCGCTCTGCAATGTTATGCCCAAATATTTAATCGACGTGACTGTGTCAAGCGCTATACTGCTAATGGAGTATTCAAACATTACAGGATTCTTTTTCCTATTCATCTGCATTAATTTACATTTATCTATATTTAGAGTTAGCTGCCATTCTTTACACCAATCACAAATCCTGTCCAAGTCATCTTGTATCCTCCTACAGTCACTTACTGACGACACCTTCCCGTACACCACAGCATCATCAGCGAACAGCCGCAAATTGCTATCCACCCTATCCAAAAGATCATTTAAGTAGATAGAAAAAAACAGCGGACCTACCACACTTCCCTGGGGCACTTCCAGATGATACCGTTACCTCCGATGAACACTCACAATCAAGAGAGAAGGTAGAGCAGCGTTCGGAAGTCTACCTCGGATGCTCAGTGAAGACGCTACCGGGAAGGCGAAAGCCGCAGTGGGCGACCACGGGCGGTGCAGGTGGAAAATCACGCCTGTTGAGTGCGTAACGCTAATGAGTGTCTCCGTGACGGCCACACGACGCAGTTGCGGGTGCCGCGGCTGCTGCCTCCTCCTGCCGAAGCCTACCTTGAGCGGAGCACGAGCCGTCGACGTCGTCGTCGTCGCCGCCGCCGCCGCCGCCGCCGCCGCCGCCGCCGCCGCCACTGTGTCTGTGTGTGGCGCCGCCTCGCGCGTGGCCCCTGCTCAGCGGCGCGATCCGCGCAACTAAAATGATTTGCCGCTCGGTCGCACAGCACCGCGCTGCGCCTCGCCACACGCCGCCGGGCACGCCGCACTCGGCAATTAGGACTCACTGCTAGCACACTGCGGACTGACTAGTTGTAGCGCGATGCTGCAGCCTCGCCATCTCAGCATGCTGCATTACCAGATAAAAACTTACGATCCAATGGGCCAGCAGAGTGGACGATATCTCTTAGTACGTAATAGAAATCCAGATTGCAGCTATACAAAAGAAAAATTACAACTACGCAACCAAAAATTCTCAAGGACATAAAACTGTCCAGCGAAGCACAAAAAAAGACTAAACCAGCGCACATAGCGATAACATCTTGGGCTGGTGCATAACTTCGTAGCGTTCTTGCATAAGTTTAATGATAAACACAACACATACACGTAACAGAGTCTTTAGTCATCAATAATATAGTCTCCATCACTATTTACAACAGTTTGTCAATGCAACTTTTCGATTCCGCGGCTGTAGAAATAAAGTGGGTTTGAGAAGAACAACTCGCCGAGCCATGTTCGGAGCGCATTTTCGTCCAGAAAGAAAGTTCCTTGAAGATTTTTCGATAGAGAGCGGAAAAGGTAAAGATCTGAGGGTGCAAGATCAGGCGAATTAGCTGGTTGTGGAATGACCTCCCAACTCAACTCTTGTATAATCATTCTAGCAGAACGCGGGTGCGCGTTATCGTGGAGTAGCATCACTCTACACAGTCTTCCTGGTCGTTGTTCTTGGATTGCATCTGGAAGACGTCTCAATGGTTGACAATAAACAGAGATGGTTACACCTCGGGGAAGCAATTCGTAGTACACCTCACCGTTGCTGTTCCACCAGATGCATAACATTATCTTTCTTGGATGTGCGGAAGACTTTGTACGGAGAGCTGCTGATTTCTCTGGACTCAACCATTCCTTTCTTTTTCCTCGTGATAGCATAAAGACACCATTTCTCAACACCAGTAACGATACAGGATAGGAAGGGTCGATGTTGTAGACGAGTTACAATAACAAATAGTCTTCCGTCGAATAGGAGCAGTTGCCAGAGAGAAACGTAAGCAGTTTAGTTTCAAATTTTACTTTTCTGTCTGTTAGGCATTTTATATCACTGGCTAAATGATCAAAACTTCTTGTTGCAGCATTGTGAATCCCTGTTTGTGCCACACACACACACACACACACACACACACACACACACACACACACACACACACAATCATACATATAAAACTCACACACATTTCACCGCTGTCTCCGGCTGTTCTAGCCAAAATCTTTTTTAATGAGGAAGGAAACGTGAACAATAAATAATTACTGGCGGTAGGAATTTAAGGTATGAAATGCTGCAACAACAATCTGCGCGGTCACGTGCCCGTGTGTTGTGCAGCGACGAAACCGTTGATCCAGTTTGGCACCGATGTCGGATGATTTGCGGTTTGGAAGGCAATGAAATCCACAGGAAAAACTAAAAGTAAACTGCGCAACCATAATTCATGTAGACAGAAAAAATTTTGCTTGAACGGCTTCACTTACGAATGAAATGTGATCCCCTTAAACCTTACACTACGATCGGATCGACTAGCACACCTGTAAACGGCGTAAGCTGGCATTTTTTATAAAACAACTACCTCTCCACACGATCGAAGCACCAGACGCTATTTGGAATACGACTACGAAAGTCGATAGTTATTCCCAACTGTCGAAACTGGGTATGGGCACATCAGAGTGATGTCACAAGGAAGTATCACCGCGGTGAATCAGGGATGTGTAAATGCGGTGAACTTAATGTTTTGGGCTACATAAGATAGCGGACGTCGGCTTCACGTTTGTGACGTAATGACATCTCGCCATATTATTTTTACCTCCATGATAGAAACAGTAGCCATATACCATCTTTGACCAACTGTAAAAACTGTCAATCTGTCAAATATGACGATATAAATGTCAAATTATAAAAATTACAAGAAAAGACCATTAACAACAAAAGTAAAATACAAAGTGACCACTGATGATATATGGACGTAATACCAAATTTATGGACGTAAGTACCAAATTAGTTTACACAAAAATATGATTAAGCGATATTCTAACAAAATAAAAAATGTTATATAACTTTCGCAGACGATCTGGAAGTGGCTATCTAGCCGAAATGGATCCATGAAATTACTATAGCAGCAATCTGTATTTTGTTACATAAAAGATAAAAGTCCTCGGTTAACCTGCCACATCAAATTCGGACAAAAATTCGAAGCTCTCGATGGCTGCTATGATCACCGTCGTCAGAGCGTAAACCTGACTCCCGTGAGACTAGCGGGGTGCTGTCATTACTTCGTCAAAATCTGGAAACTTACAACAGCATCCCACAAAACAAAATTTAAGAAATTTTGTTGATTCGTGAGAAAGACACACAAATCCACAATTAACTGTCGAAATTTTTCAAGATAAAGGACTTCCACCGTGCAGTATTAAAGTGATTTCCGCAAATGCACTGCCCTAGTGCATCCTTGTGATATCTGTGTTTATCGTCATGTAAAGAATTTCATCAGTTAGCTTCAAAACTACTCTTATCTCACTAAGAGAGAAAAAGAAATCACATCCAGAGAGGACTGCATCAAAATATATTCCATTGTACATTGCCAGCTATGCTTGTCAATATTTGGTGAAAGACGCGTTATGCGTGGTGTGCTGTCAAACTGTGAGACAAGAGCGAATCTTTTACGAACGTAAACCAAGTTTGTTTTACCATAGAAATTTCAAAACAAGCATGCAACTGTAAAAATGTGGTGTTCATAATGTGTGCAAGAAGATACGAAAATTATTGTTTCTCCTGTTTTACCATGAATGTCATCTAAAATAATGAAAGTAAATAATTTTATACATGAAGTTCTCGTGTTCGCCTTATATTTCCTTTCTGGATATTTATTTCCAATGGCAAATTTTCCTTTGCCTTTTCTTTTCAAACCTCTTACGAAAATAATAATAAATACCATACACTTAACATTATTTCCCTTTATTCGTAGTCTAAGAACAGTAGAAACTGAATTTTTTTAAAAAAAATGTTTCCGTATAGGGAGTCGACCCCACGGATGTCGCATTACCGTCGTGTACTTTCCCGTGCGCCAACTGCTGCCTGGAAACAATGTACGCTAACATAAATGGCTCACGTATCTCCCGACTCGCAGTAAAAACCCTATTTTCTCTTCTCACCGGCCATTTGACCATCTTATTCTTCTGTGCGGATACACAAACAGTGTCCGAACTCTTACGGGAATCGGCAAAAGCCGCGAATAATGAGTATAATGGGCAGGGGCGCTATTCGTAGTGCGGGGAAATAAGTTGGGACTGTGGGACTCACGGGAGACGTGTGAGAGATTAGTCCCTGCAGTCGCACTATCCTCTGTGTCCTCGGTGGCTCAGATAGACGTGTTAGGTCAGAGGGTTTAGCTACCCTCTGCAACAAAAAAAAAAAAGGTCTGAGCGAACGGATCAACGAACAACCTGAACGGGTGTCATCGGATGTCTGCCACGAACAAATTATACGAACAATATAGAACAAAATTAGATAAAAAAAGATGGATAGAGCGCCTGCCATGTAAGCAAGAGATCTTCGGGCGAAGTTTTTAGGGCCCTGGGCTATGTCACAACTGGTAGGGCCAATGAGCAAAAATGCATGTGTTGGTTTGTCTAGACGTAATATCATTTGCAGGGCTCAGAATGTGTTGTGTATTCCTATTTTAAAAGATTTACTTTCGATCTCATTGTTCGTGTCTGCAGTCTGTTGTGGGATTTCCACACTTCCTAGGTTTCATGATGAACAGGAGCTAATTCCTTTGATGATTCCATTAGTGGTGGTTTTTCGAAGTTGACCGCATCCCCAGTTAAGGCTGAATTGATTGTTCGTAGACCCCAATTATCCTCATGAAGCTATTTCTTAATTCGCCCTGTGGGTAGTATGTCGAATTCCGTGTAATGGATGTCGTACAGATGTGGAAGTCTCATGGAATGATCGCCTCCCGTCGAACTGCCGGCGGTGATATTCCAGCCAGGTGTTAGAAAACATCTGTAGGACTAGGTTTAAGACAGCCAGTGATGTGCCTGCACGTTCTTTAGCTTAGGGAGATATGTACCTGACGGGAGAGGCACATTCACTATCGGAACAAATGTAGTGCCGGTGTTGTCAGTGCTGTTGGCTCACCACGTTGTGACATTCATGTCACATTACGCACATTCATCCTTACATTACATTACACTTGCAGAATTGTTACAGAGTGCCTCCAGGAACACTCTTCTGAGTTTAAACACTTCCGCTGGCCACCAATCTCCCCAGACACGAACATTATTGAGCATATCTGAGATGCCTTGCAATTTAGGGACAGGCCTGCAGGATTCATGGTGTCAGTTACTTCCAGCACTACTTCAGACATTAAAGGGAAAGGTGTAAAAATGGACACAGGTGTAATGATGGTCACCCTTCACGAAGAGGTTATGGGAAGTGCTGGAGTCTGGCGACCAGGACTGAAAACGGTGCCTGTTGTTGATAGACGGTATCAGTGAATAGTTGGAAGCATTGTTTCAAGCAGTGTAGTTACAGCGTCGGTTATTATGTGAATTGGTGTTTGTTCTGGACAGCAAGCGTTTGGCAGGTATATGAAATCGTTTTCTTTTTGTATCCTTCTGATTAGTTTAAAACAATTTCTCAATGACATCCGGAATAACAGAATCCTAAGCTACTTTTACAAGCATGTTTTACGGTACAAACGCTATTATGTTAGACATGATAGTGGTCATGTTGCTCAAGAATGGCTGGTGTAAAAATGTGCCCCTATTTAAGGAGGGTCTATAATTACACCATCTCTTCTATTAAACAATGCAAAATATTAAAATAATTTTATGGGAATATGATTAGTCGAATTTTGTTTAAAGTTCATATATACAACTCACACAGCAACAAATAGCTGAGCGGAATTTTCAAATTGCGGTAATAGACCCTAATGCAATTGTTCATCCTTGCAGAATGCCGGGAACGAAGAAGCACTATGACATCGTTTTATTCAGTGGGATGAATCTCAGATGGTACGTGTCATAGCAGCTGTGAAAGCAAAGGAGGCTTCTGTGAAAGGCGCTGAAAGAACATTCAGAGTGCCTCATGCCACTTTGCACAGATTTCTCAAACTTTATAAAATCCCTGAGCAAGCGGTTCAAGAGACAAAGCTTGGAAGGAAACCGATTTTAAATGAAGACCTCGACAACCAGGTAGTTTCTTATCTCCTTGAGATGGAGCAAAAATTATTTCGGTGCACTTTGAAGGATTTGAGAAGAATGGCGTTTTTACTTGCCCAGAGAAATAGTTTGACAACCCCTTTCAAAGGAGGAGAAGCAGGACAAGCTTGGGATGACCTTTTTTTTTTCGAGAGACACAAAGATTAACTGTTAATTCGCAAAACTTGTGCAACGTCATACGCTTTCAACGAACACTCATATCAAGCAGACCGAGTGTATAACATGGACGAGACAGGCCTGTCTATTGTCCAAAGCAAAATTCCAAAAGTGATAGGGATGAAAGGGAAGATACAAACTGCAGCTCAAACGCCTGCAGAAAGAGGAGCTACAATCACAGTTATCGTACGCATGGGCGCTTCGGATTATGTCCCGCCAATGATAATGTTCCCCAGGACCAACATGTTCCAAGCTCTAATGAGAGGCTGCCCTCCTGGTGCAACTGGTAGAGCCCATCCTTCAGGATGGGTTCAAAACAACTTTTTCACCGAATGGTTCATTCCCTTCATTGAAAAAACATGTCCGACTGAACAAAGTCCTGTTCTCCTAGTCTTGGATGGTCATTATAGCCACGTTCGAAATCCAGATGTAACTGACTTGGCGGCAGAACACCAGGTGACTATCATCTCACTTCCTCCACACTGCACGCACAAACTGCAGACTCTAGATAAGACGTTCATGGGACATTGGAAACGTACTACAGCGCGGCAGTGTGAGTATGGTTGCATCACAATGGGCGTCCTCTCACACCTTACAAAGTTTTGAAGGTTTTTGGCCAAGCCTACCTTCGTATCCAGTCAGCTGAAATTGCAAAAACGGATTCAAAGTAACTGGGTTGTCCCCTATGAACCGTTACATCTTCACCGACGCTGATTTCATAGCTGCTGAGTTGGTTGCAAGAAAAACTTGCTCCACAGTGGAACATAGACGTAATGTTTCTGAACCACATGCTTCTCTACTTGCTATCTCTGGATCATCGACATCTGCTGATTCTTGCAGTTATCCTGATGTAGAGCCACATCAAGCTCTAGCTATGCCAGTTGATGAAGCCGTTGAAACACCACGAAGTTCTCCGGTGACTTCAACAAATGCAGTTTCACCATTCGACTTATATCCTGTCCCCAACATTAAGAAGAGAACCACAATGCGGGGACGAAAAGCAGCAACCGCCTGCCACATAAGTGGAACGCCATAAAAAGATCAGTTAACAAAGTCACTTGACAAAAGTGCTGTCAAGAAGAGGTCGTTGAGTTTTTCTGCGGCTAGAGGCCGCCCTGCGGACAGAGGTGCGAAATCCAAAGGCCTTCAAAAAAAAGAAAATTTGTTCCACAAACCTATCTGATTCATCGTCGGACTCTTCATGTCCCTGCTGCCCCAACTTTGTGGACAGCGATAATGGGCTTGATGTGAATTATGGGGATACACCAGACTCAAGGGATGCAAGTTGCATCTTTTGTGAAGAAAAATTCTCTCAAGACAGAAGAGGAGAGGTGTGGATTAAGTGTGTTACGTGCCAAATGTGGTCACACTTAGATTGTGCTCGCGCTGAAGGAGCTACTTACGTTTGCCGTTACTGTAAATAATTTCAGATTTCATACATAAATGTATGAAAGTTGCTTTTTGTAGACTAGTGTTTCATTTCGTACTGTTTCAACCCATTTCATTAAAATATTTCAAAAGATTTCTTGCACCAATTTGTGGATGACCGTATTTGCACCCCCTTTTTTTAAGTTCCATTCTACAAGCTTTATGTAATTCTTTGTTTTCGAATAGCAATAATAGATACTAATCATTGTTTCGCCTCTCATCATTTCTTAAACTTGCTATAGTTGTTACAGAAGGTACCTTTAAGACAAAAGCAAAAGAAGGTGTCCATAGTCCATATTTACACCTTTTCCTCTAGTCGAGTCCATGCCTCGTCGTGTTGCGGGACTTGTGCGTGCTCACGGGGCCCAACACGATATTAGGCAGGTGTACCAGTTTATTTGGCTCTCCGGTGTATATCTCTAAAAACTGAGTTTCTACTTTTTCGCTTGTTACTGGCTTGCCATCTCGGATCTTGATATTCGCACCACTGGTCTTCTTTTTTTCCAAATGCCTCTTCAATCTTTCTATTTTCTGCATCTATCTTTGCCATAGTCAGGAACGCTTCTACAGTTTTGCATTTCTCCTCTAGCTATTTCTACTTAACCAGTTTGCACTTTCTGTCATTCTCATTTTTTATTGTCCGTGTTTACTTTGGCCTGTGTCATTTTTACCTTTTCTTCTCCACCGATTAAATGCAGTAGCTCATGTTGTGAGTTAAAGAGCATTTCGCTCTCATTTAAGCATATGGGCGATAGAGTGAGCCTGCAGGATTTGTGAAACGAACCCCGTCGTCCAGGAATGTATGCCACAAAGGGCGCAGATTCACCACGAGGTTGGGAAACTCAAAAACGTCTATTGTCTGTTGAGGCCTAAGCGCTGTGGTGTGCGAGTGAGGCGGACAAGAACCTACGTCATTGGGAAACCCAGTAGAAGTCTTCTGTGGCCAAGGAGACGTAGCAGTGTTAAATATGGTGGACCTAAGTCGGTCATAAAGGGAAACATTTATGGAAACTATTTAATTCTGTAGTAATGTAGGCAATGGAGTCACAATAATACGTATGTTTTTTGATAGGGTCTGCCTTTAGGAAAACACAATTTTGTTTTTTAACCCAAACATGTTTCACTGCAGTTGCAGCATCTTCAGTGGACTTTTATTTTTCATCGGTTAAAGATAAAGAATGTTCTTTACACCTCAGAAAAACCACACCACTGAAGATGCTGCAACTGCACTGAAACATGTTTGAGTTAAAAAACAAAATTGTGTTTTGCTTAAGGCGGACCCTATCCAAAAACATACGTATTGTTAAAGCAAACACGGAAAAAAAGAGCTTCGACCCCAAGATGATTAAGTCACAGTAATTTTAATCTGCCGTCCTTCAGAAAATTTCGTGGTGATTCCAATAAAACTTGAATAAGGATCATATCTTTAATAGTTTAGGATTTACTGTTAAAGTGAAATTTACAAATTTTGTAATAAAGGCCTGACTGCTAAATTTGAACGCTTTGGTCGATCTTAACGACCGACATTTTATATAGAAGCGCACCATTAAAATGACAAAGTTGTAAATATCAATTCTGTAACATTATTTGTTTAAAAGATATAGTAGATTTAAATTATCATTATTTACAGTTAAGCATCAGATCATCATTTGCTCCACACAAAACACATTGAACGATGACAACATGACACCTTATTTAATCATTATATAATAGAAATTTGTTGTAAAGTTTAGTGCATAATAGTTACTTTTGTTCTTTATTAATTTATCAGAAAGTACATTGGTGCAAGGCTATTGGCCGTGACATTCAAAGTTTAGAAGGAAACTGTAATTGTTTTATATAAAAGAATTTAACGTTTGTTATGTAATGGATATTATTCTCACTTTATTTAGAACGTGAAAGTGGTCAAGCTTCGATTATTTCAATATGTTAAAATGTAAAATAATGTAGAACAAGCTGTAGTCAATCAGATGGACGGCTTCAAGAAAGGGAACTGCCCTAGTCAGTTGAGCGACGATGTTCGGCACGCGGGGGATGCGGTCGGAGACGGGCAGAGGAACAGTTCTGTTGTAGGCACCAGAGAGTGAGTGCCGGAGACATCAGAGTTCGGATTGGGACATGGAAGCGGACAGTCGGTCTATAGGCAGCTAGGAATTGAAACAGCATAGAACATTTCGCGTTGTGTGGTATTGCGGGACTTAGTCTCTGAGCGGTGTGAACTCTAATTTTTCGTGCAAATGACAAGGTGGAGTATTGGACTTGTGTTTCGAGATGAGATTGTGAATAATCGAACTGTATCAAATGGATATGCGCTCGAGTGTAGCAGCAGCTCTAAATACGACCACTTTCGCTATTAGTTTGCTTCCTGAATAGACATTATTCTAACCAAATCGCAACTGTGTGGCCTACATCATTATGGGTCGTTAATTTAGTTCTCGATATTATTATTACAGTTATTATATCTCATGTTAGCTTTGTATTTCGCAAAATTGCCATCAGCCAGACAATTTAACCAAAGGGTCACAAATATCTAATTTAGGGCGTGTAATGCGACACTTGTGGTTCAACCCCTAGACGAGTTTGACCCAAGACATTTCGACGAAGAGGAACCGCATTTGTGTCCGAACATCTCTGGGATGTTAGCTCGCGTTGTGTTATCCAGTGTATTTTACTTCTTCTTATGTTGAGACTGTTTGATCCTTTGTTGTCTTCCCTTTTAATCTCTCAAAGCTACTCATGCGTCTTCTGTTGTGTTACTTACCCCTGTTTCAAGTATCCATTGCTTAATACTCTCAGCAACCATTGGTTCTTTCAGTTTATCCAGTCACCATTTTCTTAATTTGCTACCTTTCTACAGTTTCTACAGTTTTAATCTGCAGTAGATAACAAATAAAATATAGTCATCTGCTCCTGGAACGGTTTTAGAGTGTAAAAATATCATTTCTTAATATTTGCCATATCATTACACACACTATCATAAACCTTGCGGTGTCTCCATGTCTCTTACACGTATATACCCTTGTTTCTTGATTCTTGAACCAAGTGTTAGCAATGATGAAATTGTGCTCTGTGAAAAATTCAGCTACACGGCTTCCCCTTTCATCCCTTCTCCCACATCTATGTTCTATTACTGTTCTTCCTTCTTTTTCTTTAACTGCTATCAATTTATAGTCCGTCATCAAAAATAAGTATCGCACTTCCTGAACGATCTGAACATTTCTTTTGTCTCATTATTCAGTCTTTTAATCTCTTCATCACCTTCGGTGCCTGTACGAATACAGACATGATTACTGTGGAGGGTTTTTGTCTAACTTGGCAATTACAATGCACTCACTGTGCTGTTCACAATGGTTCACACACATTCCTATTTTCTCATGCATCATTAAGCCTACTCCCATATTATCCCTGCTTGAGTTTTTATCACTTCACTTTATTCTCAGCAACTTTTTGTAACACTGCGTCACGAACGCTTCGATTCCTATATTTTCTGATTTTCTGTTAGCCCATGATTCACTTCTATACAATGTTGTAGACCACAGGTACATTCTCAGAAATTTCTTCCTCAAATTATGGCTTTTCTTTGTTCCTAGATTTCTTGGAGAGAGGAGCTGCCCTGTGCTAGTATTTTTCATACATTCTCTTTGCTACGGAAATCATGCTTTATTTAGCTTCCTAGTCAACAAAATATGTTCACTTCGTTTACTACTCCGTCAATAATTCTTTAGTTATGTATGTTGTTAATCTCATTTACGCCACGACTTATTAATTTCGCCATTCTTTGGTTTATTCTCAAATCATATTCGGTTTTCGTTAGACTGTCAATACACCCCGTATTTATTTTGTAGTTTCTCTGAGAATAGTGCTTTTATAACCGAATCTTACCATTGATATCTCTACCAACTGCTAAATATTTTAGGCATTATGGATTGGTGTTGCGAGAAGTTTTAGCGCGTATGTGAAAGTGCCTTGTCCCGTAATTTACGACACCTCTAGCTACATCTACGTTGTCTAAACACAGGATAATGCGTCATTTCCTGTGTCCACAATAGCTGTCACACGCTTTCTACTAGATAAAGAAAATGACCGACTTTAACCAGTGCCTGGTTTTCTGCTTAGCAACTGGAGTAGATAAGGGAACCGATAGAGGGCAATGTTGTCACAAAATGGATAGCAAGAAAAATGAAATAGACAAAAGCAATAATACGAGGACATGCTAAAAAGAAATATCTTCGAATTTTTATGTGAAAACTCTTAATACTTTTTAATAAAACAAACATTATTAATATTCTACAACTTTACCCTGCACGTCTACATATTTATTTCTTAACATAGTCTCCCTGGTGACGAACGCATTTCTCCCAACGGGAGACCACTTTGTTGATACGGTCACTGTAGAATGTGTGACTTTGACGGAACCACAACCGTACCTCTGCTTGCACCGACTAATCACTATCAAAGTGAAGCCGTCGAAAATTTGGAAACAGATGAAAATCATATGGGGCTAAGGAAAAGTTTACAAACTTAGCTGTTTCGGAAATGATTCCATTCTTCACCCGAAAGCCAACGGTCACAACCTTTTGGCCGTCAGATAAATCGCTCCCTTCACTCATGACAACGACTGCATCGTTTCCCGTGTCCCGCCGACAATCTTTATATACCATCCACTGCTACTGTTGCCACCTACCGTCTGTAACGGCTATTGTATAATGAGCTCAAACATAGATATTGGTCACATTAATGCGACTGACCCATGTAGTTACGTTTCATACCGCCAGATCACGAGCTACAATTCGGAGCCCCCAAGCGGCAGAGGGTTGCAGCATGCGTAAACGAAATGGGAAAGTCGACCGAGTGATGTGCATGACACGTATGGAGAACATAATAAAAAATTCGGAGGTATTACTTTTCTGCACGCCGTGGAATATAACTTAGTAGACAAACCGCGTCCATAAATAAATGAGGGAAATGTTTAAACGCCAAATAACTTTTTTCTCGTTTTCCGTGAGATATAGTTTCACTTCCAGCATTCATCTGCATTTGAAAAGAAAGAACAAAGCTGTATACTTAGGAATACGAACTTTTCTGTCTAGAAACCTTAATTTTGGCCACGTAAAACTGAAATTGAGCTAAATTTTATATTTCAATCGACACACGCGTATCTTAGATTTATTTTCCACAGTTGTTAGTAAACTTTGCCAACGGCCTTGCCGCAGTGGTAACACCACTTTCCGTCAGTTGACCGCAGTTAAGCTGTCAGACTGGGCTAGCACTTGGGTGGGTGATCACCCGCTCTGCCGAGGGCTGTTGACAAGTGCGGTGCACTCAGTCCTTGTGAGGCAAACTGAGGCGCTACTTGAGTGAAAAGTAGGGGCTCCGGTCTCGGAAACTGACATACGGCCGGGAGAGTGGTGTGCTGACCATATTCCCCTCCATACCCGCCGCAGTGACGCCACGGCGGCCGTGGGGCCTTCATGGCCTGTTCGGGAGGAGTTTAGTTTTTAGTTAGTGTACTTCGGTGTCCATGCATTCTCACGAACAATCCCGTAGCACTCGTTTCCTTCTCGTACACCCCGACAGTCCGAAAAGTATCGAGACAGGATTTATAAAGAATAATGCTTCATGTGTTCTACATATTCTCCTCCCCCCCCCTCCTCCCCCACATGATTACAACGGATAGACGTTCAAACAATAATGTGAATCTGTCTGAAAACCCGCTCTTCAGGATGTTGTTCAGCTCGCGCTTCACATTGGCTGGAATATCGGCTATGTCGTCAAAATGTTAACTCTCCGTGGAATTTTGTGGTAATTTCGTGCTGATAACATCAATTCTCGACACCCGTGACAATTTTTTCGAGAAATTATGTGTCCCTATCTTGCATTGCAATCAAGTCGCCGGGAGCGTGTACGAGTCGTTTGTTTCGTGCGCAAGAAGTTAAGATGTATGGCACACATTATGCACACACATCTGTCTTCTTCATAACATTCTGGATAATGTCTTGAACACTTGATCTAGAGTTACATGAATGTATTCGCAGTTGGGAATATGGACAACCACCAGCTGTAGCCTATAATGGGATAATGATAATTAAATTTTGTGCCGGACGGGGACTTGAACCAGGATTCCCGCTTATCGCCAACGAACACCCTACCAGTTGGCTATCCGAGCACGACTCACGGGCAGGCCCAAACTTCCATATGTCGTCAACTGTGAGTCTACGACCTGTACTCGTACGTCCGTTACGTACATTCCCCTTGCTCGGTATCTGCGGATAAATACGATATTGCAGTTCCTGTGTTATTACAAATTACGGTGCAATGTTCCTTTGGACATGCAAGCCACATTCAAGTAAAATGTCTCCACTGAATGGGAATATAGATAAAGTGTACAGGAGTGCAAGTTGCAGACACGTAGTGGATGATGTATGGAAGTCTGGGTCTCGCTGTGAGCCGTGCTCTTTGCATCGTGGTTCGGAATAGCACAGGGACTGCAATATCGTACGATCTGGAGATTCTCACTTCGTTGTTCCATTGCTATTTGTGACATGTCGACGTTGACACACTACAGCCGCCTCTCCGCTGCTGACACTGCCTGCTCATAACTAACTGGTTGAATGCGGATGTACTGTTTACAGGTGTTTGTTCAGGCTGCCATGGTAGTTACAGCGCAGGCGTCGTTTGTAACCCAGGAAAAATATTAGTCTCGAAACCTTTTGGAGCGAAGGTGTATGCACCATTTTTGTATACATTTTGCCCTTTTTGATTTTTAAGCTAAACAGTGCCGCACATATACTGGGCAAATCATCCAATGAAATGACATCAATTGGTGAAAAAATAGCTTTAATAAAGTTATTAATTCACGAAATGATGACATTTCATTGAGTAACCTATCCAGCATTTGGCCAGTACTGTTTAACTTACGCATTATGGTTGCGACCGTAGCGCCTAGAACCGTTCGACCACCCCGGTCGGCCTCTGATACAGTTTCATAACACGGACATATGCAGACCAGAACACAGATTTTCGTACTCAGATCGTCACGTAATCGTGACTTCAGTTTCATCATCAAAAGAGAGAAAAAACCTTTCATACACATGTTGATGGAAAAATTGCATCACATTTGCAACCTTATTATGCAATGTGGAAACTCTTCCGGTGGAAAACAACATAGACTGCCTAGGCGGTTTTAACATAACTGAATTTTTGTTTTACATTGGAGATCGAATCGGTTCCACCTGCAAGTTCACAAGGGTGCTTTGATCTGAAACTGAAAACAGTCTTGAAAAAAGCTCAAAAACAGGTGTAAGATCGGCAGTTTCCTGGAAACGTTTAGACTACTATCTTCGCAATTACGAGTATCTCAAGGCTGCAATGAATTCTTCAGACATCGCATTCTCTTTCACCACAGTGAAATCAGAGAAATGGACGGTCTTTTTTGTCAGAATTTGTCCCCTGCACAATGCAGTTTTCTTTTTGAATGCATCTCCAAGAAATCAGAAGTAAGTAGTTTCTCGCCTTCAGATGTCTTACTGCTCGTAGAGTGCTGCAAATTCACTTAAAGTGCGGACTGCAGTCTACTCTAGATGTACTAATATTCGTTCCTGCTCTCCTTTCTCCTTCATAAATTGAACAATAGCGGATTTTCATTCGCAGAATTCCAGGCATCTCACTTGCCTTAACCGACGTACTTTGCAGTAACATATCAAGTTACCATATTGATTGTTCAGTTCGTTCGAAAACTGTTGCAACTGATGGTAGAGTAATGCACGTGACTTCAGAAAATTTACTATTCGTACCAGAAATTACATCATGTGCACCATACCTGCAAATTTAGCACAAAGTGTTTCTTGATGTACAGAAATATGAATCCTGTCTGTCGATCCTTGTATTTTTTTTTTTCTTTCATCATCCGCTGAAACTTTAAATTCTTTCAGCTTGGTATTCCAATGTCTTTTCATAGCAAATTTCTGGTACCTGTCGAGTATATGCCTGTATATCGCATAACTGATACTGAGAATTTGTATCCGCCCGCATCTCGTGGTCGTGCGGTAGCGTTCTCGCTTCCCACGCCCGGGTTCCCGGGTTCGATTCCCGGCGGGGTCAGGGATTTTCTCTGCCTCGTGATGGCTGGGTGTTGTGTGATGTCCTTAGGTTAGTTAGGTTTAAGTAGTTCTAAGTTCTAGGGGACTGATGACCTAAGATGTTAAGTCCCATAGTGATCAGAGCCATTTGAACCATTTTTTGAATTTGTATCCTTCTCTCCCGTCAGCCCCATTCATTTTAAAGGCTTGTGACGACCTGTTGCTTGACTGCCTATTTTTGTGCAAACAGCTAATGGACCTGTTAACTTCTTTCATACCATGAACAACTACCGAAGGGTAGACACCACTGACATCACGATTCTGCCAAACTGGAGGAAGTTGAGCCGCCTGCAAAATGCCGGAGCGCAGTCCTAAATAAATGTAGCGCTGTACTGTGTACTTCCGAGAAGTACCGAGCATAGCCGAGACAGGCCGAGCCTCGGCCCGCACGCGGCTCGCACATTGTGCTTGTGTGCAGTTTGGCACTGCATGCCCGACCATCTTTCACAGGGCCTTATCATCAGTGAGTTGCTTTAATTGAATATTACATACCTGCTGAAAATTGTGAACTCTGTTCTTCGCCAAGGAGACACACTCGATAATCACCAAATATTTTTTGATTTCATTTTCCATCTTCAACATCACTGGCATGATGGCTTCGAGGCAACACTTCTAAGCGTGCACTGATTTTTGCTTCCTGTCCTCAGTATAGGCCCTGTGCAAAACTCGTCTACATATTTAATTAATAAAGGCACATGCTAATTGCAACATGTCCACCTAAAGGTATGTACTGACTGCAAAGCACTATGAAAAGAAAGAGTCATTAATGTTTTTGTTTCACAGATTCCTGTAACAGACTTCACTGTAATTACAATGAAATTAATACCCCTAGCTGCATACAGGCGTTGATATAACGGGAACAGTTGAAAATGTGTGCCCCGATCGAGACTCGAACCTGGGATCTCCTGCTTGCATGGCAGACGCTCTATCCATCTCACTTTTTCTAAGGAAAAAAAATCGCATTTGGTTCGCTTTTGTCCGTTGCATCTGCTCGGGTGGACGTAGTAAGACATCCGTTTAAGCTCGTTGTTGATCGATTAACTCAGTTTTTTTATAACAGAGGGCAGCTAAACCTCTGACAGAACACGTTTTTTTGCGTTTTGTTCGCTGTTGATCGTTGTGTTTGGTCGATGTGGGCGTTACATGACATCCGTTCAAGTGCCTTTGTTGATCCTTCCACTTAGTTTTTTTATTACAGAGGCCAACCGGCTCTCTGACCGAACACGCTGAGCTACCGCGCCGGCTCCATGTGAGCCACCGATGACACAGAGGATAGTGTGTCTACAGGGACGTGTTGCTGGTAGGCTCCCGTGAGACCCCCATTCTCAACTTATTGTACCGCACTATATTCTTAGTGCCCTTGCCCATTATACTCATTACTTGCGGCTTTCTGCCGAATCCCGTAAGACTTCGGGTACTGTTTGTGCATCCGCAGCACAGAAGGTTCAAATGGTTCAAATGTCTCTGAGACTATGGGACTCAACTGCTGAGGTCATCAGTCCCCTAGAACTACTTAAACCTAACTAATCTAAGGACATCACACACATCCATGCCGGAGGCAGGATTCGAACCTGCGACCGTAGCGGTCGCGCGGTTCCAGACTGCAGCGCCTAATCCAATCGCATATTAATTTCAATTTTTAATCGTCTGCCCACCTATTTTTCAGTATAACAGAAAATGAAATTGTATCGGAGAAATACTATAGGAACTGAAACGCGATATGTTAATGAAGAATAATTGGTTTCATATTTTAGAACAGATCTCAACTGAACAAAAGTATTTGTAAGTTGATGACGTGCTGTATAACTGTGAAATGGCATACCTACAAACTCCGGCATTTTAAAGTTACCTGGAAGTTCTATAACTGACAATGTGAAATACCTTGGGCTCTAGTCTTCGTCTTATATGAGCATAAATATGGCGACACGTACGAAGTGACAATGAAAACTTGACAGCCCCTTGCTGTACTCAGTTTAATTAGAGGGCTGCACCATTTTGTTCTGGCTTTTGTAGCACCGCGCTTCGGCATTGAGCGTCGGGGTTCTAGTGTGTATCAGGGTTGCAAGCCTATACCTGCAAATAAACACAGAGTTAATTACGTAACCACATTTTTTCTACGTGATAATCAAAACTTCATGGCAACTCTCGGAGGAGTTCTCCACACTACTCAGTGACAAATTATTATAAATATATACGCACCTACCTATAACTTTCTTAAATGTTGTTGCCGCAGTTATGCAATAAAATTCCTAAATAGTAAAAGCCTAGAATCAAATATGACCTCTAGGAATAGGACATATTTCTAATGAAAATCGTGTAGGGCTAAGAAAAACATGACTGCTAACTATTTTTATTTTTCTCTTCGAAATTTAGGGTTTATTTTTTGATATTGCTAAGATGTTATTGAAAAGCAATTTGTTGATATTCTTCGTCATTCTGTTTCGATATTCCTCTGCATTACATTCAGTTTGGCAAATTTACAAACGCGTACATCTGTATACAAAAGAATACGTACCACAAACGATAAATCCGGTGATTAAATATTGTTTCACTGTGCAAATTGGATTAATTTAATAGTATCCATTATGGATGTGAGGAAGCGGTTCTTATGTTTTTACAATAATTGGTGGCATTCAACCGTAATTTTTGTCCTAAGGAATGCTCAACAACGAGTTTCGAGAGACAGTGTTCTAACCATGCACTTACGAAGTGAGGAAAATATAGGTAGCCAATAAAACAGCATTATCGTTCAGGCAGTACCTGCGCTCACTCTGTAATGCCGCGGACATGTCAGTTAACAGTCCCCAGAACTCTGCATAAGTGTCAAAGTGACCTCCTTGGAGCCCACAGCGCAAAAGCAGGACGCGGCTTCGTGCAGTGTACGTTCTGAGGTGGGACCGCCACTGGCAGAAGTGGTTGATTTTAACGTAAGACGAGGACACACGGCCCAAAGTGTTTTTATTACATTTCGTTCTTTGAACGCCGCAATCGTGCCGGTAGACTTTTCAACGTTTTAACCTCATGAACTAAGTTTTACAGCCCGATGGTGAGAGCACAGTCTATCGAAAAGCGCCGTTGACAATGTGTAGGACATAAAGTAAGGTTTAATTCTACACGAACTGGATTAAATTATGGGGGAAAGTACATCTTGGTATTCTTTTCGGAATATCCCTGTAGTACAAGTTTAACATACTTTCTTATTCAATTTTTAAATGACCGGAAAATGAAGGCTTTTCCAAATGTGAAAACATTTCCAAGGTACAACATGGTCATATACCTAGGAACACATACTCTACTCAAATTTAAAAACCGTGTACTCGAGGAAATCCCTCCAGTACTATATTTAATAGTCTACCTGTTACTTATTACTCTACAACGCACCGGTAATAAGCAAGTGAAATCAAATGAAGCGGAAGTATTATCAAGAACCAGTTGTAATTTACATACGACTTGAAACAGAAGCTATTCGAAAGTAATATAAATTTCCATTTTCAAGACAGGTAAAACTGTTAAGACTTTAAAGAAACTCTGTTCATTTTCAAGTATCACGTGTTCCGCTGTAAAAGGCTTTCTGATTCAAGGCGCGAGATGGTGCACGGCCGACGTAATATGACTTAACTATCCAAATGTTATGTATAATACTTTCAAAAAAGGATTTTACTCACTATAGATTCTGTACCTCAAGAATTAACACTACATTTCAAACAGCTTTATTACATTATACAGCAATAAAATGTGTAGAACGCGTAATATTTACAAATGCTACATGAAACACAGGCTCGTTTCTAACAATAACAAGAACTGCGGAAAACAGCGCACACTACTTCTGCCGGTCACTAGTGTGCATGCCTTCGTGTCATTCTAAAATCAATCACTAGGCTGAAATACCAACCAAAAACTTCGCGTCATCCTAGGTGCAGTATTCCGTAGGGACAACACTCATGCCTACAATTATCTATAAGATATCTTTCTTACAGATTTGCTTTTAAATATGTTCGATCCTGAGAAAACACAATCTTTCTTCTTTTTCCCCAGACCTATGTCGCTGCAGATTTCGTAATTTGTAAACAATGACACGGGGCATGTTTATAAGTGCAGTTCCACTGTGAAGGCAACGAGCGAAACCTAAGATTGGACATAATCGTAAACGCAGAAGAAAATATCCTTAAACGTGTATGCGACTGGCACTCCAGAGGCAGGAGACTCGGAGGAATACAAGACCTAAGTGTTGCAAGAAAACAAGAGCAGTCGCTAGAATTGTGCAGAAGTCAAAGCTCTGACATAACATCGAGCCATTTTTTGCTACCCTCATTTCTCTACGTACAAAAGAATGTAGTGTTGATTTTATTTATTTTTTTCCTCTTTGACCCAGTATCATCATTCCACAAGTGATTTACGTTAGTGGATACAATTATTTTTTGACTATTCCTTGTCTTATCGAAAGCAATGGAAATGTAGTTGATGGATGGGGCAAATACACTTTAAATCTCCTCGAGTTGGCGAGCTGGCTGAGATGGTGTATGGGCGTTGTGCCCTTCTTCCCCACTCTTCTCTATGGCTTTAAAACATTGGCCCGTAGTTAATCGGTCTAGGGGCCCAAACAGCAGGTGCTCCCATTTAATTCTCTCTATCTACATTCTGTACTCATATCTCGAGGAATTCGCATTTATGTAGGAACAGCTACGCAGCAGCACTTCCTCTTGATGGTCGGGAAATTCTCTCAATTAACAAATGTGCAAAATGTCCGCTCATTTATTGAAACAAGTCTATCCTAATAATTACGTTAAACTCAAATACTTTTGCATTGTCCAAAGCCCTTTAAAGTCACATTTGCAGGATGGCCGTTGATATATTGCAACAACGTACATATAAGTTGAGAATATAAATAAAGAATTACTTAACATATATTAGTATAAGCGGTTGTGTCGATTGTGGCGTGCAACCGCTGAAACATTAGAATAATTACGAAGCAGTTCTATTCTATTCTATTCTATTTCACTGAGACACAATCTTACTAGCCGTGCTCATAGTTACACACAGCAACGGAATTAATCTAAATGTCTATGTAATTTAATTTAGTGTAATATTTTGTGAATTCAGTAATATTATTTAATCTTGTGTTTCATATATGTTGCAAGCTATTGTTCCAATTAAACGGGGTCTTGGCATAGCTAAAGGTTCCGTGTTACAAATCCTGTGAATGGTCCAGCACGAAACAACGCTTCTGAATTACTCAATCTACGAAGTCCGATAAAGGAATATTTTCAGAAGAGTCACGCACGGTCAAACTTACAGTGAACGGACCTTACTCAAAAAGCCATTGTCAGTCGCCTAAAGTTTATGTTAAGCACCGTTAGAAATTTATACTCTGATCACATACTATTACCAAATCTATTATTGTTTGTCTGTTCTCTCATATTCTCAAACCAGACCGGAAAAGCCACGATAAATGGAAGCCCTCATGCGATTTTGATAGCTAGTGCCGGTTACTACACTGAAGTGCGAAACTTAAGAAGGGAAGTAACTATATTACACTTTTATTGAAAGACGACGTGTTCAAATATTTGGAGGTCAGTAAGCCTATGCAGCATTCCCACAGTATAACGTTTGGACTACCAAAACGATCGTCCGGCGTTGTACCTGAAAGGGTTACGTGTTACCACCTCCCGACATATGAGAGTACGCCCTGAATGGTCGAACATGATAGTTTTGATGGCTCAGGTGTTATGGTGTGGGAGACATAATGTCCGTGACCGTATTGACCTCCAAATCTTTGAATAAGAGACATTCACCTGCCAACGTCACTGTCACACCGTACACCTTACCCACGCGTGACTTTTCGGTGTTGAATTAGGCTCTGACGTCCTTTGTACGGATGAATGCGCGACGGCATCGAACTGTGCAGGTGGAGGAGGATATTCGGAGAATGGATTGGTTTGCCAGTTATACTATCTTAAATCCCACCGGGCAGGTGTGGAATTTGTTGGGGAGACGAATTCCAGTACGTCCATGTGCACGAATCACTATGCATCAAGTGCCAACCGTGCTCTGGGGAATGGGACACCCTACGAGAAGAACTGAGTACTAATAATGTGGTCAGCATGCACTGCTGTTCGTAGTGATCGCACATTCCATTAATAATCACTTCCCACCCTTCGCAATTCTCTGGGAACCATCACAACCGCGTTGACTTCAGTGCCTTTGCACGAAAATGTCATTTCTGTTCGTCTCATTGGGTATTTCTTTCGTTTACGTTCTAGTAGGTCTTCCTGCGTATAGTCGTAGCTTCATCGAACTATGGTAACTGGCAGTGACACACCACGCGGAAGTTGTTTTCGTCCTTAAGTTTTGCACACCAGTGTGTATTCAGATTACTCATATGGGATTGAGTTTGACATTGCTAATAAAAATTATCCCAGTTCCGCATATAAACGTAACTTTTCGAAGTCCAGAACTGTGCAACCACAAAAACAGTTCAAAATGACTGCAAATCATGTTTGGCAATAAACATGGCCGGCTGACTGATTGACACCTCGGACGGCCTATCGAAGGTCTCTTATAGTCTAGTCTGGCGCGCGTACTGTTGTTAACAGTCACCAAATTCACATTTGGTGTCTTATTCAGAGGTCTCCTGTTGAATATGGGCATGTCACCTATGCAAGGGTGCGTCTTTTTGTCGCCCATTTTATTACACGATCAGAAATTTAATCTTATTAACAGCATTCGAATAATCTTAAATGAATTAATTAATTTTTTTCTTACAATTACCTGATTACAAAGAAAACATCATTAACTGCTGTGCACCACTACGATTTTATTGTTTCATGGGAAAGAGCAGATTGCGAGCTTCTATGTAGTGCGTGTTACTGGTAATGGGATCTGTTTTTAGTATCTATTTTTTACAGTCAAAGCACGATCACTCTCTTTGTTAACGGCAAATTGCCAGTTTCTATATGTTTCTTGATGGGCAGAGTATTTCCGTTTCTTATGGTAATATCTCATGCTAATTTTTGATTGTCTGCGTTAATTTTATCTTCGTTATCTTTTTATAAAAGAACATTAAAGGCTATGTTACATACGAAATTCATTACTTTCCCTCAGAAATAGTTAATAATAAACAATTCAACAACCGGATACTTATTCTATATTACTTTAATTTTAACTTAATCCGTCGTTCATACCCCTATTGCACGTGTTAACAAAGACATCGATTTTTAAAGTTATTACGCTTTTATCTGTCTTTAATGTTCTGAAGCTCTTGCAAAGCCATCACTAATCGTGTAGACATTTTTTCTCTCTAGTCGCCACCTTTTGATTGAAATATCACGCCCTGGTGTAATTATATGGATTCACGCACTTTAATAATGTGCGTGGTGCTTTTTAAATCTCGCAGGAGCTTGCTAGGCGCAGGCACGTGTTTGCCATGGAAACAGTCACCGCGCCGGCGCCTGACCACCTCCTGCCTTCCACCTGGGACAGCTTATCTGTCTGCCCATCGACTCTGCACACCCACGGGACTCATCCCCGTAGTCTACAATCTCTTGCCTGGGTCATCTCCTTCTCCTTCTCCTTCTTTGTACTACGCCCGCTGCCTTCGTCAGTCTGTCGCAAATGCTGCCAAACCCCCTCTCGACTGGTCGGCCGTACTCGCGCCATCTCTTACGCAGATAGCACGGAGGGCTCTCATCTTAGTATCTCACCCGGCAGTCTACAAACCACTTGGAAAAATTATCTTGTCTAGCCTTGTTTCATGTCTTGATCTACATGCAGTCTCCCAGATGCATATCACGTCGTAATAGTAGAACCGTCAAAACTGTTCAAAAATGGTTCAAATGGCTGTGAGCGCTATGGGACTTAACATCTGAGGTCATAAGTGCCCTATAACTTAGAACTACGTAAACCTAACTAACCTAACGACGTCACACACATCCATGCCCGAGGCAGGATTCCAACCTGCGACCGGAGAGGTCGCGCGGTTCCAGACTGAAGCGGCTAGAACTGCTCGCTCACAGCGCCCGGCTGTCAAACTGTAAGTAACGTTTTATTTACAATGTATTTACTTCATTACCATCTAACCCAAACATTAACATTTATAAGACAGTTCATTAGCGACATAATATGGATGTTTCATAATTATAGACGTAAGTACATTATAGTCACTCTAATATAAATGACATTCCTATTTATACACGATCTCACAAAAGTTGTATTCACAGGTACTTGAAAATGGCGATAAGTACAGAAACAGTCTGTCGTTAAAAAAGAAAAGCTATTGTAAGCGGCTACTGTGATGCAAATTTTCGATAATAACATTACTTGACATATTCTATACTGCTGGCCCCAAATAAGAAGAAAAACTAGGCTTTCGATAGCTGATTGGCGTTTATCTTCAAGTGGCTGGCGATCCAGATTTTTTCAAAACTAACCTGTGACCATTCGTGACGCCATTCTTTGTAAACACTTAATATATTTTGCAATTCCTGTCTGGTATGAGACCCACATACACAAGCGATGTGCTGAGAGGCAACGTAAAACTCAGCTGAAATTTCTTTACTTAGACAGGCTTTGGTTTCATCGGCAGTGGAGGTTTCTTTCGAATCTTCCATCTCAGAGAAATTAATTTTTGCCTCCGTGTTATATTTATCAGAGTAGAGCTCCTTTCTAGTGTCTCACGTCTCTAAGTCCAAGCTCCAAATAGGCCAAATATTTGCCGCAGATTTCTTTCGAATCTTCCATCTCAGAGAAATTAATTTTTGCCTCCGTGTTATATTTATCAGAGCAGAGCTCCTTTCTTGTGTCTCACGTCTCTAAGTCCAAGCTCCAAATAGACCAAATATTTGCCGCAGCTAAACACTGGAAAACCGCGAGAGATGGCGAAAGCGCCACAGCGGGCACCGAACCTGTCCTTCCGTTGCCGGTACTCGTCTCGGCGCTGGTGCTGCAACGCCGTGCCGTGAGAAGTCGGCTGCTGGCGGCGCCCACGCATGCGCCAGGCGAGGCAGATAGAGAGCGCGGCCGTGGCGTGGGTACGGCGCCCGACAAAGGCCTCCTGCGGCCGCTGCTGTCCCGCCACCGGACACTCACAACCAGCGCGGTCCTGTGGTTACAGTAGCGAGGAGCCGAGGTGTCCCAACACACTCCATTCAACGTGGCCCACTGTGCAAGGAAATACTGGGCAAACGCGGGCGAGAAACTAAAGTCTGTACTGTCACCGGTTGGGAACTAAGTTCCGAACTTCTGATGCCCGCGCGGCGCGTACTTTCACCAGGGCCTCTTTGCAGTTCATTTAATGGTTATTTACGTTAAACTGGCAGGAGGTAAAACATTCGTGTGTAAGTTATTTCACGTCCGGTTATTGTTTTGTAAACATTACATAATCGATGTGGAAGACTATATATACACAGCAGTACACAGAAGATCAGAGAGGAAGAAAACTACAACCAGCTGTACTTTTGGAGAGAATAATTTACATCTACCCATCTAGTTTCAGACCTTGGCCTGTCATCAGATGTCACCAACAATTTCTGCTAAAATGTATTTTTTCATACAATATAACAGAATATTGATGTTTTTGCATTTTTATTTACTAGACGAAAAATTTTGCTTTCTACTTTACGTCAATAAACAACATTCTGTGTTGTAATGTACACTCCTGGAAATTGAAATAAGAACACCGTGAATTCATTGTCCCAGGAAGGGTAAACTTTATTGACACATTCCTGGGGTCAGATACATCACGTGATCACACTGACAGAACCACAGGCACATAGACACAGGCAACAGAGCATGCACAATGTCGGCACTAGTACAGTGTATATCCACCTTTCGCCGCAATGCAGGCTGCTGTTCTCCCATGGAGACGATCGTAGAGATGCTGGATGTAGTCCTGTGGAACGGCTTGCCATGCCATTTCCACCTGGCGCCTCAGTTGGACCAGCGTTCGTGCTGGACGTGCAGACCGCGTGAGACGACGCTTCATCCAGTCCCAAACATGCTCAATGGGGGACAGATCCGGAGATCTTGCTGGCCAGGGTAATTGACTTACACCTTCTAGAGCACGTTGGGTGGCACGGGATGCATGCGGACGTGCATTGTCCTGTTGGAACAGCAAGTTCCCTTGCCAGTCTAGGAATGGTAGAACGATGGGTTCGATGACGGGTTGGATGTACCGTGCACTATTCAGTGTCCCCTCGACGATCACCAGAGGTGTACGGCCAGTGTAGGAGATCGTTCCCCACACCATGATGCCGGGTATTGGCCCTGTGTGCCTCGGTCGTATGCAGTCCTGATTGTGGCGCTCACCTGCACGGCGCCAAACACGCATACGACCATCATTGGCACCAAGGCAGAAGCGACTCTCATCGCTGAAGACGACACGTCTCCATTCGTCCCTCCATTCACGCCTGTCGCGACACCACTGGAGGCGGGCTGCACGATGCTGGGGCGTGAGCGGAAGACGGCCTAACGGTGTGCGGGACCGTAGCCCAGCTTCATGGAGACGGTTGCGAATGGTCCTCGCCGATACCTCAGGAGCAACAGTATCCCTAATTTGTTGGGAAGTGGCGGTGCGGTCCCCTACGGCACTGTGTAGGATCCTACGGTCTTGGCGTGCATCCGTGCGTCGCTGCGGTCCGGTCCCAGGTCGACGGGCACGTGCACCTTCCGCCGACCACTGGCGACAACATCGATGTACTGTGGAGACCTCACGCCCCACGTGTTGAGCAATTCGGCGGTACGTCCACCCGGCCTCCTGCATGCCCACTATACGCCCTCGCTCAAAGTCCGTCAACTGCACATACGGTTCACGTCCACGCTGTCGCGGCATGCTACCAGTGTTAAAGACTGCGATGGAGCTCCGTATGCCACGACAAACTGGCTGACACTGACGGCGGCGGTGCACAAATGCTGCGCAGCTAGCGCCATTCGACGGCCAACACCGCGGTTCCTGGTGTGTCCGCTGTGCCGTGCGTGTGATCATTGCTTGTACAGCCCTCTCGCAGTGTCCGGAGCAAGTATGGTGGGTCTGACACACCGGTGTCAATGTGTTCTTTTTTCCATTTCCAGGAGTGTATAAAGAATAATTTTTTCTCGAAAAGTAATAACGTACATAGGCCTACATAACCTACAAAACCACAAAACCAAGTTTATTCTGATATATTATAGGACAAAAATATGATATTTGCGTGACAAACTCTTGTGTCTGTCTGTGATGGGCACAGGCTCAAAAATAGTTACAGTGAAATAAATCATTCATTCAAAAAGTGTGGGTGGCTGCAGTTCTTCACGATTTTCGAAAACAGTTGCAATGTTCTCAAGTCACTATCGACAGAATAATCTACATCAATTCCACATATAAAAATTTATGCATGTGTGTGTGTGTGTGTGTGTGTGTGTGTGTGTGTGTGTGTGTGTGTGTGTGTGTGTGTGTGCCACATTTCCTTCTAAACCACTGGATCGATACCAAACAAACTTGATACACATACCAGTTATTGGCTGGAAAGCTGTGGAGTAAGAACCATCTTGTTCCTGCATCATTGGGGATGGGAGTAAAAAGGATTAGTAACACCTGATATCTTGGCTGCACTGCAGGACAAACATGTTGTGCAGGTAGTATCAGAATGCATTCCAGGAGGTATGCATGGCTAAGCAGAGACAGATGAGCAGGAAACAGATAATAAGAGAGGGAGGAGGAATGGTTAGAGAGGGGGGAGAAAGAAATAGACATAGAGAGAGGGGAGGGTGGGATGAACATATTGAGAGGGGAGGATAAATGGAGAGGGGAGGGAGGGGAAGATGAACAGAGAGGGGGTAGGAAGAGATGAGCAGAGGGAGGGTTGAGGAGGACATGGACTGAGATATGCAAAAGGTCAGAGAGAGGGTCATGTGATCGATATCAAACAAACTTGATACACATACCAGTTATTGGCTGGAAAGCTGTGGAGTAAGAACAATCTTGTTCCTGCATCATTGGGGATCGGAGTAAAAAGGATTAGTAACACCTGATATCTTGGCTGCACTGCAGGACAAACATGTTGGAGGTGCAAGGGGAGATGTATGTGGCAGATGGAAGATGAGGCATGATGGTGCGCAGATGACAGAGGAAGTTGTGGTGACTAGATAGAAGTACTGTGGGTGTAAGATATCCCTACAACCCCCAGGGATGCAGATAAGGATGACAAGAGGGTGACTTGTAAATACGTTTGTACTCTGAGCTTTCACATCAGCATACCTGAGTAAACTCTTCTCGTTTTACAAACCATATTACATCAAATAATATGCTCTAAAGCTAACTCTCCTGTATTTAGTTGACTTGGTATTCTATCCATTATTGAGTGATTTAGGTGACAGAATTGAAATGCAGATGTTCCAGTAACACCAAGTTGTTTTTAACCTGAACTAGACTCAGAACAGCTTCTGAGGATGAATGTCCACACAACTTGATTAGAACTGAAACATCAGTTCCTGACGATTCCTAACAGGTGATCACGATGAAGAAGTCCAAGAATGTTGGAGTGGCGATGAGCAAGGTGGTACCATAGATGAATAGGGATATGGTTGCACGAGGCGTTGAGGTCGTAGAAATTCTATCAATGAGCAGCTCAGTGCCATAGTGATAAAGTCCCACGAGGCGATCGCTTGTAGGTAGTCGAGATGAAGGTCCAACGAAGTGGGGCCCTTGGGAGCAGCTCATGGTGAGGGCTAAATGGCACTGTCTGATGGGTAGCAGCTGAGGAAGGAGTTAAATCTTTGAGGGGGCACGCAATCTTACAGTACAGACATACCTTCCATCTGAGACGGAGTAGCACTGAGTGTTGATGATTTCAGGGTGTTCCATTTTCAACACTGTTCGACAAGCACAAAGGAAAGTAGACGGATCTTAATACGCCACATTATCAATTCAGGATTACAAGATCCTGTTTCCGAAAGCACCAGCAACTATGGAATAGTTCAGTGCAGCTGCACAATATACTTGGTGCTCACTAACAAGGCAGGCTGCTGAACTGTTGCTGCTGCTCCTGCTAGACCCAGAGCGTTGCTGAGGCGATATGATTGTTGCACATGATGACCCAGGCCACGGTGTTCGTAGCCAGCAATTTGACAGTCCAGGTCAAATTGTTGTAAGCTATCCTCCATAAGGCGTCAATATTCCTGCACAAAATTAAGGAAATTGGTAAGTATCATGCATGCATACATGTAGAATATATATATACATCCGTCATTAATAATAGTTTCTTATACTTACACTGTGTTTCACCGACGGTAAGTGATTTTATCCACTCATCGCCTCCATCGTCTGGTAAATTGCGAGCATTTAGACCTCCCCTACGTTTCCATCAATGTCATCTAGAACAAAAAAGAAAATAATCATTAGTATTACATGAAAACATTTAAAAAGAAGAAATTATTTGCAGAGGAAGTAGAAGTAATACTATTTACGTATCTGATTCTCCACAATCGGCGCAAAATCCTATGAACTTCGGATTGAGAGTTGCGAATCTAGGTCACAACCACCTTCCTCTAAATCGGCTACGAGGGAAGCTGTGGTGATATTATGCTCAGAACCGAGTCACCAACATACGACAAACGACCGTTCTTACCAGCGCGATCACAACTACCAAAGTCGAATTGCCATTGATACTGATACAATAATCGATGCTGAGACACTGCAGTGATCTTACTGTATGCATGCCGCAGACGTTGCGTCACGTGGCAGCTCTTAGAAATTGAGATGCAGCATGATGCTGACGAATGATTCATGACTGTCTGCCGCAGTAGTACATGTCCAAAGCCTGAAATACTTACATGAAGCCTGTAAGTGGAGTTATGGAGGAATATGACGTGAATAAATAAATACAAAAATATAAAGCTTTTTTAAAAATTGTTTATCGATAATCAGACTTAAAAGTATTTGTACATGTTCTGAAGCACACAAATGACTACAGCCTCTGTTATCACCATAATATTTGCTTCAGTTTGTAAGTTGCTGGACATCCATACTGCTCACGATTCTGTACTGATGCAGTCTTCAAGATCTTACAGATCCACAAAACTTTTTCATGGCCTTTGACGTAAACTATGCTGTCTTTATGATCATAAATTCGGAGTGGTATTACCATATTTTCATATGACGCTCCTTCAGCATTCCACGACACTCTATGATGATGGTGAGTCAGCCAAGCGATGGTTCGAAGATTCTGTACTGTACTAAATTGTTTAGGTCAAGCAGCGATTGTAGAATACTTCGTTAACATTTGTCCAGTGTTCTAGGTTGCGGCGAATGCAACATATTCAAACGCAAACTGCTCACACTCTTCGTAAAAACCCTGGATATTGACAACTATACTGACACTCTGAAATTCCGTTGTGAGATATGATGTATGTGGTGCTATACCTCTACATTTACACTGCACGTTGTGTGATTCCTGTGAGAGGGAGTAATTTACGAGATGATCGTATACTAGTAACACATATGCTGCTGTACCTGGAGGGATGTTTTTCGATGATTCAAATTCAGTACGAACGTCTACAGTACCAGATTTCACTTTCTCGTTTTGCTTGGAGTAATAAATTACCACGATAGGTGCTAACTCTTTAAACTTCTTAGGACTGAGTATATGGTTAAATTAATCACGTTCATAGTAAGAAGAGCAAAACCACAGATACATATCACACAGTCGATCAGCAATGCTTTTGCTCCAGTCAAGCTGTAAGTTATCATATGGAAAAAAAACTCTGACTTTAGGTACATTTTAGCACTGGCTAGTTTGCAGTTCTCAAATTCACTCGATTCGTTTTTCAGACTCCCCTCTCCTGTCTGTTTGTAGCACTAAAATAGTAAATCGAGGCATTTCTCGGTGAAAATATGATGTAATCGTCCAAGATTCTCTTCCTGTCTCTGGAAGGAATGGATACTCGTAAAGTTCAAATGAATGCAAAGCTGGTGGTAATTGGACTCTTGCCTGCAACGCATTCAAAACTTTCAAGCGTTCTTTGGCTGATACCGATAAAAGAGGTGCTTCACACAGAACTTTATCCAACATAATGTTACTATGATCTTCTGACCCTCCCTGAATATATGAGTTATTATCCGTAGCACATTAGATTAGAATTAGCTCCAGCATAGCAATCATTACAATGCGTGTATTATCTGTAAAGAGGCCATGAACATTTTGAGTGGGATGTAGGAGCTAAAGAGGGATCGCCTTTGACGATTTTTTCTTCTTGAGTGGCAAGGTGTGAGAAATAGTTTGACGGCTACTTCCCTGATTCGCTTGCAAAGGGACTTGGGCTCTCTGTGGGTTTTTCAGTCATTTGAAGGTGTTCGTTAGGTAGTTGTACGAGTGCGTGACAGTAACTATTCACATGTAAAATACCGAATAACTGAAGATTACATTATCTTTGATAGTCCTGTGGGGGTGCAATAATGGCTCGAGGCACCTTGTATTTGTGCCAATGTCGTGATAGGGCCTGGCCTACATTCGCAAGTTGGCGGACATTTCCCGGATACTCGTCTAATTTTTGAAAAAGACGAGTTGCCTGGCCTTTTATCTTCTCAGCTACGTATTTTTCTCCAGTCAGCTCGTGTATTTCTCTCGTCCTGGCCCACCTTGTGGCGCCTAGGCTCCACTTCAAACACCTGTTTTGTGGTGGTTACAAACTGCGTGTAATAGAGTCCCCAAGACGTCGAGCCGTACAGCAGGGAGGGTTGTACCGTTGCTCTATAGTTTTAATTTCGTTGACGAGTTTAGATTTCTACTAGTGAAAAACGGCTTGAATGCCTGGATCATCATCATAGTATTCAATTTTCTATCTCGTATGTATAGGATAAGTCATCCCTTTATCCAGCGTTACTCCCAGGTATTCCGTCGTCGTAGTCCAGGTATTGGCTGTCCACTGATGGCAAGACGCATCCTCAGTTACGGCCGTTTCTTCGTAAACAGTATTGCTGCAGTTTCCGTAGGGTTTAGGGCGATTTTATTGCTCTTTGCCCGTTGTTCGGTGACGACAAGTTGTCGCTGCATCCTGTTGACAAGTTGCTCGATGTTCCTTCCAGAGGCTAGGAAGGCCGCGTCATCGGCGTACAGACAGGCGGTGACGTGTTGAATGGTGGGGATGTTGTTAATATACGAATTAAACAGGCATGGCGATATCACCGCTCCCAGTGGGATGCCAGCTGAGACAGTTTTCAGTGATGATTTCTTCCCATTTATTTGTACAAACAGACGCCTGTCCTGCCAAATGCTATCAATCAGCTTGATGTAACAGTCGGGGAGACGGGTTTGATCGACTAGTTTGACTATAAGCTTGTCCCGCCACACCAGTTCGTATGCCTTTTCGACATCTAGGAAAACTCCAACTGTGGAGTTCCGTCTATTCAGGGTGAGTTGTAAGGACTCTGTGATCCGAAGCAGTTGAAGCTCCGCCGATAACCGTGGCTGGACGCCAAACTGTTCGTGGCGGATGATGTTATTTTCTTCCAGATAGTCTTTAAGACGCTGTAACAGCACCCATTCCAATATTTTGCCTAGTGTGGACAACAGAGTAATTGGGCGGCAGCTGTCTGGCAACGTTGGGTTTTTTTCCTCTTTTGGGAATAGGGATCGTCTTCACCGTCTTCCAGTCTGCTGGGACGTAGCCGTTGAGTAAGCAGCTGCTGATTATTCGACTTAAGAGAACGATGGCCTTTCGCGGAAGATGTTTACGTTCGGCGTTGATCACAGAGTTCTTACCAGGCGCTGGATTGTTCATCTCGAGTTTTTTTTAACTTCAGCAGGAGTGCTAAGAACAGGGCTCTGTTGTTAGGGGAGTTGGCGGAAGTCGGCGATTCGCTGTCGGTTACAGTCCTCTTCCCTTGCGTCCTCTGCACCATGTGGGGGTGGAGCTGACATATGGTGTTTATATACGTCGGCATACAATTCAGCCTGGCCACGAGAGTCGTAAATGAGACCATCGGGTCCGCGTATTGCCGTCTTTCGTGGTCTTAGTTGGCGTAGTGCCCTGACAAGTTGCCACTCTTTCCTAGTCTGGAGAAACATTTCGTCCATCTTTGTTTCCCAGAGGTCTTCACGCCATAATTCAGCTCGGCGGCGTAGCTCCCGGGACAAACGATGCGTCAGTCGGCTATCTTCTGGATGTCTGTATCGTTGCCATCTTTTTCTGCATTCTGGGCGATGCTTAATGTCGGTGAGGTGAGGACGGAATGTTTCAAACTGATGCTCATGACTAAGATATCAGTCGCTGCACGTCTTGTTGCCCGTCGGGTTTTAGCTGTCAAAGTTACCAAAGCGAGGTCAATTTCCGAATTGCAGAGTCTGTTTGGGTCATCGGACATTACGGTTGAGGTATGATAATATTCTTCTCGGGCTTGCAGCCGGATCATAACGTCTTCATGACACAATATTTCCGCGGTCCAACTGGCCGCCATCTTCAGGTGAGAGTGCTGGTGCACGATCTCGCCGGAACTGACTTCCCAGCGCAAGCGGTGCCCCCTATATAGCCCGCTGTCTAAGTGGAGACGTCCTTTTTGTCATCTCCGGGGGTAACAGGTGCGAACCTATTGATAGTCTCAATCGTCTCAGTTCGTCGTTTCTGAGGCTTCGCATCTTCTTTCATATTTCTCCGATAGTGCCGTTTGTGTCGCACTAGGACGAAATCGTCCGTTTCTGCAAAGCTGTCGTCTCTTTCCAGTGGCTCTTGATCCATCAGTTCCATGTTCCAGCCGAATTCCAGCGGTGTCGTCCTGTCCTGACCCACATCAGAACACCGTGAATTCATTGTCCCAGGAAGGGGAAACTTTATTGACACATTCCTGGGGTCAGATGCATCACACGATCACACTGACAGAACCACAGGCACATAGACACAGGCAACAGAGCATGCACAATGTCGGCACTAGTACAGTGTATATCCACCTTTCGCAGCAATGCAGGCTGCTATTCTCCCATGGAGACGATCGTAGAGATGTTGGATGTAGTCCTGTGGAACGGCTTGCCATGCCATTTCCACCTGGCGCCTCAGTTGGACCAGCGTTCGTGCTGGACGTGCAGACCGCGTGAGACGACGCTTCATCCAGTCCCAAACATGCTCAATGGGGGACAGATCCGGAGATCTTGCTGGCCAGGCTAGTTGACTTACACCTTCTAGAGCACGTTGGGTGGCACGGGATACATGCGGACGTGCATTGTCCTGTTGGAACAGCAAGTTCCCTTGCCGGTCTAGGAATGGTAGAACGATGGGTTCGATGACGGTTTGGATGTACCGTGCACTATTCAGTGTCCCCTCGACGATCACCAGAGGTGTACGGCCAGTGTAGGAGATCGTTCCCCACACCATGATGCCGGATGTTGGCCCTGTGTGCCTCGGTCGTATGCAGTCCTGATTGTGGCGCTCACCTGCACGGCGCCAAACATGCATACGACCATCATTGGCACCAAGGCAGAAGCGACTCTCATCGCTGAAGACGACACGCCTCCATTCGTCCCTCCATTCACGCCTGTCGCGACACCACTGGAGGCGGGCTGCACGATGTTGGGGCGTGAGCGGAAGACGGCCTAACGGTGTGCGGGACCGTAGCCCAGCTTCATGCAGACGGTTGCGAATGGTCCTCGCCGATACCCCAGGAGCAACAGTGTCCCTAATATGCTGGGAAGTGGCGGCGCGGTCCCCTACGGCACTGTGTAGGATCCTACGGTCTTGGCGTGCATCCGTGCGTCGCTGCGGTCCGGTCCCAGGTCGACGGGCACGTGCACCTTCCGTCGACCACTGGCGACAACATCGATGTAGTGTGGAGACCTCACGCCCCACGTGTTGAGCAATTCGGCGGTACGTCCACCCGGCTTCCCGCATGCCCACTATACGCCCTCGCTCAAAGTCCGTCAACTGCACATACGGTTCACGTCCACGCTGTCGCGGCATGCTACCAGTGTTAAAGACTACGATGGAGCTCCGTATGCCACGGCAAACTGGCTGACACTGACGGCGGCGGGGCACAAATGCTGCGCAGCTAGCGCCATTCGACGGCCAACACCGCGGTTCCTGGTGTGTCCGCTGTGCCGTGCGTGTGATCATTGCTTGTACAGCCCTCTTGCAGTGTCCGGAGCAAGTATGGTGGGTCTGACACACCGGTGTCAATGTGTTCTTTTTTCCATTTCCAGGAGTGTATTTTGCGCGCCATCGACGGCTGCCGCGAGCACTCTTGTTTACCGGTAGAAGCGGTGTTGGTGTCAGTTGCGCCTGCTGTTCTGTAGTCGCTGACCCGCCAGGCGGTTGCATAGCTCAGCCCGAGTGAAACGTTGAAATCTCTTAAACCATGACCATAGCCTGCGTCGTCTCCCTCAGATGCCCGTCTGCCGGTGCCGAAGTCGTCAGAGGTGGAGTGGCCGAGGGGGCGTGCGGCGGGGCAGACCCCGCCCACCGGCGATCGACCCCCTCCCACGCGCGCGCTGCACGGTTTGCTCGCGTTGACATCGCGCTCTCTACTGTGCGACGCGGCTGTGAGGACAGCCTGTGCAAGGTTGCTTGAATAAGCGCCTGTCAATACTCTCGCTGTCTGCCTGTACGCCCCGGTGTAAGTCTGCCCTCACCGTCACCATTTTTCCCACTCATTCTCACAAGTAGCTGCCCAGAGTAGGCCAGTTGGCTACAATACTCCAGAGTAGAGTATTCAATCTTTTATGTTGAGTATCAAACTTTCACCTGCACTATGTATACCTATTACAGCAGTCGACAAAATGACGCGGTACCATACCCAGAAACTTTTATGTCGACTGACTCTGGCCGCGGAAGCCTACGCAATTCTATTACACCAGGTTTAACAATATCGCGTTCCTTACATTTAGAACCTTTCATTCGTTTCTTGGAGTCGTTGTCTTTCCTGTCTGTATCAGGCGTAGGACCTATATAAAATTTTGGCACATGCTTGCATCCCTTTCGATAGCTGCTTGTCACAAGTTGTAGTTTTGAAGAAGAATAGCTTTGATAAACCCAGTATTGTCTCTGATTTCGTATTCACAGTCTGTACTGCATCCGTAGTTAAACATACAGGATTGGTACCTATCACATATGGCTCATCCTTTCTGGCCCCATGTACGGTGTCTAAACCTTTATCCTTGTGTTTGTTAATGTAATCGTTAGTAGTGTTTCCTTCTTCATCTTCATCTTCATCTTCTTCTTCTCCTGTTCTTTTGCCTCAGTCTGTGATTTGTGAGGATTTTTTCTGACTTTCAGTTATTGGTTTTAAATGTCTCTGAGAGAAAATGTTCCCGTTGCTAATATCTTAATTCTAATAATCATAATTTCCGTCGAATAGCCTTTTGTTTATCGATTAATCTTCGCCATCGACATCATCTCATATGCTAAACCATTCTCGAGATAGTGTATGACTTATACACTGAAGCGCCAAAGAAACAGGTATAGGCATGCTTATTCAAATACAGGGATATCTAAACGGCAGAATACGTCTCTGCGCTGGGCAACGCATATATAAGACAACAAGTGTCTGGCGCATTTGTTAGATCGATCACTGTTGCTAAGGGGGGATTTTCCCGCACGACATTTCACGAGTGTGTCATGAATATCAGGAATCTGGTACAACATCAAATCTCCGACATCCCTGCGGCCGGAAAAAGTTTCTGCAAGAATGGGACCAACGACAACTGAAGAGAACCGCAAAACGTGACAGACGTGCTACTCTTCCGCAAATTGCTCCAGATTTCAGTGCTGTGCCATCAACCAGGGTCCGAGTGTGAACCATTCAATGAAACATCGAGACGGATTTTCGGAGTCTAAGGCCCACTCGTGTACCCATGATGACGGCACGACACAAAGCGTTATGCCTCGCCTGGGCTCGTCAACACCGACATTAGACTGTTGATGACTGGAAGCATGTTGCCTAGTCGGACGAGTCTCGTTTCAAATTGTATCGAGATGATAGACGTGTACGGGTATGAAGACAACCTCATAAATCCGTGGACCTTGCATGTCAGCAGGGGACTATTCAAGCTGGCGGAGGCTCTGTAATGTTTGCAGTTGGAATGATCTGGCACACTTGATACGTCTAGATACGACTCTGACAGGTGACACGTACGTTAGCATTCTGTCTGATAACCTGCATCCATCGATGTCCATTGTGCGTTCCGATGGACATGGGCAATTTCAGCAGGACAATGCGATACCCCACACATCCAGAATTGCTATAGAGCGGTTCTAGGAACACTCTTCTGATTTTAAACACTTCTGCTGGCTACCAAACTCCCCAGATAGGAACATTATGTAGCATACCTAGGATGCCTTGCAACGTACTGTTCAAAAGAGATCTCCACCTCGTACTGTTACCTATTTATGGACAGCCCTGTAGGGTTCATGGTGTGAATTCCCTCCAACACTAGTTCAGACATTAGTCGAGTCCACGGGGCGTCGTGTTGCGGCACTTCTGCGTGCTCGCGGAGGCCCTACACGATATTACGCAGATGCACCAGTTTCTTCGGTTCTTCAGTACTCTGAAACTACTAGTGGTGATGGGATGAAACTTCTGTATCTATTGTATGGAGAAAGCCTAGCATATCCACTAGTCTTCCCCTGAATTTCTCAGTTCCATGATTCAACATGTCACCTTTTTTTGTCTACTGCCTCTATAAGACATTTCATCTCCGTTAACTTGACATTGATTAATATTTCTGTCAATGCATAGACGCTGTTGTTTCACACCCTGAGAATGAGTTTATGATGCTAGTGCGAATTTGGCCGTACTCTAAAATTATTAGTGAACTTGGTTTGCTTAAGCAAATTCTCCTGAAAGCTTCGTCTGCATCGACGTTCACTCAATTTTCTCGTTTTATCAGTCACCAGAAAGCCTTAGTGTGCGATTTCAACTATGCCCACACATGCAAAAAAAAAAAAAAAATCATTGAAGAAGATGTCTGTACATATGAGCTTCAGGAATATGTTTTAAATTGATATTGCCCTGTTTTACTGCAATGATAAAATTCACATTATCCATCACAACTGCTTTGGAATAACATCAGCTTACATATGACAGCGAAAAAAAATATTTGCGTATCTGATCCTGGTCTTCTACTACATTATTTACTGTGAATACACTGTTCCGGTTTACACCCTTTGGAAGGAATACCACTGTCCTCGCTAAATGGCATGTAAATTTCCCTCTAATAACTAGTATTTAGGTTGAAATAGAGTTTTTCAGAATATATATGTTACAGTCAAAATTGTTTTTAGTTAGAACGCTCTCTTACTAGTTAAAACTAGCTTATACTGAGCCACTTCATCAAAACGTGTTTTACCTAGTTAAAATTAGTTTTAACTGACTTTCACTTTTGACCAGCAGTAAATTCTAGTTGTAACTAAGGCTCTCAGTATCGACTAGTTTTAACTAGTAAGAAAGCGTTCTAACTAAAAACGGGTATTTACTGTAACTTATACACATACTCAAAGGGAGTCCCTTCAGGGTGTATTAACAGTGAAAGAAAGAAATTTGCCTTTCCACAGTCATTAGGACCAAAAATCAAAGCACATATATTATTGGGTAATAGTGAACTGCTCCTCGTCCTCCCTCGATTACCAATATCATTACAGGACCAGTCGGTTACCGCAAGGCTCTTGTGATGGTGTTGCTTCATCTACTCACTCATGGCAAAGACTATGCAGGTACATTAGTATGGAGGGGGCTTTTATAGCTGCAAGTCTTTTGTTTATAAATTCCTACGTATGGCAGGGCATATGAAGGTACTTAAGGAAGATCGTAGCTCTATGGCGACATTTAATTCCTCTTCTTCTTGGATCTAGGAGCAACAGGAATCGTAGATCTGAGCGATGTTTTCCTCTGATAGATTACGAGTTATGCGTGACATCTCCAGCAGTTTGCTCCACATTCTCTCACAGAATCGATAGACATGTGTCTGCCAGCTTTATCGACAGTCTAGATCATGTTGAACTGCGGGACTGGAATACATTAAATTCTTAAACGTGTTCTCCTGTAAGTGTGTGCACTCTCTCTTAAACAGTTCAACCGTTTGTGATAAGTCGCCCACTGTGATAGTATGATAACCTAGTATCACCCCGGGGGACAGAGTGTTACCATAGAATAAAGTATCAGTCTGCACTGAGACACTGCAGACATCATTCTACTCATCTAGGGATAATATTACTTCATCGTCACTGTATTGCAGATAGACGAATAAGGAAGCTCAGGATGCGATGCCATCCCTATACTGGCTCTTGTTTAAGTTGTAACAGACCGTAGGCGTAGGAGTCAGGTACAGGTGGCGGACAAAAGTATGGAAACACTACCAGCACAATTGAAAACAACACGTTATCATGCCTAACACGGTGTAGGAAAACCGTTGGCGTTTAAAACAGCTTCCACTCGTCTCGAAATGGATAAATACTGGTCCTACAAAGTTTTCAAGCGAATCTTATACCATTCCAACAGTAAAATAGCGGCAAGTTCACCTAACGATGCTGCAAGCGGATAGCGATCACACAAAACAATTCTCCATGAAGTAGACGACAAAGTCTTGTTAATACTGAAATATGGTGGCTGTGCTGGCCAGGAGACATGCGAAAATTCATCCTCGTGTTCACAAAACCAGTTCTGGACGGTGCTACTGATGTGAGCAGGAACCCTGTCGTTTTAGAACATGGTATTACCATTGGGGGCAAACACTGAACCATGGGATGGAAATGATCAGCCAATATAGTCACATAATCCTTGACAGTAATGCTACCTTGCAGGGTACCAAGCGAATACCACCATATGGCTGCCCAAATCATCACCGACCCCCGCCATGTTTCATAGTTGGGACGTAAACTCTGCCAGAGGTTGGAAACAGTGTGAAACAAGACTGATCTGGCCAAATGTTTTTCTTCCATTGCTCCACAGTTAAGATTTTATGGCTTTGGCACCACGTTTTCCTGTTTTGGTCATTTGCATCAATGATGAGTAGTTTTGGGACTCCAACTCGCTCTGCAACTCACCGCTTATGGAGCTCCCTTCGTGTTGTTTTGGTGCTGACAGGGTTCAGGAATCCTACATTCAATTCTGCAGTGAGTTTTGCAGATGTCGTCTTCTTATTTCTCGTCACAATCGTTTTTAATGACTGTAAGTCACGATCACTCAACACACACTTGCGTCCGCGTTACGACTTAGTGGATGATGTTTTTTCGCTTTTCCTGTATGCAGTATAAATCTTCGGTGCGATACCTCTTGAAATAACAAACACTTCAGTTACCTTGGTTACGGAAGCACCCACCATATCGTTTGCCCACGTTCGAATTCACTTTGCTCCAACATAATGCACTCATAACTATACAGTACACTTCATCCTTCCTTATTATGAAGGACGACAAGGCGACAGTCGAAATACATATAACGAACCATGAATAAATCAACAGCTGTATTTTCATCTCTGATTTATTCCAGGAACTAGTGGTTTCGGTTTACAATATGCCATCATCAGGCCCTTTACGATAATGTAGTTACTGAGTTTGTATTTCCAGACAAAAGTCATGCAAAAGTGAACCATTACCCACATCAGCATATGTAACACGACTCCACACTCGTACACAATGAGTAGCGTTCAGATTTTTTACGAGTGTACAGACGCATTACATACGCTTTTGCGGATACTGGTTCGCTTTTGATCATATTTGCCTCGCAGTACGAGCTCAGCCATTATATTACCTTAGAGGGGACCATGATGGTATAACAGAATGCCGAAATCGGTTGCCTCTGGAATAAATAGACATGAAAATACAGCTATTGGGTTATTTATTGCTGGTTATACACACAACACTGTTCTGACCATTACTGACACTTCCAACGTATTGATCGTGGTCAAATAAAATAGAACAATCTGCTGGCTTTGCTAGCACCTGCATTTATGTTCAAGCGTGCATTTCTGGCGGTGTTTCCATGTTTTTGTCGAACCCCTGCACCTCTGTAGCTCCATCAGGTAATTACTGAATCCATGACAAGCAGAAATACTGCTGCAAATGAACCAGTAATGTATTAAAGAGGTGGCCATAATGTTTTGGCTCGTCAGTGAGTGTCTTAATTTCCTGGCAGAGGAGCAGCACAGACAGTTATACGTATCAGTTCTATGAGTAATTTCATCTCCAACCTAGAAATCGCGTACTACAAGTGTAACTTTTTTCTGCATTAGTAATACTCCTGGGCCCCATACCATTGCCTGTGTTCAGTAAGTGCAAGCAAGTGAGGTATGAAAGTAGGAGAAGCAATAGGTTACCCAGCTCCTGTTCTGCTATGGACACACATTCTCATATATGTTACTCTAAACATATCTGAATGCCAGCTTTCAGTCTGAGTAATGATTTATTATTTGCATATTCTGCACTAGATACCGTTGAGGACATCAGAAAGACGTTTCCATTACTTATTTAGCTTTCTTTCAGTTGCTTGTATGCT
Organism: Schistocerca gregaria; assembly: GCF_023897955.1. Taxonomy (NCBI): domain Eukaryota; kingdom Metazoa; phylum Arthropoda; class Insecta; order Orthoptera; family Acrididae; genus Schistocerca; species Schistocerca gregaria. The sequence continues at coordinate 536,021,963 of NC_064922.1, forward strand.
ACAGAATAAAAGAATTGCCGATCAGCATAATATTTCTGCCTTCTTCTTGGAATAAACTCCATAGTTTCCAGTTCTGTGTGTTTACTTCTGTGTAATTTCTTTGCTTCTTTGCAATTTCTCTCAGCTTGTTATGTGAGAAGGCTCTACCTTTACCTGGTACACAGGTGCAGCACAGTGAATATTTATCGCTGGCATTGCATTTATTGCAGACGGCTGCTCTCTGGTTATCTCTTCAGTGGTGAGTTCTGTTGTATCCGCCTAGTAGTCGTTTCGTCCGCACCAGGCAGGCCGTGCGGGCATCTACCCTGCCAGGAGGTCGTGCTTTAACGGCCCTCGTCAGAACAGAGAGATTCTCCTCGTATGTTTACCGCAGAGTTACAAGTCGCCTACATAGCAACTGGGGCCGCCAACCCTGGAGACGGGCAAAGCGAGCATTGTCGGTAGGGCACTATTTTGATACGTCAGGTCACGGGTCCTCATAGCACCACGCGAATATCGATCCGCATCCGACTATTTAGGCCCCGTCCGACCTCATGAGCATTTCAGTTCCAGCGCTAACAGTTGGCAGTACCAGCAGTTTCGTCTAAGTGCTCCACGCCGGCAGCTCTGCTCCAGTTCTCCTGATCTGCACCAGCAGCACGTCGGTGGCCATATGCCGGCAGCACTGGCCCAGTAACGTCCCAGGACTTCACGCAGCCATTACAACAACTCTACGGTTTGTCGTGTAGGCATACCACAGATAGCGTCACAGGAGAGATATTTCTGTTGTATGTAGCCACCCCACCCCATGAGCCATGGACTTCGCCGTTGGTGGGGAGGCTTGCGTGCCTCTGCAATACAGATGGCCGTACGGTAGGTGCAACCACAACGGAGGGGTACCTGTTGAGAGGCCAGACAAACGTGTGGTTCCTGAAGAGGGGCAGCAGCCTCTTCAGTAGTTGCAGGGGCAGCAGTCTGGATGATTGACTGATCTGGCCTTGTAACACTAACCAAAACGGCCTTGCTGTGCTGGTACTACGAACGGCTGAAATCAAAGGGGAAACTGTTGTTGTGGTCTTCAGTCCTGAGACTGGTTTGATGTAGCTCTCCATGCTACTCTATCCTGTGCAAGCTTCTTCATCTCCCAGTATTTACTGCAACCTACATCCTTCTCAATCTGCTTAGTGTATTCATCTCTTGGTCTCCCTCTACGATTTTTACCCTCCATGCTGCCCACCAATGCTAAATTTGTGATCCCTTGATGCCTCAGAACATGTCCTACCACCCGATCCCTTCTTCTAGTCAAGTTGTGCCACAAACTCCTCTTCTCCCCAATTCTATACAATACCTCCTCATTAGTTACGTGATCTACCCATCTAATCTTCAGCATTCTTCTGTAGCACCACATTTCGAAAGCTTCTATTCTCTTCTTGTCCAAACTATTTATCGTCCATGTTTCACTTCCATACATGGCTACACTCCAAACAAATACTTTCATAAACGACTTCCTGATACATAAATCTATATTCGATGTTAACAAATTTCTCTTCTTGAGAAACGCTTTCCTTGCCATTGCCAGTCTACGTTTTATATCCTCTCTACTTCGACCATCATCAGTTATTTTACTACCTAAATAGAAAAACTCCTTTACTGCTTTAAGTGTCTCATTTCCTAATCTAATTCCCTCAGCATCGCCCGATTTAATTTGACTACATTCCATTATCCTCGTTTTGCTTTTGTTGATATTCATCTTATACCCTCCTTTTAAGACACTGTCCATTCCGTTCAACTGCTCTTCCAAGTCCTTTGCCGTCTCTGGCAGAATTACAATGTCATCGGCGAACGTCAAAGTTTTTATTTCTTCTCCATGAATTTTAATACCTACTCCAAATTTTTCTTTTGTTTCCTTTACTGCTTGCTCAATATATAGATTGAATAACATCGGGGAGAGGCTACAACCCTGTCTCACTCCTTTCCCAACCACTGATTCCCTTTCATGCCCCTCGACTCTTATGACTGCCATCTGGTTTCTGTACAAATTGTAAATAGCCTTTTGCTCCCTGTATTTTACCCCTGCCACCTTCATAATTTGAAAGAGAGCATTCCAGTCAACATTGTCAAAAGCTTTCTCTAAGTCTACAAATGCTAGAAACGTAGGTTTGCCTTTTCTTAATCTTTCTTCTAAGATAAGTCGTAAGGTCAGTATTGCCTCACGTGTTCCAACATTCCTACGGAATCCAAACTGATCCTCCCCGAGGTCCGCATCTACCAGTTTTTCCATTCGTCTGTAAGGAATTCGCGTTAGTATTTTGCAGCTGTGACTTATTAAACTGATAGTTCGGTAATTTTCACATCTGTCAACACCTGCTTTCTTTGGGATTGGAATTATTACATTCTTCTTGAACTCTGAGGGTATTTCGCCTGTCTCATACATCTTGCTCACCAGCTGGTAGAGTTTTGTCAGGAATGGCTCTCCCAAGGCCGTCAGTAGTTCTAATGGAATACTCCAGGTGCCTTGTTTCGACTCTGGTCTTTCAGTGCTCTGTCAAACTCTTCACGCAGTATCGTATCTCCCATTTCATCTTCATCCTCTTCCATTTCTATAATATTGTCCTCAAGTACATCGCCATTGTATAGACCCTCTATATACTCCTTCCACCTTTCTGCTATCCCTTCTTTGCTTAGAACTGGTTTCCCATCTGAGCTCTTGATGTTCATACAAATGGTTCTCTTTTCTCCAAAGGTCTCTTTAATTCTCCTATAGGCAGTATCTATCTTGCCCCTAGTGAGATAAGCCTCTACATCTTTACATTTGTCCTGTAGCCATCCCTGCTTAGCCATTTTGCACTTCCTGTCGATCTCATTTTTGAGATCTTTGTATTCCTTTTCACCTGCTTCATTTACTGCATTTTTATATTTTCTCCTTTCATCTGTTAAATTCTATATCTATTCTGTTACTCAAGGATTTCTATCAACTCTCGTCTTTCTTCCTACTTGATCCTCTGCTGCCTTCAGTGTTTCGTCTCTCAAAGTTAACGATCCTTCTTCTACTGTATTTCTTTCCCACATTCTTGTCAATTGTTCCCTTATGCTCTCCCTGAAGCTCTCTACAACCTTTGGTTCTGTCAGTTTATCCAGTTCCATCTCCTTAAATTCCCACCTTTTTGCAGTTTCTTCAGTTTTAATCTACAGTTCATAACCAATAGATTTTGGTCAGAGTCCACATCTGCCCCTGGAAATGTCTTACAATTTAAAACCTGGTTCCTAAATCTCTGTCTTATCATTATATAAACTATCTGACACCTTCCAGTATCTCCAGGTAACTATGATTAAGTTCTGTGCAAAATTCTACCAGACGGCTTACTCTTTCATTTCTTACCCCCAATCCATATTCACCTACAATGTATCGTTCTCTCCCTTTTCCTACTGTCGAATTCCAGTCACCAATGACTATTAAATTTTCGTCTCCCTTCACTACCTGAATAATTTCTTTTATCTCATCATACATTTCATCAATTTCTTCATCATCTGCAGAGCTAGTTGGCATATAAACTTGTACTACTGTAGTAAGAATGGGCTTCGTGCCTATCTTGACCACAACAATGCGTTCACTATGCTGTTTGTAGTAGCTTACCCGAACTCCTATTTTTTTATTCATTATTAAATTTACTCCTGCATTACCCCTATTTGATTTTGTATTTATAACCCTATATTCACCTGACCAAAAGTCTTGTTCCTCCTGCCACCGAACTTCACTAATTTTTCTAACCTACCTCCCTGATTAAGGGATCTGACATTCCAATCTCCGATCTGTAGAACGCCAGTTTCCTTTCTCCTGATAACGACGTCCTCTTGAGTAGCCCCGCCCGGAGATCCGAATGGGGGGAACTACAGCCGTAATTTTTTCAGAGGCCATGCAGCTTTATTGTATGATTAAATAGTGATGGTGTCCTCTTGGATAAAATATTCCGGAGTTAAAATAGATTAGGAAATGAGACACTTTAAAGGAGTTTTGCTATTTGGGGGCAAAATAACTGATGATGGTCGAAGTAGAGAAGATATAAAATGTAGACTGACAATGGCAAGGTATGCGTTTCGGAAGAAGAGAAATTTGTTAACATCGAGTATAGATTTAAGTATTTTTATGTAGTGTAGCCATGTATGGAAGTGAAACATGGATGATAAATAGAGTGGATGATAGGAGAGTAGAAGCTTTCGAAATGTGGTGCTACAGAAGAATGCTGAAGATTAGATGGGTAGATCACATAACTAATGAGGAGGTATTGAATATAATTGGGGAGGAGTTTGTAACACAACTTGACTAGAAGAATGGATCGGTTGGTAGGACATGTTCTGAGGCATCAAGGGATCATCAATTTAGTACTGAAGGGCAGCGTGGAGGGTAAAAATCGTAGAGGGAGACCAAGAGATGAATACATTAAGCCAGGGCTTCCCAACGTGTGGTCCGCGGACCCCTTAGGGGTCCACCGGCTCTTTCTCTGGGGTCCGCCGCCAACTTTCACCAGATCGTGTAAAATAATGAGTAAAATTACTGAAAAAAAATGTGAAAATCAAATTCATCACTATTTTTTTCGTGTGATTCCCAAGCAGCCTTTGCGGTTCCTAAGTGAGAACGTACACACAGTTTAGTGCCGGTGAATGCGGCTTCTCTGATCGACTGTTTGGCAGTAATACTGGGGTCGTTTGTGCCCCGGTTCACGGCGCTAGATGCGCTGAAACCTTTTACACATGCGCGGAGCGAGCTTTGTCGACCAATCTCAGCGCTCGCTGGCACGTATGCGGTCCCAGGCATCATTAAATGTTAAACTTGCTTTGTTAGTGCACTACCTATTTCATAAGTCGATTTTTCACCAGTTTATTACTTCTAACGTGGAAGACTTTACATACATTACATACGACTGTTACGAAACAGGCATGCCAAATAGTGGAAGTGAACAGACCATAAGCGGCAGCTTGTCAACAGCGAACAGTTTGGACGTGACGTTGGTTGCTCTTGTAGAAAGACAGCTCCATCGTGTGAAATTTCAATTACCAAGTAATTTTAATCAGGTTATAGTGTTTTGAACAAAGTGAGTAAATCCACTAGTAAGTGTCTGGGTACAATGGGAATTCAAATTGGATCGTTAATTTCAAGTTGTTTTCATTCATCTCTAAACCAAAGACTATTGATACTTAGAGGGGGGAAGGGGAGGGTCATTGGGAACATGTCACTTGCATTAAGAAGCTTTCAGTTCCCATGGGTTTCGCTTTGAAATTTAAAGTTACTGTGCTCTTGACTGACTAGGGGTCCGCCATGGATTTTCGACTGAAGAAGGGGTCTGCCAGCTGAAAATGTTGGGGAGCCCTGCACTAAGCAGATTCAGAAGGACGTAGGTTGCAGTAAGTACTGGGAGATGAAGAAGTTTGCACAGGATGGAGTAGCATGGAGAACTGCATCAAACCAGTCTCAGTACTGAAGGCCACAACAACATGTAGCTCTATGGATGTTTCATAACAAATGGAATAAACATAGATGGAAATGAATTTATCTGTCATAAAACCGTATAAATGTATGTTGGACGGATGCGTTACATATCCAGTTAATGTTGCGTCCATTTTTCACTTTGTATGGCTTTATGGCGGATGGGTTACACATCGAGCTGCTCTTACGCAATATGATGATACCTCAAAAGAGTGAACTGCGTCATTGATATTAACTAACTTCACAATAAAGACTGTTTTTGTTCTGAAATAATTCTAAACTAGTTGCTAGCACCCTGTCACAGGCAATTGGAATTTTTTGTGTGGATATTCTTGCAAGGAAATTGGAATTGAGTTTCGTTTTGTTTATAAACTTATTCTTTTAAAAGTGTCTTCCATCACTCCTCACTACAAGGATACATTAAGTTCAGCATCCAGTAAATGCTCCGGTTAGTCATCTGTCTGTACCTGCATATGTACTCCACAAGCCACCGAGCAGTGTGTGGCGGAGGGTGCATGTTGTAACAGTCGCATCCCCTCCAACCTCGTCCCGCACCCTTCCTTATTCCATTCGCGGATGGTAAGCGAGCCGAAAGACAGTCGACGCCCTCCCAAACACGCCCGAATATCTCTAGTTCTTGTCATCGTTACATGAAATTTATGATGCAAGTAGTAGTTTGTATCTAGAGTAATTTTGGAAGTGCGCTCCCTGGATTCTGTAAGTAATGCTCTCCGTGATGTGAATCGTCTAACTTGTAGCTGCATCAGATTCTCAAATACACATCTCCAACGTTTTGTTCTATCTGAACAGGTACAGTCATTGCTGTCACCATACTACACTCCTGGAAATGGAAAAAAGAACACATTGACACCGGTGTGTCAGACCCACCATACTTGCTCCGGACACTGCGAGATGGCTGTACAAGGAATGATCACACGCACGGCACAGCGGACACACCAGGAACCGCGGTGTTGGCCGTCGAATGGCGCTAGCTGCGCAGCATTTGTGCACCGCCGCCGTCAGTGTCAGCCAGTTTGCCGTGGCATACGGAGCTCCATCGCAGTCTTTAACACTGGTAGCATGCCGCGACAGCGTGGACGTGAACCGTATGTGCAGTTGACGGACTTTGAGCGAGGGCGTATAGTGAGCATGCAGGAGGCCGGGTGGACGTACCGCCGAATTGCTCAATACGTGGGGCGTGAGGTCTCCATAGTACATCGATGTTGTCGCCAGTGGTCGGCGGAAGGTGCACGTGCCCGTCGACCTGGGACCGGACCGCAGCGACGCACGGATGCACGCCAAGACCGTAGGATCCTACGCAGTGCCGTAGGGGACCGCACCGCCACTTCCCAGCATATTAGGGACACTGTTGCTCCTGGAGTATCGGCGAGGACCATTCGCAACCGTCTCCGTGAAGCTGGCCTACGGTCCCGCACACCGTTAGGCCGTCTTCCGCTCACGCCCCAACATCGTGCAGCCCGCCTCCAGTGGTGTCGCGACAGGCGTAAATGGAGGGACGAATGGAGACGTGTCGTCTTCAGCGATGAGAGTCGCTTCTGCCTTGGTGCCAATGATGGTCGTATGCGTGTTTGGCGCCGTGCAGGTGAGCGCCACAATCAGGACTGCATACGACCGAGGCACACAGGGCCAACACCCGGCATCATGGTGTGGGGAGCGATCTCCTACACTGGCCGTACACCTCTGGTGATCGTCGAGGGGACACTGAATAGTGCACGGTACATCCAAACCGTCATCGAACCCATCGTTCTACCATTCCTAGACCAGCAAGGGAACTTGCTGTTCCAACAGGACAATGCACGTCCGCATGTATCCCGTGTCACCCAACGGGTGCTCTAGAAGGTGTAAGTCAACTACCCTGGCCAGCAAGATCTCCGGATCTGTCCCCCATTGAGCATGTTTGGGACTGGATGAAGCGTCGTCTCACGCGGTCTGCACGTCCAGCACGAACGCTGGTCCAACTGAGGCGCCAGGTGGAAATGGCATGGCAAGCCGTTCCGCAGGACTACATCCAGCATCTCTACGATCGTCTCCATGGGAGAATAGCAGCCTGAATTGCTGCGAAAGGTGGATATACACTGTACTAGTGCCGACATTGTGCATGCTCTGTTGCCTGTGTCTATGTGCCTGTGGTTCTGTCAGTGTGATCATGTGATGTATCTGACCCCAGGAATGTGTCAATAAAGTTTCCCCTTCCTGGGACAATGAATTCACGGTGTTCTTATTTCAATTTCCAGGAGTGTATTTAATAAAATCGAATCATCACTCTTCTAACAAATGGCCTAAGTAACTGAACTCTCTCAAAAACTGTCCACAATTGACCACCTTCCGCTGAGGCTGCTCCTGTTATTACGGTGTTTGTGACCAAATCCCTATGACATCAGATAAACCCAATGTCAGAATTACAAGGTGTCTTCAACATACACTGAGCCAGAGAAACTGGTACACCTGCCTAATATAATGCAGACCCCCCTGGGGCACGCAGAAGTACCGAAACACGACGTGGCATGGACTGGACTAATGTCTGAAGTAGTGCTGGAGGGAGCTGACACTATGAATCTTGCACGGCTGTCCATAAATCCAAAACAACTCTGTGGGAGGAGGGGGGGGGGGGGTGGAAATCAGCAGGTATGCTCAATAATGTTCATGACTGGAGAGTTTGGCAGCCAGCGGAAGTTTTAAATCTCAGAAGAGTGTTCCAGGAGCCACTGAGTAGTAATTCTGGACTTGTGGAGTGTCGCGTTGTCCTGCTGGAATTGCCCAAGTCCGTCTGAATGCACAATGGACGTGAATGGATGCAGATGATCAGAGGATGCTTACGTACGTGTCACCTGTCAGAGTCGTATCAAGACATGTCAGGGGCCCCATATCATTTGAACTGCAGACGCCCAACACTATCAAGAAGCCTCTACCAGCTTGATCAGTCCCCTGCTGAAATTCAGGGTCCATGGGTTCATAAGGTTTTCATACCCGTACACGTCCATGCGCTCAATACAATTTGAAACGAGACCCTTCCGGCCAGGCAACATGTTTCCAGTCATCAACAGTCCAATGTCGCTGTTGACGGGCTCAGGAGAGGCGTAAAGCTTTGTGTCGTGCAGTCATCAAGGGTACACGATTGGGCCTTCGGCTCTGAAAGCCCATATCGATGATGTGATTCTTCAATTCCTCACACTCATACCAGGCTGTTCACCCGAGATTTATTTCGTCATATCGATGGTGTTTCGTTGAATGGCTCGCACGCTGACACTTGTTGATGGCCCAGCATCGAAATCTGCAGCAAATTGCGGAAGGATTGCACTTGTGTCACGTTGAACGACTCTCTTCAGTCGTCGTTGGTCCCGTTCTTGCAGATCTTTTTCCGGCCGAAGCGATATCGGAGATTAGATATTTTACCAGATTCTTGATATCGCGGTACACTCGTGAAATTGTGGTACAGGAAAATCCCCACTTCATCGCTACCTCTGAGATGTGGTTTCCCATCGCTAGTGCCTGGACTATAACACCACGTTCAAACTCACTTAAATCTTGATAAGATGCGATTGTAGCAGCAGTAACCGATCTAACAACTGCACCATCCACTTGCTGTTTTATAAAGGCGTTGTCGACCGGAGTGCCGTATTCTGCGTGCACACACATATCTCTTTATTTGAATACTCATGCCTGTACCAGTTTCTTTGGCACTCCATTATAGATTTCTATACTTTTAAAAGATGCTGAAGGCCAATTTTCAGTATGATTCAGTGAATAAAAATAGTATATAAAGGCAATCTCGTAGGTCAACGATGCATTTGTATCAGTGTAATTTAAATAAAACAAATACCTGCATCGACCTTGTACATCGACTATGTTACTTCACTTACTTGAGAATGCTCTTTACAGGAACTATCGGAAAGTAAGTCGAACAGCACCCTCATCTAAGGCTTTCCAGGTTCAGTTCACGGAAACTGTTACCTCACCTAGAATAAGAATTCTGGGTTCCAATAAATGTTGGTAAGTCTAGGGTAATTGCTAAAAGGGAGACTTTATACGAGAATTTGAATCACTCAGAGAAAGCTAGTAAATTAAAAACGAGACCCTGGAAACATGGTTCAGCTGCCTAATTGGAAAGGTTTTTAACGCATTCTTATTAGGTCGTTCTCTTGTGTACAATTTTTGCAGTTGATTTTAAATTAATTTCTCGATGAGCCAGATACTTGAAACTTCCAACATAGCTCAGAATTCGTGTTCTACTGCTATTTTCCCCTTTTTCTGTACCACTTGAGAATGTAAGAACAGGAGCTAATAGGACACCGTGTGAGCTGGATTCCTTGTAATTTTTACCTTAGAGGTCTTTTCGTGAGATAATCGTAGGAGGAGGCAATGTAGTAATTGACTCAGGTAAAGAGACTGAAATAAACCTGAAATTTAGCACATGTCTGTATTGTAGGCTCATCAAAATCTTTCAAATCGACTGAAATACAGTATTTGACACACACACGAGGCAAAAAACAGAAACGAATTATTTAAATAAAAAACTTTTTAATATTATACGTTTATAAAACGGACTAAGAAGCTCAAAAAACTTCTTGTAGCCTTCGTACAGATTCCTAGCTCTTTACAGATAGCCCTAAAAATTTGTGTTTGTGAATTTTTAACAGCTATGACAATACTTGTAGAAAATAAAACGGAAACCGTGGGACACGTGCAATACACAACAGTCGAATGAATAATTCAAACCCTTACTATTATCTGTACAAACCCACGCTATTATCTATTGCAAACGCCACACATTTTTCGTTTTAAATTCTCTAAGTATTTCCATAGCTGTTAGAGATTCAAAACCACTATCTGTATGGGGTTAGTAATCTGTATGTGGCTATTTTATACTTTCTAGTCCTATTTAGAAACGTGTCTTATTAAAATATTTTTATTTAAATAATTTTGCTATCTTCTCAGCCATAGATACAGTTCCGTTGCGAAGTGTGAGAGAATTGCGCGTGAGTGTGTCTGTTTAGTGTAGGTGACTGTAATTGGTGTGAATGTGCGTATTTGAGTGTGGTGATCGTGTTGGAGAGGATGAGAGGACCAAGAGGGTGAAATCCGGCGCCTGCACATTGCCTTCCACATTGCCTAGCTTAACGTCCCCAACCGACGGACTGATCGCCGTTAACGGTATCACGTGGGATCACTTTACAAAATACTGTGGAGAACCCCGGACATTTGTGCAAGGACTGGTGATCACGAACTTTACGCCCCCACGCCTTCTCTCCCCTCTGCCGCAATAGTAAAGGGAAAATTGCCAACAGCAAGCGCCGTACTCGGTCGGCCACCCATTCACCGAGTACTGACCACACCCGACTGTGGTTAACATCGGTAATCTGATGGGAATCGGTGTATCCATCTCTGCACCGCCGTTTAATGGTAAAGTAAACATATGTACACACTGGTGTCCAAAATTAAAGCAACAAATGGAATTTTTGCAAGGTTACATTTATTGCACGGTGATCTGATGGGAATCGGTGTATCCATCTCTGCACCGCCGTTTAATGGTAAAGTAATCATATGTACACACTGGTGTCCAAAATTAAAGCAACAAATGGAATTTTTGCAAGGTTACATTTATTGCACCATAAAACTGCAGAAACAGGTTATAGTAAAGCGGAAACAATGTAAATAATACAGATCGTAAACAACTACAACATACGTAACGGTAGACAAAAGTGTTCTTTTCTTAACGTCACGGATTTGCACACACATTCCGACAGCTGATTAATGTGCCCAGTATGGGTTGTGACCACCTCTGGCAGCAGTACAGGCCTGACAACGACGGGAGTGCAGCGAATGATGTCACCATCTCATGTTGAGGCAGTATCGCCCCTTCTTCCCGCACTGCCGCTCCCAAGTCTTGGTGAGTGATTGGTGGGTGCTGACGTGATGCAACCCGTCTGCGCAGTGCATCCCATACATGCTCTATGGGATTCAAATCGGAAGTGCGAGCAGGCCACGCCATGCATTCAGTATTTTCCTTTCCCAAGAAAACATCAACGACACGTGCTCTACGAGGGCGAGAATTGTTTTCCATCAATACAAAAGTCTGAGCCTACAGCACCTTGCAACAGCCGGATGAGTTTCCAAGATATCGTCACGATACCTAACAGCAGTTAAACCTTACCGAATCACCCGTACAATTTTCTGAAGAGCTGTTCGAGTGGTTATTATAATCCTTGCGTACACTTTTAGAGATCCTCCGCGAAATCGGTCTCTTTCCACAGTGTCTGCATCCCAAAAGAGTATTTCACATTCCCTCCAGAGGCTAATTCGTCGAGAATCACTCTCCAGACCGAATCTTATATATAAGAAGAACATTGGACCACTCTTCCACCATCTAGATGGCATACTCTAGACGTTCCCTTCTGTGAAGACGCACACATACATCAAGTCTCCGGCAACATAGGCCACCCTGCCGAAGCCTTCTGTACAGCGTTTGCCTCGATGCAACACACCCAGCAGATGCTGCGAGGTCAGATGCCAGTTGCCGTACAGTAATAAGGCAGTCCCGTTGTACCCTTACAGCCAAATAATTGTTTCTCTTTCTGATGTCACACTTGATCGGCCCTGCCCTGGTCTTTGGGTTACTCTTTCGGTCTCTATAAACTGCAGCCACGCCCGAGAAACAACAGAACGATTCATTTTAAACCATCGGTCCACATCAGTTTGCGACTGTCCTGCTTCCATTCTTCCAACGCCTCTCCACTGCAGGCATCTTCTCTGTGCCATACTGCACCGTCTGTGATTATGTACACAGCGATTATGGACTACCTGACAAATACTAACCGTTCCTGGCAGATTAAAACTGAGTGCCGGACCGAGACTCGAAATCGGGACCTTTGCATTTCGCGGCCAAGTGCTCTACCATCTGAGCTACCCAAGCACGACTCACGCCCCGTACTGACAGCTTTGCCGGCCGGTTCTAGGCGCTTCAGTATGAAACCGCGTGACCGCTACGGTCGCAGGTTCGAATCCTGCCTCGGGCATGGGTGTGTGTGATGTCCTTAGGTTAGTTAGGTTTAAGTAATTCTAAGTTCTAGGGGACTGATGACCTCAGGTGTTAAGTCCCATAGTGCTCAGAGCCATTTGAACCATTTGATAGCTTTACTTCTGCCAGTCAAGATGGGCAAGCGAATAGCGCACACGACCTTTCCAAATTTACGAAAACTCGCGAAAACCTAGATGCGTGTCGGCATATGGGAGATCTGAACCGCACTCCTTCCGAATATGTGTCTATTTTCATCATCCTATGATACTGTGTCTTATTCTTCATCCAAAGAGAAATGAACGCAGTCGCTGACAAAAAAGTAACGGACTTCTGAAATTCTTGCATTGGTACTATCGAATAAATTAATAAAATAAACACTTAAACACTAAAAATTTGTAGATTTAGAGAAAGCTTTTCACAATGTTGACTGGAATACTCTCTTTCAAATTCTAAAGGTGGCAGGGGTAAAATACAGGGAGCGAAAAGCTATTTACAATTTGTACAGAAACCAGATGGCAGTTATAAGAGTCGAGGGGCATGAAAGAGAAGCAGTGGCTGGGAAAGGAGTAAGACAGGGTTGTAGCCTCTACCGATGTTATTCAATCTGTATATTGAGCAAGCGGTAAAGGAAACAAAAGAAAAATTCGGAGTAGGTATTAAAATCCATGGAGAAGAAATAAAAACTTTGACGTTCGCCGATGACATTGTAATTCTGTCACAGACAGCAAAGGACTTGGAAGAGCAGTTGAACGGAATGGACAGTGTCTTGAAAGGAGTATATAACATGAACATCAACAAAAGCAAAACGAGGATAATGGAATGTAGTTGAATTAAGTCCGTTGGTGCTGAGGGAATTACATTAGGAAATGAGACACTTAAAGTAGTAAAGGAGTTTTGCTATTTGGGGAGCAAAATAAATGATCGTCGAAGTAGAGAGGATATAAAATGTAGACTGGCAATGGCAAGGAAAGCGTTTCTGAAGAAGAGAAATTTGTTAACATCGAGTATAGATTTAAGTGTCAGGAAGTCATTTCTGAAAGTATTTGTATGGAGTGTAGCCATGTATGGATGTGAAACGTGGACGATAAATAGTTTGGACAAGAAGAGAATAGAAGCTTTCGAAATGTGGTGCTACAGAAGAATGCTGAAGATTAGATGGGTAGATCACATAACTAATGAGGAAGTGTTGAACAGGATTGGGGAGAAGAGAAGTTTGTGGCACAACTTGACCAGAAGAAGGGATCGGTTAGTTGGACATGTTCTGAGGCATCAAGGGATCACCAATTTAGTATTGGAGGGCAGTGTGGAGGGTAAAAATCGTATAGGAGACCAAGAGATGAATACACTAAGCAGATTCAGAAGGATGTAGGTTTCAGTAGATACTGGGAGATGAAGAATCTTGCACAGGATAGAATAGCATGGAGAGCTGCGTCAAACCAGTCTCTGGACTGAAGACCACAACAACAAAATATTTCCTATTTTTCCGGAAGCAAACTTTTTGATATGATTCTTGAGTTTCTCCCGGCGTATTTGATAATCAAAATATCCACGGGTGTACTGCCGGTCTACAGTTGGACACTGTAGACCGGCAGAACAACCGTGGATATTTTGAAACTTTTTGATATTTTATCTTTCAAATATTTTTTCAGACAAAAATATATAGCGTCTAAAATCTTACATTCTGCCTTTATACATTCTCTAGCACACGGTTCCGTCCCCTTTTGGACTTTCTAGTCACGAACTGAAGGCAGCCGATGAATTATTACAGACTGTTTATTGCCATATTCTGAAAGCTGCTCGTGCCGTCCTCATGTAGCAAGCAGCGGGGGCACTCTCAACCAGGTGCGCGTTTGCCGGAGTTTGGAACAAAGCGCCACTCCTGATGTGGATCTGCTCTGAAACCAGGCAGCACGATACCCTGGACGTGACGTAGCTCAGCTAATGGGCCGTGGCCTTCCAGATCGTGAAGTATGTTCGAGGAAGAAACAATAACTACGCAGGACAAACCTGAAAGTTGCTTGTAATTCTGGCGGTGTAGCTCACAAGGGCGTGACAGTGCGCCGGTTAGGAAGCCAAGTGCCTGCAGTAAGTGGAAAATTTTTCTTTTACATTGCTGGAGGCTTCAGCAGTTATGGCAGCCGAGTTGAGAGAACCTCGTGTCTTAATCAGAGAGACGTAGCATCCTTCAATTCGAATTCGATTTTCATCTTGGGGATTAAGAAGCCGCTTCAGATATTTTTAATCTTTTCATTGTCAAATCACAAAAGTTTTCGTGGCACTGAAAACCACATCCTCAGGCTACATGTAACTAAATCATAAGAGCTAAGTAGCCCTAAACATGGAACTTATCATTCGTTGTCTGACCAAACTAATAAATCGATAAATGGCGGTACGTGAATGAATCAAAATCAGCCGCATGTAGGGTTGAAACAGTCAAAGATCTCTCGATATCTAGCACTGTTTAAGGTGTAATTGAAAAATATGGGGCCAATAATAAGCATTCTTAACAATTTACACCAAAGACCTACCTTCTCTGAGTGGACAGATTCTTCATGCAGAATATGTGGGTTGTCCTGCGACCAGTATCTGCAGTTCTGGAAGTGTACATAACCTAACAAATGAAACCAGGCCTCATCTGACATGTGGTTCTAAGTAACCGTTACCATTGTTACCAGCTAGTTCGGATAATGAACTCTTTCTTCCTGATCCTCAAATTTCGGCTCTCGCACCATACTCACAAGATAGGCTTTTAGTTGCATATCTTTCAGTATACAATTACACGATGTACTAGGTACACCAACCTTCTGCGGGGGCTTCTCGTATGTCCATGCGAATTCTGTCTAGAGTTTCAGGGGTCTTCACTGTCGATCGCCTATTCCTCTGCACATTCTGAACAGATCCTGGAGCCCTCCGTTTGTTGTGGATATTTTGAATAGTGCTGGTAGCGAAGGGGGGGGGGGGGGGGAGGGGGGTTCCTACCAGGATATTTTGCTTGAAATATCTCTTTACATTACTTGATGAAGCCTGAATTTATGTAGCGCTCAACAGTATCAAAAAATGGTTCAAATGGCTCTCAGCACTATGGGACTTAACATCTATGGTCATCAGTCCCCTATAACTTAGAAGTACTTAAACCTAACTAACCTAAGGACATCACACAACACCCAGTCAACAGTATCAGTTCGCTGTTCTAATGCAAGCTGCCCCATTTCTGTAACATCTCAACATATGAGCTTCTGACAACAACTGATTCATGAACACACATCTGCACTTAACTTTCCGATAAAATGTAGCGTAGCAAGCTTTCGAGACAATGTTGCCACTTCACAAGCAATTCGACTAGAGATGATTAATCGGTAAGTGAGGCGTATTGGTTTAATGTGGGACGCTCTTGTACAGGGTGAACATTAATAAAACCGACAAACTGCAAACTGCAGGAACGGATTCCGGAGTGAAAATTGAGGAAGAAAAATCCTACGAACATGTGTCCAGAAATGCATCGTTTTCACGGTACATAGCGCTAACCTCTGACCACGTACCGTGTGTTCCTTGAGTGTTTCAGTCTGTGTGATTAACACAGCGTTATTGTAAGCAGCAGAAAGGCCCAGCATTAACGTCGGGAACAAGCTGATATGGTCTTTGTGTACAGTCAAACAGATGGAACCGTCCGAGAAGCAGCACGGCTATGCCAAAACAAGAACCCTCACAGACAGCAGCCATACCATACAACATTTCAAGCCCTGTTTGGACGTTTGTATGATCACTGGTCCTTTCAGACAGTCGGACGTGCAGAGAGACGGCGGACTGTATAGAGATGGGGCCCCTCCACGCCCGCACCAACGTGGTGACCAAGCCAAAAGTTCTACTGTCACCTCCGTAAACATGTTAGTTATCTAATAAGTGGATCACAGGATGCTTGGCTGTGATGTTATCCGTGCATCTGGGTAAGACTATGCATTAACACGGTCCATCAGGTGATAGATAGTGGACGAAACGTGAGTGAGGGTAGCGATTTGAAGAGCAAAGGGAAAAAAGTACCAATGCTCGTGCCTTGGGAAAAGAAACCTCTGCGACAGTGGGATGGGTAGTGGCTTACTAGCTGCGATAGTTCATGCAAGGTTGGGTTTGTTAGTATGGGTATCATGCATCATTACCGTGGCAAGTGATGGCGATGTATCCCAGCTGCTGCAGCCGCTACATTCCTGGAACAATCGAGATCGTTATACAGTAGTAGGAGATCGACCATAGATCATCTCACTGTGTCGGGGATGTGTGCAGCTTGTCTGCATGCAGTGTACGGTACGGCTTCCCTGCGTGGTGCCAGTTACTCGGCAGTGTGTTCCAGCTGGATATCCAGTAAGGGTGTCTGATTAACAGGGGCTTACCTGTACCGTTGTGTTTGCGGGTGTCTGGCCATAGATGTTAGGGCCTTACAAGTATGCCTTTTGGTCTTTTATGTTGCCATCTATGGTTATGGTCGTAGTTCCCCAGATTCAGAATAAACGGGTTCTGCGAATGTCTCGAGTTTCTGCATAGTCTTGTGGTGAGTTTGTGGATTACCTCCGCGAGAGTCTTAAGTCGGTATCCCCGGTGAAGGTCCGCGATGCGTGTGTATCTTGGAGGATTGCTTATGATTTTGAGTACTTTGTTTTGTATGAGCTGCAGACGGCGCAGGCGTGTAGGCGCAGCGTATCCCCAGACAGGAGCTGCGTACGTCATCAGGGGTCGGGTAAGTGTCACGTACGTGGACCTCGACACCCTCCTGTTCAGTGTGATACGCCTGTTGAGCATAGAGTAGAGCTGTTTGAGCCTCGCGCTACTCGGATGGTCATGTGTTGTATGTGGTCCCCCCAGAGTAATTTACGGTCCAGCCAGACACCGAGGTATTTGACTTTCTCACGGAAACGTATTGGGCGTGCATGTAGAGTTATTGGTCTGTAGTTTCGATGTTTGCGCAGTTGCTTCGGTCGTGCGTACAGCAGATATGGAGAACCGGGTGTAAGCCAAAGTACTATTATGTGTATCCTGCATGACTACTGCTACTATCCCTGTCGCCTTCAATCCTATGGAGGCCACTTTGAACATCAGCGATGCAGCTCACTACTGTGTTCCGGGACTATTTATTCTCGTTGTTGCACACACCGTCCATTTCCGGACACAAGTTCATAAGACCTTTTTTCCTCCATTGTCCATCGGGACCTGTCGCCACAGTGTGTTGGTTTTATTAATGGTCACCGACCAGCGCAGCGCCGCGAAATGGCATCGAGAAGGCGCTGACCCGCGCGCGAATGAAAACAGCGGGCAGCGCCACACTTCCAGGAAAACAGAGTTCAGCGCCCCCTGTCGACGCCGATTTAATCAGCCGCCCGTCGCTTGTCGGCCCTGGTCCGGTCACAGACTTCATGAACGTCAGTACTGAGAAATAGGAAGACACTACTTAGCCTGCGTTATGTGAGTAGTAATAGTTTGTTAGTGTACTTGCATGTAGAAGGCACAGGAAGCATAGAAAGTTAAGTAATGTTTCTTCCCTTAACAGAAAGTTTTCTACACATTTCAAAAAAAAAAAAAAATCACCCCAGTTCCCAGAACTCCTGAAGATAAACGTTGACTGTGGATTTTGTACCACAGACACAGTCCCTTTGACAGAAACGCCACTAAACCCGCCCAAATATGTAAACAACAATGCATGAGCTGTTAAACGGAGGGGGTCCGACAGCCGATCAGTTCCAGTCATTCCACCAGGAAGGACGTACACAGCTCGTGTTGTCTGTACTTCAACCATGCCTAGACTGTCATTGCCGCGGTTCGATCGCGTACCCATTGTTACTTTGTCCCAGGAAGGGCTCTCGACAAGGAAGAGTCCAGGCGTCTCGGAGTGAACCAAAGCGATGTTGTTTGGACATGGTGGAGATACAGAGAGACAGGAACTGTCGATAACATGCCTCGCTCATGCCACCCAAGGGCTATTACTGCAGTGGATGACCGCTACCTACGGATTTCGGCTCGGAGAAACCCTGACAGCAAGGCCACCATGTTGAATAATGTTTTTCGTTCAGCCACAGGCCGTCGTGTTACGACTTAAACTGTCCGCAACTCCACTCCCGACGTCCCTGGCGAGTTCCATCTTTGCAACCACGACGCCATGCAGAGCGGTACAGATGGGTCCCACAACATGTGAAAGGACTGCTCAGGATTGGCATCACGTTCTCTTCACCGATGAGTGTCACATATGTCTTCAACCAGACAATCGTCGGAGGCGTGTTTGGAGGCAACCCGGTCAGGCTGAATGCCTTAGACACACTGTACAGCGAGTGCAGCAAGGTGGAGGTTCCCTGCTGTTTAGCGTGGCATTATGTGGGGCCTTCGTACGTCGCTGGTGGTCATGGAAGGCGCCGTAACGGTTGTACGATATGTGAATGCCATCCTCCGAACGATTGCAACATTATCGGCAGCATATTGGCGAGGCGTTCGTCTTCATGGACGACAATTCACGCCCCCATCGTGCACATTTTGTGAATGACTTCCTTCAGGATAACGACATCGCTCGACTGGAATGGCCAGCATGTTCTCCACACATGAACCCTATGGAACATGCCTGGGATAGCTTGAAAAGAGTTGTTTATGGACGACGTGACACACCAACCACTCTGAGGAGTCTGCGAAAAATCGCCGTTGAGGACAATCTCGACCATCAGTGCCTTGAGGAACTTGTGGGAAGTATGTCACGACGAATACAGGCACGCATCAATGCAAGAGGACGTGCTACTGGGTATTAGAGGTACCGATGTGTACTGCAATCTAGACCACCACCTTTGTAGGTCTCACTGTGTGGTGGTACAAAATGCAATGTGAGGTTTTCTTGAGCAATAAAAATGGCGGAAATGTTGTTTATGTTGATCTCTATTCCAACTTTCTATACAGGTTCTGGAACTCTCGGAACTGATATGATACAAAACTTTTTTTATGTGTGTATTAATTGGAAAGTGCTACGTAGAGATGACTTTGGATTCCTGCCACCCGCCATCGAAACTTCCCTCTTTCCTTGTTTGTGTCGATACTGACTTCCACAGTATCCGACAACATCTGGCGACGAGGGTTCCGGAACAAACTCTACCTTCGCTCTACGCCGCTCCATCACTAGTATTTCTCTCATTTCATTCAGAGGCGCATTGCTACTAATTGTTTTGCTTATTTCATACCAGCTGCAACGCTTCCGCTATTTTATTGCCTTATAATTACTTTGCTGATGCGCTCCTCTCGTTAAAATGGCCTGTAACCCGCCTCGTACACCACCTTCAGCCGCGCCTCCGGTTGCTGCTGCCTTTGATCTAATGCGGTTTATACCACAGCAGTTAATACCAACAAACGTCGCAGTTGATGATGGCAGTCCAGCAGCTAATCAAAGAACAAGCCGCTGCTGCTGCATCAACTGCGCCACGACAGCGAGCCACATCCACAGCACTGCCTCCAAACTTTCCACCGTTTTGAAATTTCGATGAACAACCAGAGGAACGGAACGAGTACTGCGCTTAGTTCAGCGCTCATTGTTGTTTGTTTTGTTTTAGGGCCCAGAAAACAACTGGGGTCGCACGCATGCAAACGCTCATTGTGTTACACATAATGTGCAGGGTTGGTTCAAATGGCTCTGAGCACTATGGGACTTAACTTCTGAGGTCATCAGTCCTCTAGAACTACTTAAACCTAACTAACCTAAGGACATCACACACAACCATGACCGAGGCAGGATTCGAACCTGAAACCGTAGCGGTCGCGCGGTTCCAGACCGTAGTGCCTAGAACCGCTAGGCCACTCTGGCCGGCATGTGCAGGGTACTGTGAAACTTCCTTAGTTCGTATAAACGGCAGGCGCAAGAGCTTACTGCCTCGCTCAGAAGTTATTCCCAACTAGTAGGCCGGAGTTGTTAGTTTTTTTAAATTTAGTTCTCGCTTTCACTAAGTTACAGGTACAGGTTGCTTGTTACAAGTTCTTTCGGCTGCGGAAAAATCCAGATCAGATATGACAGTGGGTCACTGAATTTTACTGTTTGACACGACAGTGTCGTTTTCAGTGTAGTTGTGGACAGTACTATATTGACACAACTTAAAGAAAGGCAAGACAATGGTGTGCATTTATCCAGGCTATCATTGGGCTTACCTTACTACTACATCCAAGATGGCCGCCGAGTGAGATCACAGGTATTTTCTTCGTCCGCTAAAATAACTTATTTAAGAGGAAATAGTGCCAAGTTTAAATATTCTTTGTTTTTATTACTTGCTGCAGTGTCCGTTCTTGTCACACAACTGAATATTAGCGTCCAAGCAGAGCTTGTTCTTGAAAAAACTTGTTCTTTAGCTGAGGTCCCGATAATCGCGACATAACCCGTAATTTTGCGTGACATAAACACAACAAATTCTATTCAAGTTTTCTTGATAGTGCAAAAATCGTTTAAAAAAGACAGCTACTAGTTTCATCAGTGTCTATTGTCACAATAAAAGTGTAATTAAACATTTCTAAATCGTATTTAACTAACACATTTCGTATTGTTTACTAGTTAGATAGACGCGATCTAGGTCTAAATTTTCCGAGTTATAAACGTTTAAAAACCTGACCAAACACGCCTGATAACTTAAATCCTCTAAAAGCAAAGTAATTACAAATTCATTCTTCTGTTTTTGCATCTCTAAATCAGTAGAAAAACAACAACCACCGCACATAAGATCTTTGTGTCGTTTTTTTTGCTTGCGGACATACAATCTCGCGACCTTGACAAATTTAAAACATTCTTTAAACTTAACTATTCTTTCGAAACTGACCATTAGTGAGAAATGTGGGAGCTGTTATAGGGTAGTGAGTAGAGGGATTTGTTGCCAATCTTGTAGGAAATATTTTCACTGGGGGGGATGCAGTGGGGAGAATGTTGGGAGAACAGAAGAGGCTCTCTCCTGGAACTGCAGAGTATGCAGTAGGAACATTTTGATTGGGGAGCAGGAAAGGAAAATCTGTGCCCTTCAGGCACAGTTGGAGGAAGCAAGGAAGGAACTGATAAGGATCAAGGGAAATAGGGGGGAGGAGGGTGGTTGGGAACTGGCAGCTGGTAGGAAGATAGGAAGAAAGAGAACGCGATCTGATAGTTTTATCATCAACACCAAAAACAGGTATCTGCCACTGGCAGAGTTAAGTGGAGAAGAGCCTCAGGTAGAACGAGGAGCAGGAAATGTGCAGCACACTTCAACCGAGGCCAAGAAGCCTAGGAATGTACAAAGTGTTAGGAAGAAGAAAGTGCTGCTGTTAGGTAGTAGCCATGGGCGAGGTGTAGGCCCTCAGTTACAGGAAAGTTTAGGGGCAGCGTACCAGGCCACCAGTATCTTCAAACCAAATGCAGGGCTAAGTCATGTGATAGAGGACCTAGGGTCTTTATGTAAGGATTTTACAAAAGAGGACCATGTAGTGATAGTGGGTGGGGCGGGAAACAGTTTGGACAGGGATGGGGCATATGAAATAGGTGGTGACCTGGACAAGATAGCTTCCGTGACTCATGGCACCAATGTACACTTTGTTGAGCTGTTCCGGCGTCATGATCAGCCACGCCTTGATGGAGCTGTGAGGCGAATCAATGTGGGGCTGGGGATGGCTCTGAGGACGGCCAACTTTGCTCATGTTTCTCTGGTGCCCGTCGGGACTATCAACAGATGGGGTTTCACTAGGCATGGCCTACACCTAAACAGGACTGGGAAGGGAAGATTGGTACAGCTGATTCATGAAAGTATAGGGGGTGGATCTCGGGCCACACATGGTCAAATACCTGTTGTCATAGGTAGGAAAAGTAGGTCTTTTTTAGGATAAATCCAGACAACAGGTTCCCCTGCCTAAAGAGTATCTCTAGCAGTTCAAAAAATACTGAAACAATCACTCACAAGACAGATTATAACACTTCAAAAATCACACATACCAGATGTCACAAAGAAAAACAAACCATCGGAAAGAGTAACATGGGGCATTTCACAGACTTAACAATCCTCCATCAAAACATGCAATCAATAAAAAATAAAATACAAGCATTAGAAGTTGAGCTCCAATCTTTGAACTGCACAGTAGTTTGTATTACTGAGCACTGGTGTAGAGACACAGAAATCCAACATGTAGTATTATCATTGTATGAAAGGGCAAACTCTTACTGCAGAACTACTTCAAGGGGTGGAGGATCATGCATTTATATCAGAAAAGGAACACAGTTCAAATCTAGACATGACCTCAGTACAGTAAGTGAAGACAAACACATTGAAATATCAGCTATTGAATTATCAGGGCTCGATATCACCAAGAAATTAATCATTTTGTGTGTGTATAGATCTCCCAGTGGTAGTGTGGACACTTTTTTCAATAAATTAACAGAAGTTCTAGATAAAGTCTCAAGTACAAAGGTCAACATAATTCTGTGTGGGGACATAAACATCAACACTAATATCATAAATGAATCCAGCAGCACCTTCATAAATATCCTTCAAAGTTTTGGCATGTCCCTATTGGTGAATAGTGCAACAAGGGTTACTACAATGACTGCATCAGTAATTGACCATGTGGCCACAAATATAGACAGGGAAAAATGTGATGTAGCTGTAAAAGATCTCGGACTATCAGACCATCTCTGTCAAATAACAAGAGTAAAATCAGGCATCGAATCATTCCCTAAACTACAAGCCTATAAACGACATCTATCAGAAATCAAAATAAAAGATTTTTCAAAAGAACTAGAAAAACAAAGCTGGGATGAAGTGTATAAGGAAACCAATGTGAATATGAAATTCTCCAAATTCTCCACATTGTTTAAATTGAACTTTGAAACAGCATTTCCAAAAGTATGCATGACTGTATCAACATCTCACAAAAACAGATGGATAACAGCAGGTATTAAGAAGTCCTCCCAAACACTTAAACACCTCAGTTCCATGAAAAAGATTCTCAATGATCCAGAATTCTTAAATTTCTATCATAGATACAAAAAGATTTATAGGAAGGTGCTGATTGCTGCAAAAAAGTCATTTAATGACAAAATAATATATAATGCAGAGAATAAAAGCAAAGCAGTCTGGGATGTTATAAAAAAGGAAACGGGGAGAGGCAAACAAACGCAGAATAACATACTGCTAAGGGAGGGGGACAAGGTAATAAATGATCCACAACACTTAGCAAACTATGTAAACGAGCATTTTTCAAGTATTGCAGAGAAGTTACAGCAAAAATTCCCCAAAACAAATATAACACCTGCAAAAATTGTTGCACTAGATACAATGATGTTACTTCCAACCACAGAGAATGAAGTCAATAAAACTGTTCAAAAGCTAAAAAATAAAAAGTCAGAAGGCTTAGATGATGTACCAATGTGTGTACTGAAACAATGCATAGGGATTATACAAGGCCCATTAACAAATATAATAAATGAATCCTTCACATCAGGGACATTTCCAGAGCAGCTAAAACAGGCAAGAGTTGTACCTTTGCTTAAGAAAGGTAATGCAGAAGACATAGAAAATTACCGGCCCATTTCCCTGCTGTCAGCATTCTCAAAAATAATAGAAGCAATTATGAAAGACAGATTAATGAATTATCTGAATAAATACAATCTTTTAAGCAAATCACAGTTTTGGTTTTCGAAGTGGCAAAAATACGGAGTCAGCCATAGTAGAATTCACAAAAGTTGTACTTAATGCTCTTGATAAAGATGAGTGTGTCACAGGCATACTTTTGGATCTTTCTAAGGCTTTTGATACAGTCGACCACAAGATTCTATTAAATAAATTAGAAGCATTAGGAATAAGAGGGGTAGCTAATGACTGGTTTCGATCATACCTAACAGATAGGGTACAAAGAGTAGAGATAACACATACTTCAAATAGATCTAAACATTTAGTAAAATACTTATCAGAACCAAAACATATTAATATAGGGGTTCCACAAGGTAGCATATTAGGACCAATACTATTCCTGATATACATCAATGACTTTCCCAGTAGTGTTACTCATGGTGAGAAAATTCTCTTCGCTGATGACAGCAATATTATAGTCACTGAGAGAACAAGAGAACTCCTTACCGAGAAAGCAAATGAAACTCTCAAGGAAGTTTACGATTGGTGAATAAGCAACAAATTGACATTAAACATAAAGAAAACTAATGCCATGAACTTCAGTTTGAAGAGGAAAAATGACAATGTTAAATTAAATGTAGATGGCACCTCTATAGACTGTGTAACAAATGCAAAATTTCTAGGAATGAATATTGACTCTCAGCTGAAGTGGTGCGAACACACAAAGGTACTTGCAAACAGAATGTCATCAGCATGTTATGCCCTTAGAATTCTATCATCTGTGTGTAACATGCAGTGTCTTTTAGTTACATATTATTCATATGTACACTCAATTCTTAGCTATGGCATTCTTTTTTGGGGAACAAATCCACAAAATATGAACACAATTTTCAAACTCCAGAAAAGAGCCATAAGAATAATAACCAGAAATAGTAGTCGAGCTCATTGTAAAGATCTGTTCAAAACACTGGGAATTTTAACTGCTCCATGTGAACACATTTACCAGTCAGTTGTACACATCAAAAGTAACATTGGCAATTACTGCACAAACAGCTCTGTCCATGACCATGCAACAAGAGATAGACTCAACTTACATTTACCAAGAAAAAATAAACATAAAACTCAAAACAGCATTTTCTACCAAGGAATAAAACTGTACAATAAATTACCAAAAGAGATTAAAGAAATTTCAAAAATACACTTATTTAAGAAGGCAGCTAAAAAGTACCTGTTATGCAATACATTTTATACATTGAAGGATTACTTAGATAAAGCAGAGTAGGGGTTTGATAAAAAAAATGTTATACAAACAAATAATAATAATAATGATGATTATAAAACATCCAATATTCCACATAACACCTTCACTTTATTATTTTTCTTCTTTTTTCCTTTCTAGAGACACTCTCCCCTCAAGCTATGCATACCACAATACTAACACCTCTTCCTCTTTCTGAGCTCAACATCTCACTGATTATGAAGGGATGCTGACTCAGTTTTTCAGGATAGCAAATGGGAACTTGCAGTACAGAAAATGGCCCAAGGATCACCTGTGTGTGTGTGTGTGTGTGTGTGTGTGTGTGTGTGTGTGTATGTATGTAGTGAGTGAAGTGTTATGAAACAATGTGTGTATAGTGTGTGCAGTGACTGATAGTGAAATATGAGTGAATAGTGTGGCATTACATTATTTAATGAGTTATTTGTAAATAAATTATTGTATACCAGGAGTAAAATCTAATGATTGTCTCTAACTAGAAGTCTGTAAATATATGTGTATACGAATTAGCTTATTGTAAATTGATCTAAGCTTGTAAATACTTTGACATGTCCTATATCCTTGTAAAAAGAGATCTACGGATGAATAAAACTACTACTACTACTACTACTACTACTAGTAATCTTACCGAAGTCTTTGGAAGACTGATTTATTGTGACTTTACACTCACTGTCAATCTACAAACAATAATAATTGCTGCTAATCCCTTGCCTCGCTCTGAGGAATTAATGAATAGGCTTCTTGCAGGCCACTATTTTTCAAAAACTGATTTACGTGATGCGTATTTGCAAAGTCTGCTACATGAAGAGTCCTAGAAAATGTTTGTGATCAACCTGCGTTAAGAGTTGTTCGAATTCTTGAGCTTACTCTTTGGCATCGCTTTCGTTCCTGCCATATTGCAATCCTTCTTAGGACAGCTTACTGCAGAAGTTCCATTCTGCACAAATTACTTAGACAGTATTGTGGTGTCAGGACGTACATTGGAGGAACATATCAGTAACCTTCGTACGCTTTTTCACGTGGTCGGTTACAAGTTTGAAGTGTCTCTTGGAGAAGTGTGCCTTTTTTCAGACTGAAATTCAGTATTTACACCATATTCTTAATAGCCAAGGTGTTCATCTCCTTCACTCATATTTGCTGGCCATCCGAGGCCTCCATGGCCCGTGGAACGTGACGGAAACGCAGTAAATTTTCGGGAAATCGACATATTATATTCGGTTTTTACACAACGCAGTCTCGTGTACATGCCAAAGCATTGACTGCTCACCGACCAGGGCAGCTCCACGAAACAGCATCAAGTAGGCGCTGAGCTCCGCGTCAGTGGAAACAGCGGGCAGCGCCACACCTCCAGGAAGACAGTTCAGCACCCCTCGCCAACGCTGATTTAATCAGCCTCCCCATTCCTGGTTGGTCCCAGTTCGGTCGCAACTTAGAGCATCAGCACTACGTAATAGGAAGACTTTACTTAGCCAAGTTTCAAACTTTTCTGCACTATTCTGTATTTATAAGTAGACTCCCTTAGCTGCGTCAAACTGGAGAGCCCAACGAACCTGTCGCGACAGTTCAGTGTAACTTCTGCATAAAGCAGCAATCGATTTCAAGGTCAAAACAGGTAAACCATACGTTCTAAGAATTGTATTTTCTCCGAAACTACTAATCGGATTTTAAAGTCCGACAAGCTGTTGAATTCGTCTCTTTCACAAAGACGGCATTAACGGCAGTTATTTCTATAGTTAATTTGAAAAAAAAAACGAAGTTGATACCGATATTGGTGTAACTGGTATGCTATGAAAAAAGAGACCATATCTGACACAGAGAAGACTGATTTACAACACATTTGGGTAGAAACAGAATAGCTATATCTTAAACGATTCAGTGAATATCTGAGATGAACAGCGAAGCTGAATCACCTTGTAAGTACAGTGTGTAGGAAAAATGTACCGAGAAGCTTCGACGTGTTGGCTGAGGGTGACTTGACGAAATTAAATGAGCGTACGGTATCGTTGGCCGGCAGGTCACGTCTGGGGAAGTTCGGCTTCCAATTACTAGTCTTATTTCAGTCGACGCCACATTGGGCGGCTTCCGCGCCGGTCATGAGGATGAGGGGGAGGGAGGGAGGGAGGAGGGAGTGTGCAACTATAATGTACACGAATAAAACGGCAAAGAGTCCCACTAAGATCCCCTCCCCCCACCCCATCCCCCTCTCCCCCGCCCCAGTTCGGCAACATCTGGTGCCAAGCACGAACTGTCGATGAGCACACTACAGAATGTACCTGTCAGAAACTTCGAAACACATTGAGCTCACGGCTCCTCTAGCGCTGTGGGTTACGCATTCCCTTCACCATACCCATGCCTTAGATGGGGTTTCCCTGCTTTCAGGTGCTAGAGTAGCTGCGAGGCTGAGTATGTGTCGAAGTTTCAGACAGGTATTGGGGTGTAGGGGATGACTTAGTGATAGTGTGAGAAGGTAGGGAGGAGGTGGACACAGAGGTGGAGGGATGAGGAGACCGACAAGGAGAGGGTGGGGAGCAGATGGATATGGAGTGGAAGGAGGAGCATATGAACAGACAGAAAGATAGGAGGAGATGGACAGAGAATGGGGAAGAGATGGACTAACAGAAGGTTGGAATAAATACACATCCGAGCACTGCCGGATACTGAGCTAGTTCTGCACATAAGGAAAGGTTACGCAGCGACTGTCTCACTGAGAATGTTCGTTTGTTTATATCTAATTTAAACGCCGAGTTTTTATGTATATGTTGGGACTCCAAGAAGTTAGTTAGTCATGTCGTCCCACGCTATGTAGGACCATTGTGCAACACGAGTGGTACGTCGTCAGAAGAGGGTATGTGTTCCGGGTTTCCTGCAACCACAGGTCTGCTGTGGTACAGCCAACAAGTGCATCGCTGTGTGGGAGTGAAATGCAGCGACAAATGAAAATGTCCTCCATAGCTGAAGTACACAGGACATTACGATTCTTGTGGGCAAAACGAGTAAACTGCACCTAGATTCACCGTGAAATTCTGGCGGTGTACGGATCAAATGTAATGTCACGTCGAGGCGTAATGAAATGGTACCAACCAACTTGAATAGGACGCACGAACTTGGGTGATGCTGTTCGGGAAGGAAGACCATCGATGTCGATAACAGAGGACATTGTCCAGGCAGTCGAGGAAAACGTCTGCAGGAAAGAGAGTTTCCAATGATGAGGACGTTCCCACAACTGTTCTCGAGTAAATGACTCCGTGAACAAAGAGGCTATTTCTATTGACGAGGAACTGAACGACTAGCAGAACATTTTGACCCTTATTTACAGATACGTGGTGAACGTGATAGAAAACAGTGCCATTTATCTGTGCCACTATGCGATGTGCAGTATACAATACTAGGTACATGGTCAGCCATAATAATGTGTAATTCACTTTCTGAAGTCCGCATGAATAAACAAGAGTTAACAAAAATATACTGCTAAACTTCGAATGGCTGTAGAGGGTTTTGTGAAGAATAAATTGTAGATGGGAAGCCATATCTGGAAATGTCATGTAACGGCGCTGCATCCCACCGAAATTGTAGGTGCAAATGCCTTTTGCTAGTCTAAACATTCGGAAGCAGACCTCAGTATATTCTTTGACGCACTACGTATTGTGGTGTTGCTGCACTGGACGCCATCTGAAATGGTTAATGCTGTCACGTCCATTATGAGAGCTTCCGATGGCTCTCAGGGTCCATGAGCAATGCGGACCCTGAAATGAACTTGTGACATAATATCAGTTGCCATGCTCACCATACTTCGCGAACGTTTGGCTCCGTACAGCATCCACCGCCAGATATCAATATGCCAATGGAAACGTACACATTAAATAACTTTGTTGAGAGATATCGAGAAATTGCATACATTTAAACGTTCAGTCAAGAATTGCTAAACTCGTCTGAAATACTTGCTCGCCCCCGTCGGAGACCGCTGCTGGCACTCTTAAGACTGGCAGTGTCACGAGCTGTAACGTACCCGCCGCGGCCTATCTTCGTCTTCCAGCTGACTTCTCCTGCGACAGGACGTCGCGAAACAGGAGGTGTGGGGAAACAGAAATGCCCTTTGTTACTCCAGTCACGCTCAGATTTTGTCGAATGGTTTTGGACGGCCCCTAGTGGTTCCACCCTGTATACCGGAGCACAGTTATAGTAGCACCACACTCCAGTGGGGTCAGGTCACATTGAATTGGGATGTAGCCCCACTATTTCCTTAGACTATGGTTGAAACGCTGAAGGGATGGCAGCAGTGTCGAATGTTGTCAATAACGTAGTTTTGCTGCTCACCGTACTGCGAACCGTCGTTTTCGACCTTGAAATGTGTGTTAATCAATACCCCAACGGAAGAGTGATTTCATTGACGCCCTTTATGCTACTCCCTGTGGCCTTTTCGTGTCAATTCTGAGCGATGGTGAGCTGGTGCGTTGCTGGCGCCAGTTTCCATCGATTGTCTTTCCATCGTTGAGTCGACTTCGACGCTTATTTGTCCTCTTCACATCTTTCGCGGCGGGGGATTTTAACTGCAGTGAGCGCGCTCTGCTGGTGGCTGGTGTGCGGGTATCCGCGGTGTGAGGTGGAGTGACGTGGGACGGTGTTTGGATGCAGCACGGCGAGAGGCCGAGTCGGCACGACGAAGGAGCATGGCCAGCCCCTATTGCAAGTTTAACCGTTACAGTGCAAATCTTCTGTCCATGGTGATGGGAAAATCCTCGAGGTTGGAAGGACAAGTTCCGTCGAGTTGGTTACAAATTACACAGGCCGAATGAACTGGACTCGTCGAGTTGCTTCGGTAGGTGGTGTTTGAACCGTAAATTTACTTTTAAATCTTTTCTTAAAGAATTTACTTTATTTACTAGCGATTCATCAAGAACATTAACACATTTAATCACACTAGGTGAGCGTGGAAGTAGTTGCCAAGAAGTAACTGATGGAAAATGAAATCACATTTAACAAATGTGAATTTTATTCCTGAAAGCTTCGTCAAAAACAGATTTAAAATTATAAGCAGAAAAGCACCCTCGAAATATCACTTTACAATTTTATTTAGAGGCAGTTGTTGTTGTTGTTGTCTTCAGTCCTGAGACAGGTTTGATGCAGCTCTCCATGCTATTCTATCCTGTGCAAGCTGCTTCATCTCCCAGTACCTACTGCAACCTACATCCTTCTGAATCTGCTTAGTGTATTCATCTCTTGGTCTCCCTCTACGATTTTTACCCTCCACGCTGCCCTCCAATGCTACATTTTTGTGATCCCTTGATGCCTCAAAACATGTCCTACCAACCGATCCCTTCTTCTAGTCAAGTTGTGCCACAAACTTCTCTTCTCCCCAATCCTATTCAATACCTCCTCATTAGTTACGTGATCTACCCATCTAATCTTCAGCATTCTTCTGTAGCACCACATTTCGAAAGCTTCTATTCTCTTCTTGTCCAAACTATTTATCGTCCATGTATCACTTCCATACATGGCTACACTCCAAACAAATACTTTCATAAACGACTTCCTGATACATAAATCTATATTCGATGTTAACAAATTTCTCTTCTTGAGAAACGCTTTCCTTGCCATTGCCAGTCTACGTTTTATATCCTCTCTACTTCGACCATCATCAGTTATTTTACTTCCTAAATAGAAAAACTCCTTTACTGCTTTAAGTGTCTCATTTCCTAATCTAATTCCCTCAGCATCACCCGATTTAATTTGACTACATTCCATTATCCTCCTTTTGCTTTTGTTGATATTCATCTTATACCCTCCTTTTAAGACACTGTCCATTCCGTTCAACTGCTCTTCCAAGTCCTTTGCTGTCTCTGACAGAATTACAATGTCATCGGCGAACCTCAAAGTTTTTATTTCTTCTCCATGAATTTTAATACGTACTCCAAATTTTTCTTTTGTTTCCTTTACTGCTTGCTCAATATACAGATTGAATAACATCGGGGAGAGGCTACAACCCTGTCTCACTCCTTTCCCAACCACTGCTTCCCTTTCATGCCCCTCGACTCTTATGACTGCCATCTGGTTTCTGTACAAATTGTAAATAGCCTTTCGCTCCCTGTATTTTACCCCTGCCACCTTCAGAATTTGAAAGAGAGCATTCCAGTCAACATTGTCAAAAGCTTTCTCTAAGTCTACAAATGCTAGAAACGTAGGTTTGCCTTTTCTTAATCTTTCTTCTAAGATAAGTCGTAAGGTCAGTATTGCCTCACGTGTTCCAACATTCCTACGGAATCCAAACTGATCCTCCCCGAGGTCCGCATCTACCAGTTTTTCCATTCGTCTGTAAAGAATTCGCATTAGTATTTTGCAGCTGTGACTTATTAAACTGATACTGCGGTAATTTTCACATATGTCAGCACGTACTTTCTTTGGGATTGGAATTATTATATTCTTCTTAAACTCTGAGGGTATTTCACCTGTCTCATACATCTTGCTCACCAGCTGGTAGAGTTTTGTCATGACTGGCTCTCCCAAGGCCGTCAGTAGTTCTAATGGAATGTTGTCTACTCCGGGGGCCTTGTTTCGACTCAGGTCTTTCAGTGCTCTGTCAAACTCTTTACGCAGTATCTTACCTCCCATTTCGTCTTCATCTACATCCTCTTCCATTTCCATAATATTGTCCTCAAGTACATCGCCCTTGTATAAACCTTCTATATACTCCTTCCACCTTTCTGCCTTCCCTTCTTTGCTTCGAACTGGGTTGCCATCTGAGCTCTTGATATTCATACAAGTGGTTCTCTTCTCTCCAAAGGTCTCTTTAATTTTCCTGTAGGCAGTATCTATCTTACCCCTAGTGAGATAAGCTTCTACATCCTTACATTTGTCCTCTAGCCATCCCTGCTTAGCCATTTTGCACTTCCTGTCGATCTCATTTTTGAGACGTTTGTATTCCTTTTTGCCTGCTTCATTTACTGCATTTTTATATTTTCTCCTTTCATCAATTAAATTCAATATTTCTTCTGTTACCCAAGGATTTCCACTAGCCCTCTTCTTTTTACCTACTTTATCCACTGCTGCCTTCACTACTTCATCCCTCAGAGCTACCCATTCTTCTTCAACTGTGTTTCTTTCCCCCATTGCTGCCAATTGTTCCCTTATGCTCTCCTTGAAACTCTGTACAACCTCTGGTTCTTTCAGCTTATCCAGATCCCATGTCCTTAAATTCCCACCTTTTTGCAGTTTCTTCAGTTTTAACCTACAGGTCATAACCAATAGATTGTGGTCAGAGTCCACATCTGCCCCTGGAAATGTCCTACAATTTAAAACCTGATTCCTAAATCTCTGTCTTACCATTATATAATCTATCTGATACCTTTTAGTATCTCCAGGATTCTTCCATGTATACAACCTTCTTTTATGATTCTTGAACCAAGTGTTAGCTATGATTAAGTTATGCTCTGTGCAAAATTCTACCAGACGGCTTCCTCTTTCATTTCTTAGCCCCAATCCATAATCACCTACTATGTTTCCTTCTCTCCCTTGTCCTACTGACGAATTCCAGTCACCCATGACTATTAAATTTTCGTCTCCCTTCTCATCATACATTTCATCAATTTCTTCATCATCTGCAGAGCTAGTTGGCATATAAACTTGTACTACTGTAGTAAGCATGGGCTTTGTGTCTGTCTTGGCCACAATAATGCGTTCACTATGCTGTTTGTAGTAGCTTACCCGCATTCCTATTTTCCTGTTCATTATTAAACCTACTCCTGCATTACCCCTATTTGATTTTCTATTTATAACCCTGTATTCACCTGACCAAAAGTCTTGTTCCTCCTGCCACCGAACTTCACTAATTCCCACTATATCTAACTTTAACCTATAAATTTCCCTTTTTAAATTTTCTAACCTACCTGCCCGATTAAGGGATCTGACATTCCACGCTCCGATCCGTAGAACGCCAGTTTTCTTTCTCCTGATAACGACGTCGTCCTGAGTAGTCCGCGCCCGGAGATCCGAATGGGGGACTATTTTACCTCCGGAATATTTTACCCAAGAGGATGCCATCATCATTTAATCATACAGTAAACCTGCATGCCGTCGAGAAAGATTACGGCCGTAGTTTCCCCTAGCTTTCAGCCGTTCGCAGTAATAGCACAGCAAGGTCGTTTTGGTTAGTGTTACAAGGCCAGATCAGTCAATCATCCAGACTGTTGCCCCTGCAACTACTGAAAAGGCTGCTGCCCCTCTTCGTGAACCACATGTTTGTCTGGCCGCTCAACAGATACCCCTCCGTTGTGGTTGCACCTACGGTACGGCCATCTGTATCGCTGAGGCACGCAAGCCTCCGCACCAACGGCAAGGTCCATGGTTCATGGGGGGTTAGAGGCAGAAAGAACAATATTAACAGTATGAGCCTTCGGGCTGAGAAGCTTGCCTGCTCCCTTTCAACACGGCTGTGGTCATGACCGCTCACAACAACCTCTGAAAGAGTACACTGATGCAAATTTGCAACACACCAGATTACTTTAAATTAAAATAATTTTTAACAACTCACACAAACATGTAAACTATGCACCCCGTAAGAGGGATAGAAATGGTACAACACTCAAATTATTTGCCACCGAAAGTGCAATTTCTTTTTTATTTTTTTTAATGGGTCTTACGGTGGAAGAGTGGCAACCTTAGAACCTAAAATGACTATTTAAATAAAACCCATAAAATGCAGACTTACATAAAATGTACAACATGCTCTACATTACAAATATACCACCTCGCAAGATGATAAGCAAGATAAAAACATATTTCAAGAATTCGGCCTTTAAGCAATAAATTCGTTAACACCTAATCTGACAAACATGACAGAGGCAGCTATTAGCGTATGGCAGATTGACAGGGGGGTTACCAAACGATCCGAACCGACGATTGCTCTAAACCTCCACAATTCCACAAGGGGAAAACGGACCACCCAATTCACAAACAACCACATTCCCGCGGGTGGGCAAACCGAGAAGAATGGTGGGACGACCGCAAAACAAAGCGGATGGTGACCTCACCAAGAAAACAAGTAGAATTTAACAAGTAAATGAAGCACTATATCTCCAATCACTTAACTTAAACTGAGATTTCTGGCGAAGACCTGGCGCAGCACCCGCAACGCTCTCACAAACCGTCCGCTGCCAGCCGCTTTGACCGACGCAGGAAGGCGCGCCGATCTCCCGTCTCACGGCGCCGCAGCTCGCCACGGCCAGCCCGATGTCGTGGTTTCGCTCCTGTTGATCTCGTGTGAACCGCGAAGCCACTACCCCTTTCTATACGGCGCTGCCCACTGGACTCACATAGGGACCTCACCCGCTCAAGGCGGACAAGTCATCTCGTGTCCCAGTGCGCGACCGACCAACCGACCGATCGAACCGCCAATGAACGTTGCCAAAGCAACTCGAGCAGACTGGCGGCCTAACGCGGAGACTCAGATGCAGGAACTCAGCTCCGAGCGGGCGACCACTAGCTGAGTTCTGTTACGGACGGAGTGGCAAGACTCTCATTTTCTGGCTTTAAAGTTTGATCCAAACGACAGACATACTAGCACTCCGACGACAGACAAGACACTAACTGTCATACAAATGCAAACGAGAGACGCAACAGCAACTGGTGACGCGAGACTGACCCAGCCTCACTTCGACTGACCCCCTGCCGAGCTGATAGCGCCCCTTAAATGCACGTGAACAGGCAACCTTTCCGCTTTCCCATGAGAGGGAAACACCAAAGCTGCGATTACAACAGCGGGCCACCGCCAGAAACGGAGGGCGACTGCTTCACACAGCGCGTTGCGGCGCGCTCTTCAAAACAGCAATTTCAGTGTTATTAAATAAATATTCCAGTGTACCAAAATCATTTGGAATTGTTCCGGTGGCTTATCCCTGAATTTGGTGTCGTCACTTGATACCTTGACGGCAGTTAAGGAAGTGTAACGACGCCCACCAAACAGATGCGAAGCATAGCTAAACACATAGCTAGATGTGTAACTAAGTAGTGCGTGAGTCTATGTTTGGTGTTCGAAGCTGTGCTGTAATATTTTTTCCATTCTACCTGTTATGTCATTTTTTTAGTCTGGCCTTTAAATGTGCGCCGAGATTATTCTCGCTATTCTAACTTTTATGCCATTATTTTATTTATGGTTTTAAGGAATTGGCTAACAAATTTTAAGAGTCGTGACTGTCCAAGTAAGTCACGGAGGTTAATTCTGTTGGTTTCATTTGTGGAGTATCATTGAAAGATATTGATAACTAGTGCAGTCAGTATTGTGTATCTCATGCCTCAAAATATTGTCTGTCGCTGATGTGTTTTATGTTGCAGATAATTGGGAGTGGCTGACGCGAGCAAACTGGGATCGGACTACCACGGTGGCAGAGTGATGTTTAAGGCCATCATACGAATCTGGTATATGCAATTAGTATCGTCCTAATTAATCTGAAGTTGGCCGAGTAAATTTTAAAAATTTTGGGACTTGTTGAGCTCAGAACTTTGATGTGAGTTAGTCATGTTAGTCATATTTTATGAAACAGGATTTTACGATTATTACATTAGTTAATGAAAAGTTAGCTGAGTAGACCTTAAAATTTTTGTGTTTGTTGAACTCAGAACTTTTTACTGGTATAGTTATGTCAGTCATATTTTACGAGCATGCTTTTATGAATATTGTTTGAATTACGAAAAGTTGGCCAAGGAAGCCTTAAAAAATTACTGTATGTTGAAGAATGGGTTGGTTATGTCAGCCATATTTATCTTAATAACGGTTTTATGATTAGTGTTCCATTTAATGAAAAGTTACCCGAGTAAAGCTTAAAAATATTAGTGTTCGTGGAACTCAGAACTTTTATCTGAGCTAGTTAAGTTAGTCATGTTTTAAAAAGGATGCTATCATGAATATTGTTTTTAAATTATGAAATGTTGCCCAAAGAAGCCTTAAAACATTACTGTCTGTTGGATTCCGAACCCATAAGGAAATTGTGATTCCAAAGTTGGGTGTCGCACTACTGACCTCCATAGCAGAGGCATCAAAAGAAGGCGCGAAATTTGAGTAAGAAGGGATGACATGCTCGCAGTGATGTTGGGCAGATTTGTGGTGAAATTTGGTACCAATGTGGCATCATTAACCACCTTACAGCTGACATGATCTTCTGAGCTGTGGCCGTTTGCAGGTGTCGGCACCTTTCTGTTCGAAGCGTCGTCGAACCGACAGTGACGTCGCATGACGCCTCGCTTTTACATCGTTACAGAGCAAAGCTGTAGGCACCTTTCAGCGAAATTTCAGAGGTATGCGTCGGAATGGGAGACAATTACGGGGTTTCGAAAAAGTGATGCACAGTGTGGATGGCATTACTACTATCTTTCGTGCAGTTGCACTGGAATGCTGATCATCTCCATGTCCTTAGTGGTCAGCTGTGTAACAAACAGTGACAGTTATGCTAACTCCGAGCAATCTGAAAACCAATCAGTGCGGCATTAAAGAGTCATTTTTTTGGTCATCAGTCTGTATGAGCCGCCAGGCCCGCCAGGAATTCCTCTACAGTACTGACATCTCAGTCTCAGAGAAACATTTGTACCCAAGGTTCTCAAATACCATTGGATACGTTCCAATCTATATTTTCCTCTGAGGTTTTTATCCTCTATAGTTGTTTCTAGTATCCTGGTAGCTGTTTACTGATGTGCTATCGTATGTCCTACCATTTCGTCATATTTCTTGTTCACGTTCGCCACACGTTCCTGTCTTCTTTATCTACATCTACATTTATACTCCGCAAGACAACGGTATGTGGCGGAGTGCACTTTACGTGCCACTGTCATTACCTCCCTTTTCTGTTCCAGTCGCGCATGGTTCGCGGGAAGAACGACTGTCTGACAGCCTCCGTGCGCTCTCAAATCTCTCTAATTTTACATTCGTGATCTCCTCGGGAGGTATAAGTAGGGGGAAGCAATATATTCGATACCTCATCCAGAAACGCACCCTCTCGAAACCTGGCGAGCAAGCGACACCGCGATGCAGAGCGCCTCTCTTGCAGAGTCTGCCACTTGAGTTTGCTAAACGCTAAACGCTATCACGGTTACCAAATAACCCTGGGACGAAACGCGCCGCTCTTCTTTGGATCTTCTCTATCTCCTCCGTCTTCCCGATCTGGTACGGATCCCACACTGATGAGCAATACTGAAGTATAGGTCGAACGAGTATTTTGGAAGCCACCTCCTTTGTTGATGGACTACACTTTCTAAGGACTCTCCAAATGAATCTCAACCTGGTACCCCCCTTACCAACAATTAATTTTATATGATCATTCCACTTCAAATCGTTCCGCACGCATACTCCCAGATATTTAACAGAAGTAACTGCTACCAGTGTTTGTTCCGCAATCATATAATCATACAATAAAGGATCCTTCTTTCTATGTATTCGCAATACATTACATTCTTCAATTTTATAGAGAACGTCCTCATTTGATGCCTTATTAATCCATTTAATTTTGAGCGTTATCTGTAGCACCACATGTCAAGACTTCAGCTTTCTTCTATTCCGGTGTTCCGACAGTCCTAAATTCATTCAAATTTCTTTCTCACATTAAGGTCAATGTTTGATACTAGCAGACTTCCTTCGGCCACGAATGGCCTCTTCGGCTGTGCCAGTCCCCCTTTATTCGACCATTATGCATAATTTTACTTCCAAGACAGTATAATTCCTTCACATCGTCCGTTAGGGGTTGCTTAATTTTAGTGAGATGTTTATCGCTATCTTGTTTTTGCTACTCCTCATTCTAAACGCCTAGTTAGATAGTCGTTTTATCATCACTTCCTTCAGAGATTTTAGAATTTCCAAAGGAATGTTTTCTATTCGTTCTACCTTGTTTACTCTAGTTTTCCTGAGCTGTCAAACTCTGCTATCACGTCAGCAGACAGTTCGCCACGGTCATAGAGAAAGATATTAGTTTTTTTGAATGGCGTATCGACTGATTGGAATCCTTATACGTGACACTAATGTGACGGTAGACTTTTTAATCTGGCTTTGTAAAGACGAATGCTGTATATATTGGAGAACTAGCCACATTCGTCATGTTAATGTAGAATTAAGGCTGCCTTGCTGGCATCAAAACGTCGACCCTTTTCAACAATAACTGTGAGAGTTCTCTTTCACTTGTACGTCCCAGTCATCACCGATCAACTTGTTGATGAAAGTTTTAGTGATTTCAGTGGAGCAGAGGTAGCTCCAATGGTAGACGGTTTTAGCTACAGATAAGATGGCTTTCTGAAAATTAATGCCTCCAGTTTTTTATTTCTGTTCTCAATATCAGTTAAGGTATTACATGTCACGCATATTATTCGGTCAACTTCGCCGCTTCGCTGACGCAAATTGTAAACCGCCGCATTTAGAGGGCTCCAAATTGTAGCGTGTAACACCCCGGTGAGTAACGTAACTACGTCGTGAGAAAGAACGTGTTTTAGTCGAGTTTCTGACTGTACAAAACGCCTCAAATTGAAATTCATAGAAGAATGGACGTTGATGATTGTATTGACATCAGTAATGTGCGACGTTGGGTTGTTCGTGCTCCTAATGAAGGAAACTTGTGTGACAGGGCTTGGAATGGACAACCGCTTGCGAGAAACGACGAGACTCATCGGAATCGGGTTGAACTAAAAAGAAAAAAATCGTCGGATTACACAGACACAAGTTATAGTGTATTTGGAAAAAAAATGGAAATTTGTGGTAAGGTCTTATGGGATCAAACTGCTGAAGTCATCGGTCCCTA
The DNA here is from genome assembly GCF_023897955.1 of Schistocerca gregaria. NCBI lineage: Eukaryota > Metazoa > Arthropoda > Insecta > Orthoptera > Acrididae > Schistocerca > Schistocerca gregaria. The sequence goes on from NC_064922.1 coordinate 536,061,081, forward strand.
AGCCTGCACACTACTTAATCTTACTTAAACTAACTTACACTATGAACAACACACACAACCTCCGATGGGAGGGAGGCGCACGGACCGTGACAAGGCGCCACAGACCGCGTGGTTACCCCGCATTTGGAACTTATGCCTAAAGGCACCACCATGAACACTGCAACATACTGTGAGACCATCAGAAAAATGAAAGCACGAATTCAAACAGTTAGTTTATACGTGGAGCAGCCTCAGCGCGACAAAGCCAGACCACACACGAGCGTTGCAACATCTGCAACAATCCAGTTCCTTGGTTTCACTGTCATTGATCACTTTGCATAGAGTTTTTGAATGTCCATCCTTTTGACTGGAGGTCAACGGTACCACTATCGTTCACTATTGTAAGAAAATGAAACGCCTAGCCGTCCTTATGATCTTATTTATTGTGTAGGTACCAGTTTCGCCCCTTCACTGTGCCATCTTCAGGCCTTAGTTGATGCTGAAAGGGTTATCACGATCCATATATACGATGCATCAGTGTCCACCATAACTGGTTTACGCAGACTATCTGTAACTGTGATGTCGTCCCTCCAACCGTCAGCTGTCAACGATTACAGGTAGTCTGCGTAAACCAGTTATGTTGGCCACTAATGTATTGTATATGTGGATCGTGATAACCTCTTCAACATCAACTAAGGCCTGAAGATGGCGCACTGAAGCACCGAAAGTGGTAGCTACACAATAAATAAGATTATAAGAACGGCTGTAGGCGTTTTTTTTTTCTTACGGTCCTACATAGAGTTCAGACTTGGCCCTATCCGAGTTTCACCTGTTTCCAATACTTATATAAAAATATATTCGAAGACTTTATTTTGGCAGTGATGAAGCGGTGCAAGTAAAAGTGAGGTTGTGGCTCCAGCCCGTCCACAGCGACGGCTGCCTAACAAGTTTTTCAGCAGAAGCGGAACCAAATCACTCTCTGGCCATTGTAAATTAGGCTGTTGGTGGCTCTCCTACACAATTTCATACGTATTCCTTAAACACGCACGACCGCTGCGGTCGCAGGTTCGAATCCTGCCTCGGGCATGGATGTGTGTAATGTCCTTAGGTTAGACTGGTTTAAGTAGTTCTAAGTTCTAGGGGACTGATGACCTCAGAAGTTAAGTCCCACAGTGCTCAGAGCCATTTGAACCATTTGAACCTTAAACACGTCAACGGTTGACTTTCGCTCCCATCCTTGTCCAGTCCGAGCCGCTACCAACCTTGAGGTCCGCTGAACATTCAAACCTTAACTTTCTTTCGTCGCATCTCAGTTTATCAGTTTCTCCAAATAGGTAGTGATATCTGAATATCCTTGTATTGCAAGGGGTCTGTTTAGGGTTTACTATTAACGAATCCAACTTGACGATAACACTGATCATATTTTTACGGAGAACGGAAACCAGTTATTGAATTTCATCTTAAATTCGATGGTTATTTCTCTATAGGGACAGTGTCTCGTAATTCATACCCAACAACTTCATCGAGATGACGATTGCTTCCCATGTTAAATATTTTATGGTGGACAACAATATTCTACCTTAGTTGATACCATTCACACTATTCCCATACCTCTCGCCAGCACAGTTCGTAATAGACAACCAACTGTGACGAACTCGCGAAACCGTCTACGTCGTATCTGACCTAGTTAGGAGCCAGTAAATGGAGACAGGGATTTCCGCTTACGTACGCCACCGAGTTCCTAGAACTGATGTGCACATAGCCTTTGCTTCGTACAAAAGCTGTACGCAACCACATCTGTTGTGGCTCACTGATTACCAGCGGCCTTACAGAGGCAGCTTCTCGTTCAATTAGCTCTAGTCTGCAGTATCTTTAACCGAGACAGAACACATTCACTAACCTCACACCTAAGCGGTTTGTTAGAGTTCTGACCCATTGTGGTCTCAGGATCTTTTCAGTCCAACACCAGGAGAGCCCCGAGCGGGCCATTGGGAGTCTCGATTGGGAATATTTGTGGAGGGGGGCAATGGTGGCTGGGGGGGGGGGGGGGGGAGGGGGGAAGAGACAAGGCCATTTACCTTACAACCACGGGAAATCTCATAAATATCTTTTGCAGGACCCGAGGATGGGATTCTTTTTAGTTTAATACTGGATCAGTATGTCCCAGATAGAACGATAGAAACAAGAGACTAATATATACGTTAGTTTCAAGATTTTGAACATGGTTGTAACAACAACTGTTGAAATTCTTCACGGTAAATGATGACAGCCAAAACAGTTGCAGGATAAAGATTTATTAAAATTCTTGACAACGGTTTCGGTGTATCTAAATATACCTTCATCAGAAGTAAAATACACCTATGTCCTAGTGTCAAGCAGATGAAGCTTCATGATGAAGGTATATTTAGATACACCGAAACCGTTGTCAAGAATTTTAATAAATCTTTATCCGGCAACTGTTTTGGCTGTCATCATTTACAGTGAAAAATACGTTAGTTTATTAATGTATTTGTACACAAAGTCAATAACTAGCTGCTGGTAGCAGGTCGGTTCATAGAAGGAGCGCGTGTGACTAGGATCTTTTTAGATCTTGTGGTAAATGGCAGAATGAAAGGAAAGGATAACTGACATACACACCGCTGTTCGAGCAGACACAGGCAAGAAACCTGCTTGATTATACTAGCTATCATAAACTTGCAGACTTAAATGTGCTAATAAGCTATAGTGTTTGTTCCCCAGTACCTCGCTTGCTTGATTATATATAAAGGTGGAGGTAGTTTATCATTTATAAAATAACATATCCCAGCTCATACAGATCTCGCACCGCTTGCTGTCGGCGGCGACGGCAGTACACTGCACGAGCCGAGCAAGTTATCGACTGTGTGAACGCATACACGAATACTTAACATACATATACTAGTCTCTTGCTTTTATCCGGGATATATTGGCCCAGCAATAAATTTTAAAAAATCCTCTCGTTCTGCAAAAGATATTTGGTAGATTTCCCGTGGTTATAAGGTAAATGCCCTCGTGACTTTGTGAGGATTGTGAGCGAGAAAAAGTTTCGCGAAGGAGTCCTGCAAGTCACTAAGTGTTCTCATGGGTGAAAATATTCTTGGTAGTCGCGCTACACTTCTTTTTCACCCCTACACTTTTCATAGGTATTCTAGATCTTACCCCCACAGCGGTTCTTTCCAAACAGTAAGTGATATGTGAACCAAGTTTGGTCAGACTCGGTCCAGTGGTTTAGGAGGTGTTGGACATACATACGTACATAGAATTTTATTATACACTAGCGACATGGTCGGGGGAGGGGGGGGGGGGGGGAGCAAACAAATAAAATTCAAAAAACAATGTTTCATCACTTTCATATAATTTGCGCGATGTAAGCAGCACACGTCAGGAAAGTTATCTAAAAACTTGAATGTTGTTTGTTCCACATTGAACTGGCGTTTAGAGTGATGTCTCATGGCAAAGATGGGAGCACATCGTGATATAAGTAACATTTTTACAACCAATTTCAAAATTGTATGGAGATCATCGATATGTGTGTGTGTGTGTGTGTGTGTGTGTGTGTGTGTTTGTGTGTGTGTTTGTCGTGTGGAGTGTGGAGAGTGAGAAAGAGATTTAGTATGTATCGGACGCTGTCTGAGGTAGCGCAAATAAGAGAAACAATAAGAAAGAACACGAATGATGGAGATGTTTGGCTCGTGTTAGGGCAATCCTCTTCAGTGTGATGCATTGTTGATACTCACTGCCGCAATTATTTGTATTGGTCTCTTTATGGCAGACTCATTCACCGTGCCAAGCAAAGAATCGTGTCCACATGTAGGTCAGACTCGAGGAAAGCAGATGGCTAACAGCTGAGTTATGTGCTACACCGCTGAAAGAATTTACTGTACGTAAACGGAAAAAATATCCCGAAGCACTTTTTCGGAAACCGTTTATTTCAAACATATTTCGGATTCGCATGTGTTTTCACTTTTTTGAGCAGTTATTCTTTGACGATCGGTTGAAATATCTGATTATTTCAAACTGTCAGTCTCACACCATACCCTGATGATGAGGTGATTATCTTCTCGTTATTGACCGTAAAGCTTACGATACTTTAAAGTTGAATAACTCGCTCCCCGTTGTTCGAAGGTTTGCAGTGAATTAAGAGTGCGAACTGCACTCTTAATCTGAGGGAAGCAGAAACTGGCAGTCTGAAACTGTTGTCATATTTCAAAATGCGTCCCTCTCCCGTTTGTAGAACTATTTAGAAATCTTGCGTATTCATTCGCAAGAAATTTTTGAATCGCGTTTAAGAAGAACGTGTCCATGCCTTTAAGATCTTTACAAGGCCCAAATCTGCTTCTTTTCAGTAGAAGTTCGTTTACCAGTCTTCTCGATAATTTAAGTAATCTTTCGCCCTACCATGCAAAGAAAAGTGTTCACATCTATGTTCGACTCAACGAAAGTAGGAAGTTGAAAATCGAGCCATCTGCTGCGCTGTTGGAAAACTTACTTTATATATACGAAATAAAGCTGATCCCCATGCTACGTTTTACTCTACACATAAATAACTGAAAATCACAGGACTTGGAAACGCATCTTTTTTCGCTATGCAGTTTTTCCGAGACGACTGGGCGTCATGCAGGCGACTTGCATGTCCCTAACCAGTTATCTAACTGGGAAAAGGGATGCTACAGCGTAACGTGGAATACGAGCCAAGTTTTGTTTCTAGAGAATATTCACATCATTCAGAGGTAAATGCTTGGTTAAATGGCACAGTGAAAAAAAGTGACCCAGCGGGGATTCGAACCTACAGCCCTTCTATTTCCAGTTAAATTCTGTGGCACTGATCCATCACACCAAATGCTGATTTGGTGACACTTTCTGTTGCTCCATTATGTGTCGTACAATAATTTTGAAGGCATTACTACTCTTGTAGTAGATGGCAAGTGCAGATTATAATAGGTACAATGTACTTGGCGCACAATATAGCGACCCCTCCCCCCCCCCCCCCCCCCCCCCTTGTGGCGGTCAAACGTGATCAGACGGAGCAATGACGATGAGCATGCTTGCCCTCACGTTCCCACACATTCCAACGTTGGGCCAATGTCACATTAAAAAGCCCCATAAATCTAGATAGTGCACGATTCGACATGCCGCCCAAGCGACGAACCAGAATGGGGACTTTTTAGAACTCTCTCACTTATATCCATCCCTTCAGTGATCAATCTATGAGCATTCGTTCGCTACTGTGAAACACACATCTTCTACTTCAAGCTCTTTGCTGTTACGAACGACCTAGTGAATGCAGTAAACTAACGGGTAAACAAATGAGAATACGTTATTTTGTTACTGTGAAACAGCAGAGCTTCTGTTTGCTATTACATACGAATTGCAACTGTGACCCATCGCTAAAGGGGGGTATTCTGTATGGTTGGTGTCTATTCACAGTTAAGCATGCTTCTGTCAGACGTCTTATGGAATCACGCACACAGAAAAACTCCACGCTGGTCACTGATGGGGTGGCAGCATTGGTGAATCGTTTCTGCAGACTTTGTACACCGTTAATGAGCCATGCATAACGGAAAGATTTCAGGGGCCCCAGCAAACAAAAATACAAAGAATTAAGAGCCGGCCAACCAATCTATTGCCCATTAAACTTCTGTGTAAGGTGATAAAATGGGCCGTGCTCTCCATCAACCGTTCTTGGAATGCTATCTTCTCTATACATGGACAATAACAAAGGAAAGTGTCCTCATTTGTTTACTGCATTTTGGAGGTCGTTCTTAATAGCAAAGAGCCTGCAGTACAATAGACGCGTTTCACAGCAGCGAAGACAGACAATTGTTCATAGCTCTTACGGCATGCATTTTAGATCACATGTTTACTGGACATTTTTGACCTCTTTCGGCTCATATTACCTCTGAAGATATGGAATACTTTCTATTAACGCCCTGTGTATTCGTTAAGATCCATTGTTTCCAAGAAACACAGCGCTTTCAGATGAAACAAAGTGATATTGCGCACTTAAAGAACTTCATGATGCATTATGTAAGTGTTTATTATTTTGACAGTGTAGTCTTTTTGAAATTTTGTCCTTGTCTATAATCATGATTCGTTATCTGCGTTAGGCACCAAAAGATGATAAGCGAATCTCTAACTAGTGTGTACACCCATGTATTGCAATACCTATGTTTAGTGTTTTATTATTAACCTGTCAAAAGAAAAACTAATTACATTTTATGAAAATTTAAATCTTCCCACTGAGTCTATGTTTGCTTAAATCAGATGTTTCCCCTCTATATACTCGTATGCTGTTTACTGCATTCAGTAGGTTGTTCGTAATAGCAAAGAGCTTGCAGCAGGTCCAGAACCAACGGATTCAAGGAGACTCCGACTGCTTTCGACTTGCAGTATTCAAAAGATGTATTGTATGCCAAATGACGATCCAAATTGTAAGTGTCGCATTAGAATGATCATCTTTTCGATGTTGTTGTTCTTATTTCCGTGCTTGATACGGAGAGGTTAGGTTAGGTTAGTGGTTTTTAACGTCCCGTCGACAACGAGGTCATTAGAGACGGAGCGCAAGCTCGGGTTAGGGAAGGATGGGGAAGGAAATCGGCCGTGCCCTTTCAAAGGAACCATCCCGGCATTTGCCTGAAACGATTTAGGGAAATCACGGAAAACCTAAATCAGGATTGCCGAAGACGGGATTGAACCGTCGGTCTCCCGAATGCGAGTCCAGTGTCTTGGTAACGAAGAACTGGAAAGGAATTCCACCTAACGCAAGATATCATTTTGAAGTTTTGTTTTACCCAAACATGTTTCAAAGCTTAAGGCACCATCTGCAATGGTGTTTTTCTGTTTCCTATCTCGCATCATGATATTAAGATTTATGCTGGTAGCCTTCCGTCTACCATGCATTCTGCAGCTCGTCATTGTTTTTTTATGTTGTAGTGCTTTTTTCCTTGCTTGTATCGTGTTAACGCCCTTATTTATTTCACTGATGTCGTTACATTTTGTATGGATTGTTAGCCAAGCACTTTAAAGTGTTCTAACCCTTGACTATAGGACGAATGAGTCATAACTAAAAGTAGTTTTGTAACACATGTCACGTAGAGTAATAAAGTTTATAAATAGAATATGGAATGGAACTTTTATGTGGGGATAACGATCTCATTCATTTATTGGATAAAGGGAAACTGCTGTTACCGTCCGAAGAAGGTCGCTTATTCCTGGAATATTGCGAAGTCTGCGGTGTTTATACTAGGTCGAAATCGGACGAGATATCGAGCGCACAGGAAAGAAAACAACGTGATGATACCAGGCTTATGACTGGCGCGGTGGTGTGAAAGAAATCATGAAAATTTGTAACTGGCAGAAACTTGGAGAAAGATACCCTATACATCTGGCGAAAATAGCTTCGAGCGTTCTAAGTAGCTTTCAGGGATGCAAATACAAACATTCTTCAGCTCCGTAAGTATCGATTAACGTAGAGATCGTGGAGATAGAACTGTATTATAAGGACGATCAAAACGTTTCAGACTGAGGGCGTTGCTGTAGTACATATGTACATTGCGGAAAGACACCGACGTGTAGGCAAGAGACTAGTGTGGCATTCGTGTCTTTCCTATGTGCGTGAGGTAAATGCAGAAACGTGGACTCTGGCTATATTAGTAACAAATACGTCCAAATAGGACCAACGTGCTGTTATTCTTTTATTGGCAGCCGAAAGACAGACACCGGTGGACATCCATCGGATAATGAAGAACATGCATGGGACAGAAGGCCTCTCGAAAACCACCGTTGTGGAACTGTGCTGCTTCATGATAATGCACATCCACATATCGCAAATGTCGCAACACAGAAGTCACGCCAACTCAATTAGGAGAAACTCGAGCACGCGCCCTATAGTCCTGACCTCTTCCCATGAGACTATCACGCCTTTGCTCGCTTGAAAAAGGCGTTGAAGGATCGACGATTCCAGTCTGACTAGGATGTGCAGCAGGCAGTTATGAGCTTCGTCACGAAGCAGGAAACTGTGTTTCGCCAAACGGGTAACTTGAACCTGGTACGGCGGTGGGGTGATTGTCTCAGTGCTCACGGCGATTTTGGCGGATAGGCGTACCGACTCTGGACTGTGCGGCCTAAGAACGGAAACTTTCTGACTTCGTGACTGGAGTAGTGGATAATTCACGAATGTCATTGACTATGAAAGCTTCACTTGATGCACAGAGTAACAAACTGTTCTCTTGAGGTACAGTGTTCGACGTTTACAACAGTACAAGTTCATCTGAGTCTTTAACGACTCTTTGGTCCTACACTATGATCTTGACCACTGTAGCTGATGATAATTTGAACAGGCAGGGGCAGAGCTCTTTCATGCTCGACACTATATTGACTTCAGTGTGAGGGGGCTTCTGTTGCTGAGAGGGAGGCGTGGTCTTCTGGAGCGGCTCCTTTACATCGCTCCTACCAATATCTACTGGAGGTGTTAAACTCGCCGGTCGAATACAGCCATAAAGGCGAGCTGTAAGTGACTGGGGGGGGGGGGGGGGGGCACGTTAACACGGTGCGACGGATGAATAAGGCAGAAGCCTTAACCCGAATGTCAGCGAGACCCAAAACTCTCTGCGAACGGGGCCGTGCCATGACACCATAACGCACGCGAAATACAGAGTGGCGCCAGATAAACCTGCCAGTTAAACTTTACAACTTGCGGGGCATCATCGCAGGAAGTGGAAAGATTTGTGCAATAAAGTAAGCCTCACTTAACACATAGTTTTCATGGCCCGAACCTTATGAAGATGTGAGAGGAAGCGACGCTCGTGTTCAATGATTGCAACCCGAATCTTATCCGTGACAGATTTCCAGTTTATCGTAGCTGTCTTTAGCGGACAGCTGTCAATTATAACAACCAACGAGCGATATCGGGTGACCTTCGAAGCCCATGGAATTTCAACAGCGTGAAATCCTCACAAATTGAGTAAACGTCATTTCTGGTCATTAACCCGCGCTCCCGTAAGACGACAAAAGGCATCCAAAACTTCCTTCAGCAGTGGTATATCATCACGGGTATGGAGAATAACCATAACGTCATCAGCATATGCACGAACGGTAAACCTTTCTCCTAGCAGCGACCAGCCACTCAAACAAGCAGCTGTAGTTCGCAATAATGGTTCCAGAAACAGTACGTAGAGCGACATTGATAATGGACTCTCTTGAAGGACGCCCTGACACACCGCGATGGGGGAAGTAAGACGGCCATTTACGTCAATGGACACCCGAATACCATTGATTAG